>NC_090936.1:359477807-359784658 GCF_040938575.1 Ambystoma mexicanum
GATCTTCTCGGTGTCGCCTACACTAACTAAGCAAACGACACCCAGATCCTCCTCCCGCTTTCTGGGGATCATGAAAAGGATTTAGCCTTGGTGAATAGAGTGTACATCATCCTGCAGGCATGGATGGCCACGCACGGACTATGCCTGAATGATGATAAAACTGAACTTATCATCCTAGGCGCTACCTCCAGCCTAAAAAATCTAGGACCCGTCTACTCTTCATTCTTAATTGATGGCATCAGCATTAAAGTAGGCCACGATGTAAAAACGCTAGGCTTTTACCTCGACCCGAAACTCTCATTTGCAAAACAGGTTAATACTCTGGCATCTTCCACGGCCTATACGTGCAAACGTATCCGTACAGCCAAACCCTTCCTATCTGATACTAGCTGCACTACCTTGGCCAGGGCCTTTATCCTGTCTTGTCTGGACTACTGCAACGCCCTCTATCTCGGGTCAAACAAAGCTACCATTAGCAAACTCCAAACTCTACAAAATAATGCCCTTAGGGCGGCATTGGGCATCTCCAGAAGAGACCACATCACTGAGAGTAGCCGTCAGAACAACTGGCTGCCAACTTTGGATAAAATCCACCTAAAAACCCTGTCACTTACCCACAAATCCCTTAATAATGCTGCGCCTTCTTACCTGGTCAACAAATTCCATAGACAACAGTCCCCAAGGCCCACCAGAACAGCCTACAAAGATTGCCTTTCTTACCCCAATTTCAATCGCTCTACTATTGGTGGTAACAGCTTCCCGGTGAAAGCAGCTAAACTGTGGAACTACCTACCCCACACATTAAGAACTAACCTTCCCTACCAAAAATTCAGGACCAACACTATCCTGTGGCTGAAAGTGAATGCTCATTAATGTAGTGCTGATCGAAGTGACTGCTCATCTATACTGTATATTTTGCTATTGTAAATATGCTGTATTACTATACTTTGCTATTGTAAATATATTGTATTAGGATTCCTCTATATATACCCTTTGCACCTGTATGTAAATTTAATGATGTGTAACTAAGCTTCGCATTTTCTTGTATCTGCTGCGCACTGTTACCCTAGGGTATGTTTGTGCATTACAAATAATAAACAAACATCCAACAAGAATAACAATCATGTGCAGTTCCTGCTCTGGGCGTTTAAAAGTTGTGCATGTTAGAAAGCAGCAATATCTCAAAGTGGCCTTTTCATGTCCTACAGCAATCTGACCGTCGGCTTAAGGCAGGAAGGTCACAGAGCATAGACTGGACTGCCCAGGTTTAAAAGAAAGACTAATGCACATGGGGAAATGGCAGTCCTTGTCTATATAGACCCGCTACCTTAAAAGCTATGATGAATTATACTTAGTTCACAGCTCAAAAACGTAATACTGTTGATAGTTCTCCTCTTCCTCGACCTTTCTGCTTACCTCATGTTTTCTTAATGCATTCATCTGTAAACTTCCAACTCCTGGGGCTGACACATCTGTCAGCTGACTTGGCAAAACTAGTTTTCTCCCTGGACAAAGGGAGTGTTTCTTACAAAGTATTCTGGTTAAAGTATCCAGACTGCAAGTGCCCGCTTGAGCACAACTCAAGTCCATCACGCAAACGCATCCAATACCAGGCATCGCCTGGTCTAGACTTTGCCATCACAGTAAAGCTTTTGTGTTAAAATGTGCTCTGCTTTCCTGAAATTGTGTCTCATGCTTACTGATAATTAATCATGGTTAAGCCACAACCATATTACCTCCCCCTCATCTCACAGATCTTTGCCCTTCGTATTGGTCTGTCTGCTAGGTAACCAATCTTTCATATCTCCAGCCCACCACCAGCCTTTCCCTTTGCTATCCAGACTAATGACTGGCAACACGCTGGTGAGGTCACAATATGCCACCTGTTGTTCAAGGTTCGAGGTGCAGGCACTGTAAGACTACCACAGTGGTGATGGGCACAGTATCAATATTCAATAGCATAACATTTGCCACATACCAGTATCCACACAAATAGCGTGTCCTTCATTAAGTATCAAGAAAGAGACAGCCATTTGCCAAAATCAAAATATGATCTCATGTGTAATTAATGTCATGTCCACTATGTGCAATGATATTAAAGGCCTTAGTGGTGCCTTCACCTTTGCGGACTGAACTCTATTGAAAGAGCTATAGGTTATGCAAGGCCTTGCACTTCTGAACCTCTGTAAGATTTGCAGTTTATCTGCCTTCTTACACCTAATAAAGAGTGATACTTAATGAGGAGTACTTTCTAGCTGTATTGAATTAGTGAAAGGATTTTGAATGGCCAGAGGCCAACAATTAAGGACCAAAGTAACTGTGGCATTCACAAGGGCGAGGTATGTACTAGCAGATGCACTAATTGGGCAGTGTACCCCCTCTTAATGATCACAAAAAAATCAAGTTGACTCTTGGCTGGAGTTTGGCACCGGTATGAATCTCTCCTCTATCCAGTTATGGCTCATAGCTGATCTGTTATGGCTTGGTGGCCACAGATCCTTGGACATTTCGTCTATAAGGCATGCAGTGTTCTGAGGGGTAAGGAGTTATTTTCCAGTAATAACAGAGAATGACTGGTTTATAACCACCCGCCTTAAATTGTCTCAAGATCGTGTATGTGGTGACATTGATCGAATCCTAGGTTGGCCTCCATGTGTAGGGTGTCCTCGATCAGTGTAGATCGAGGAGTCAGGCAGATTAGATGGAGTCTCCATAGCATCTCCCTCAGATTTATTTGCACCACGTATAAGATCCATGTGTTCTCATTGGTTGGGACACATGGATTGTTTATATGGAAGCATATGTCTTTGAACGCCTAGATTGGATGGAATAAGGGGAACTTTTTACATGCACATGTGGATTTGGATGGTTGATGATTTTACCTGTCCTGGGAATCAGCTGCTGTTCTTATACATATTCATTTCCAGGGCACTGTTGAGATTGATGTCCAGACATAAAAGGTTTATCAATTCTTTAATAATTCAATACACGCAGACAGCAGGCACCCCCTTCAGGGGCAGGCTCCAACTGACCACACTAGAACATACAGTGAAACAAAACATTCTCAATAGAATTTCATGACATCACAATGACTCTACTCTGTTAAGACTACATATGATGTATGAATGACCATTTTAAATAAGAATAAGAAAAATATACACCAGAACACATCTCTTCCCTTTAATTTGTGGCAAATTTAACCCAGGTAATAATCATTCAACCTGACAGGTTTGTTTCTGACTCTGTTTGCATTCAAACTGCTGTTGTGACTGAACGCTGTTCGGTTCAATCGGTTCAAACCTATGTTCATCCTTTCCATGCTCAACCGAAACCTGCTCTTCTCTCGCTCCCTCACCAACATCATTGTCAAGCTTATTGCACTTAACCAGTTTGGCCATTGACCAACATTCTCCGCCCTCCATGATGACAACATTCCCCCTGATCCCAGCAATTTTCTTAGGTCCAATGAATTTACTCTCAATACACTTGGGAGAAACCCTGGGATTCTTAACATAAACCCAGTCCCCCACTAACCATGGTATCACCTTGACACCCCTTTTTGTATCAAACCTCCCCTTGCACTCATCTTGGGCCTCTCTGATGAGATCCATTATACTTTCCCTGTTTACATGTACACTCCTCGCTAAGTCCAACCAGTCCGGACATAACCTTGTACCGGGTTGTCTACCCTTGAGAGATATGAAGGGTGAAATGCCGGTGACAGAGTGTGGAGTCACGCAATAGTTCCATACCATCTCCCTGAGCACTGTCGGCCACCTTAGACTAGAAGCCATGGCTAATTGTAATCCTCCCTTTAGGAATCTGTTGGCTCTCTCAACAAGACCATTCGCTCTGGGCTGGTAAAGTGCTGTCCTGTAGTGTTTGATACCAAACCTATTAAGAAACTCCACCATTCTGTCCGAACAGAATTATATTCCATTATCCGAAACAAGCTCTGAGGGGAATCCCTCCCTGTAAAACACTTCCTCAAAAAACGTAATCAATTGTGAAGTGGTTGCTTCTCTAATGGGTTTCCACTCAACCCATTTAGAGTGATAATCCACCAGGACAATAAAGTATTTAAAATCCTCTCCCAGTTCCTGTATGGGCCCTATTAAATCCACTGCTAATTTCCTCCATGGCTCTCCCGGAACACTGACAGGTCTTAAGGAGGCTTCCTTAACCATCTTGCTTTTGTCACTTCTCTCACATTCTTTACAACTCCTCACACACCTCTCTACCTGACCATCAATTCCTGGCCACCAAAAGGATTGTCTGACATGCCTTTTGGTACCCCCCATACCTAGATGGCCTTGGTGAGCTAATTCCACTAATTTCGGCCTGATATCACAGGGAGGTACAATCTTCGTACCTTTTCTGAGTTGAGATCCATCCTCTGATATGCTCAACTCCTCTTTAATGCAATAAAAAGAATCACATTTCTTCTCAATGAGGTCTTTCCTGGGCCAACCTGTTTTGGTCCACAACTTGACTTGCCCCAGGGCCTCATCCTTAGCATCAGCAGATTCCCATTCCTCTTTGCTTATAGCATTATGTACAAGTTTGCAAATGCCCACAGTACACTCCGCACTCAGATCCTTGAAGCTCTCATTCTGTGCAGGCAGTCTAGAAAGACAATCAGAAACCACATTTTCTCCCCCAGGTATGTACACCATTCTAAAATCATATGCCAGCAAGTCAATCATCCACCGAGATATTCTAGGTGAACCTTTAGCCCACTCTGCACTGCCCAATAACTGGACCAGCGGTTTATGATCTGTTTTCACAACAAACGACTGGCCCCATAGAAAAAATTTGAAATGAGACACAGCCCATGATACAGCTAGGGCCTCCCTCTCCACCACGGAATAATTGCTTTCTGCTCCCCTCAGTGGTCGGGAGGCAAAAGCTATAATATGTTCAATGTTACCATCATACTGAAAAAGAGCAGCACCAAGACCTAACGTGCTTGCGTCCACAGCCAGCACAGTTCGCCTACCAGAAACAAACCCTCCTAATGAAGGTGCTTGCACAATACTATCTTTAATCTTACTAAAGGCAGTTTGACATTCTTCTGACCACACATATTTGGTGCCCTTTTTCAATAGATCTCTCAAAGGAGACGACATGGTAGAGAAACCATCAACAAACTTGTGATAGTACTCGCCAACCCCATGAACGAGCGTAACTGTTCCTTATCCAGGGGTTGGGGAGCACCCACAATGCTATCTACTAACGACTTTCTGGGAGAAATACCATTGCAGGAGATCTTATGCCCCAAGTAATCCACTTCCATGACAGCAATTTTGCATTTCTCCCTTTGTACCGTCAAACCCGCATCCCTGAGTCTGACCAACACTGATCTAAGTATCCTATCATGTTCAGGACCATCCTTGGCAAAAATGAGAATGTCATCTTGGAACACCGTTACTTTTTCAAGGCCTTTGAGTACTGTCTCCATTACTCTCTGAAATACCGATGCCGCAGAGGCCAAACCAAAGGGCATTCGGTTATACTTGAAAACACCCTCAGGAGTGATGAATGCAGTCAAATGTTGGCACTTTTTAGACAGCAGAACCTGATGATAGGCAGCAGAGAGATAAATGATGGAAAATAACTTAGGTTCTCCTAGTGTGGACAAAACTTCTGAAATATTTGGTAACGGGTGCCTCTCCACCACTATGTTCTTATTGATACTGCGTAGGTCGACACACAATCTTATCTTACCATTAGCCTTGGTAACCAGAACAATTGGAGACAACCATTCAGTAGCTATAACTGGTTCAATCACCCCTTTGTCAAACCAAACTATTAAGCTCCTCCTTAAGTTGTGCCCTCATTTTCAGTGGTACTTGACGTACCTTGTGTACTACTGGCTGGGCATTGTTCCTAAGCCTAATGTGATGCTCAAACTCTTTCAACCTTCCTAGACTCTCAGAAAACACTTGTGGAAATTCCTTGGTCCAGGAATCTCCCACCTCAGCAATGGTGACAGGATATGGTGCACTAGCCTGTACCCTTAAACCCAACTTCCTCTGCTCCTCCCAGCCTAACAGAGAGGTCCCTTTTTCCGCCACAAGGAGAATGGCCTGGCAGTCTCTTTCCTTATAAGTTATTTTAGCAAGAAATTCACCCAGGATATTTATATCAGAATCTGCATATCCACACACCCTGACATTGGTAGGGCGAACAACAGCATTGCTCTTCCCCAAAATATTTGTCAACGTGTCTTGAGATATAATGGTCCAAGGGGAACAAGTATCTACTTTCATTTCGAGCTCAATACCATCAACTTGAAACTTGTCCACGGGACCTTTGGTCATCCCAGACATCTCTGAAATTTCAAAAATGTGTCTTGGTGTGAATTCTTGTGTACAGGATACTTCATGAATGTTGTACCCCTTTCCAATGCCATCTTCATCATTTTCCATTGGCTTGAACTCTATACTATTGATAGCATTACTCTTGCAGACGTTAGCAAAATGCCCTTCATTCTTGCACTTGAAACATTCCGCATATTTGGCGGGGCAGGAAGGATAATTCACGCTGTGTCTTGGACTGCCGCAACGAGAACACATATTCTTCGTATTGCCACTTCCTCTCTTGACTGTGGAATAACCAACTTTTTTCTTTTGATTAACAACACATACAGAGGCCGATGGAAGATTTGGTTTATCAATCCTAAGTTCTTTAACATACTCAGATGTTTGCTTGATGCTCTGGCTAATTCCACAGCCTCATCCAATTTCATATCTTTTGAAAGAAGTTTCTCCTGGACTCTCACATTGTTAGTGCATCTAACAAGCTGATCTCTGATTAGAGAATCGGTTAAATGTTCAAACTCGCAAGTATAACTCAGGTATCTGAGGCAAGCAATGTATGATTCCACAGATTCCGACTTCTCTTGAACCCTCTGGAAGAATTTGTGTCCCTCAAAACTAACATTCTTCTTTGGTTCAAAGTGATCACGAAGTTGGTTAAGAGCAAACATGTATTCATCCATGTTATCAGCCTCTGGAGCACAATGCCTAGAAAGTCCATCATAAATCCTGCGTCCTTCTATGCCAAGGTTGTGAAGGAGTAAGGCTCTCTTACGTGCAGAGGGGAACCTCTCTCCGCCCAGGGCCACCAGGTAGTTCTCAAACATGTCTCTCCACCTATCCCAAGCAATTGGAGGTCGTCCCGGTTCACTCAGGAAGGGGACATGAGGCGGAATGGAAGTAGCCATTGATTGCGGCTGCAGAAGGACGCACCAAAAATAGGACTGTTAAATATCTTCCCCGTATGCGGATTGGCAATGGTATTTGCTGAGCATAATAGGCAACTGAAATTTTTTTTTTTTTCTCTTTTTTTTTAAATGTTCTAGGCCACAATTAGCATGAGACCCATGTTGTGCCACCTCTGTCTTGTCATAATGGGCTCGTGTCCTTGCTGCATGAAGAGATCAAGTGCTCCCAGGCGTGGGAAGATACGGTTGCTAGGCAGTATCTATGTCACAATGGGAGATCCGGGGCTTGGTCAGCCTGGCAGATCAAGTTCTGCGTTCTTTCCTCTGCTCCCAGGCATGGAAGGTCTGTTGCTAGGCAGCTGACGTCACAATGGGAGGACCGGGGTTCCTGGAGGTCAACACGCCCTCTGCAGCGCATGTCTCGAGGTGCACGCTGGAAGTAGAAGCTCGCTCGGGAGCTTGCGCTGCGGCTCGTGCTGCGGCTCGCGCCGTGGCCTGCTCAATGCCCTGCTCCCCGCCGGGGCTCACATGCAGTTCTCCCCACAGCAGTCACGCTGCAACAACCGCTGCGAGGAACCTCGCGCCGGCGTCTGCGCTGGGGCTCACGCAGGGAATGGCTCGCGCAGGCTCTTCGGCGGCTCTGGGCCCCTTTCCAGAAATATATATTTGCGGCAGCGCTAGACCAAAACAAACAGCGACTGGTGCACAAGTGCTCACCTCCCTACGTCTGCCTCCTGCCTGCTGTCTTCTAGGGAGGGAGAGCTGGGGTCCGGGCAGCGCCACCACACGAGGGACAACAGAATTCCACGGTGAGTCGTCTCAGCAATCTTCGTCGCCAATGTTGAGATTGATGTCCAGACATAAAAGGTTTATCAATTCTTTAATAAGTCAATACACGCAGACAGCAGGCACCCCCTTCAGGGGCAGGCTCCAACTGACCACACTAGAACATACAGTGAAATAAAACATTCTCAATAGAATTTCATGACATCACACTGACTCTACTCTGTTAAGACTACATATGATGTATGAATGACCATTTTAAATAAGAATAAGAAAAATATACACCAGAACAGGCACTCACATTCTAATCTTCTCTTGGGGAACCAGCGAGGTGTTGGGGGGCAATTGGGGGTTTAACTTCCACAACACAAGCATGATATATGCATGACTGTACCCTTTGGATTCTCCAAATTCACTCCTGTCCTGATTCACTGCAGCAGAGGAAAAAGGGAATATTTCATTCGGTCCATGAGGGATGACATCTCCCCTCTTGGTATGGACCTTTTAATCTTCCAAATGTTATCTGCATTTATATTTTTTTGTTCATTTAATGAAGAAAGTAGTATTTTGGCAAGAACTGAAGTAGACAACCCCATATAGGAGGTTGAAACAGTCCCATGGCTGGGTGATTTATATAATATGTGATTTAGGGGACAATATTGAAACTGGATGGTGGAGGGGAAGGGGCCAGGACTAGAAAGTGGGAAGGCAAAGAGCAAAACTACTTGTACTAAAATTACATTAGTTAGAATTATATGCAAAGGTGCAGACAAGGTCGTGGATCGTAGGAGTTCTAGGGGGTGATACCACTGTACATTTCTCAATCTCTTTCCATGGAGAAATGTTTGTTCTTTATGGCGTTCTTGAAGCAAGAAAGTTTCCTGATAGCTGGGATAGGGAGTTTCAGTGGCGGGGAGCCAGGAGGGTGAAGGAGAACAGGGTGGGAAGAGGATGCTATGGGGTGAGCAGAGTTTGGGAACGCAGAGTACCAGGAGATAAACTCATCCCGGTTAGGTGAGGGTGGGGGTTGGCTCACAGATAAATCTGAATACAATAAGAAGTCAGTAAAGGGTGTAGTTGCTCATTGAGTGCCACTGATCAAACAGGTTACCATTTCTTATGAGAAGGAGGTTTTTAATCATCCAACGCACTTGTCATGTAGCACGCATGAGGGCCAGATATGGATGTGCGGGTGCTTGCAATGTAGTACAGTCTCTGAAGTAAAAACGTCCAATTTGACTTCTTCAGGGGAATAAAACGGAAAATATATATAAAATCATTGGCCATCATTACAAGTTGGTTGTTACCATCACTCAATCCTGTAAAATTACCATGGGATTTAAAGTGCCAGCACTTTGATGTTAGTCCTCGGTTTTGGGGTCTAAAGGACTCCATGGGGATTTTGAACGCATTTACCGTGAGTGGTCATTCTGAGCGGTAAAGCTGGCGATTTTGGTAGATGGACGAAGGTGGATGATTTACCACCAGCATTTAGCTGGTGGCAAACAATCCACATTACTGCCAAACCTCTTAGTACACCTGTGTGGTAATGTGGCATTAAAGTGGCGGTAACAGAATTACCGAACCACCGACATCATTATGAGACCCATTGTTTTTCTTTCCGAAAGTTTTCATAACATTGTACATTTTTCATTTAGCAATTGGAATCACTGAACACCGAACTCAAAATTGAGTAAAAGCACGCTCTTGAGACAACTGCTCCCCTAAACCCAGACCTATTTGAAGGCAGTCTGCCAAAAATGGTTTTTAAAATAATATTGTACACATCAAGCAATTTCAAAAAACATACATGAAATTTCATTAAAAATAAATAAAAAGTCATGGGAAAATTTTACAGCAACGTGTTCCTTTTTATCTAAAACATGACGTTGTTTTCTACTTTTGTCACTCCGTGTCCTACGTGGACTGACTGAGCAGCCGTTATTCATAATGGGAGCACGAAGATGTAACTGTAACTGGCCATCACAGACCTTGATCGGCCCCACAAGGGATTCCAGCATTAAGAGAAATGAACTATGGACCAGCGCCATTTTACCTTTTCATCCTCGGCATGATGTCATGGAATCTGATCCTCGAACACCTCGTGCGGATCAACAGACCACGCTCACTCGGCTCTGCAAGATATAAAACATATGGCAGCATTAGCAGAAATTGACACTACTGTTGTAGTGTAGTCTTGTCTTGCCATTGGCCTGCTGTAGAATGTTGGTGCATGAATGCAGCTCAGGAGAATGTTGGGTGGATCTGTGTGTGAATGTTCTCCGAGTTTCAGTTGGGGGCCTTAGCTGGGTTGAATGGATGGCCGGTGGGTTTGCTCCTTTGTTAGTGATGTTTATACCTTCCCATGTTCCTGTCAATGTCTACGCGTGCTGTAACTATAACAAGAGTAACTGGAGTAATGTACAGATTGTACATATGTAAAATAAAGCCTTGCCTCGAACTAACCTAGACTCCGCAGCTGGTCTGTGATTCAGTAGTGCACACTCAATGTCTAGCATGAAGGGCTTTACAACTACCCAGCAATCTTTTTTATTGATCTTTCTCTTGATTAGCATCACCTGGCTTAACATGACAAGTGTTGCACAGTTTAAAATGTGTAATGGCAACTAAAATTCAGCAGCATCGTCTTTCTACACCAGCCATACTAAGATGGCAGCCTTTTATTTACTATGCCCTTTGGGGAGCAGAACATATATTTTTTCGCACAGGTTACTGTACAAAGTCTGGTTGCCAATGTGCCATCTTAATACTAACCCCATTTTCCAGATTTATGGCATGAGGAAAACACATTTATTTCCTTTTATTCTTTACACAACATAGGAGCAAGCAAAGAGAACTAGAATGCAAGGCAGCCACCCCAATCAGATTAATATGAGAAATAAAATGCATATTACATTTACAACAATAAGCAATTGATTTGTCCAGAGAATTTTGTCAATCAATGATGTTACTTCCCTACCAGGGTACAATGGCCGCCCCCAGCAGGCAGCGCTCCACAGTTTCAAGTGCAAACAGGGGCAAGCCTTTCTGGGCACTTAAAAAACCTGCGTGGCATCAGGTGCATGAGATAGCCACAGAAGAAGTAACACTGAGGGCATAGGTCAGGGGAAAGCAGCGTAGAAAGTCACCAAGCTTTCCAGGACTGGGGAATATCACAAAAAAGCCAAGCACAGTTAAGCACAAGAAGTATGGCGCAAAAACAACAAGCATTGGCAATGCCAACAGTTTGGAGTTGTGTGTGTGCATGGGAAAGGCATTTGCTGAGCACTGCCATAGCATACCTACCTACATTCCAAAATGAAAAACCTGGAGATCTACGTCAACGGAATGCCCGGCCCACACGTTCGCAAGACCACACCCACACGTTGCAATATATTTAAGTTTGTACTATATGTGTTCAATAAACTCACAGGATTGTAATAAGAACCAAATGTGCAAAACATTTTAAAGGATCAATCATAAATATACATATATTCAAATGTAAACGTGATTGTAAAATGGGTGCATTATCAACGTGATAGTGAAATATCTCAAACAAGACACAATAGCTTTTTTTATAATCCCCAAACAGTGGCATAGCACGTGTATGCCATAGATGAGGCCTTAATGTGTGCCCTTTGTTACAATTAACTAGCTTTGAAGGCAAACGTGAGTGTTTCGGGTAGGGGGTGGGCAGCAAAGAAATGTTTACTCTCATTAGACGTGATGTTAAGAAGCGCGGAACGACACCGCGTTACTTGCAGTATTGCATGGCAGGAAAGGGATCAAAGCACACAAATGTATTTGAGACGCAGGGAAAGCCGGAAAACCCAGAGACTCCACGCTCTTCCCCGGAGAAGAGCGTAAAAACCTAGAGTCTCTGGGTTAAACCCGGAGATTAGGCAGGTATGTGCCATAGTGATATTAAATCGACATTGATGGTAGCAGCTGCAAAATGGTGCGAGTACCTGGCCATTTCATAGCAATGCTTCACGCACAGCACAAAATCGAGGGACTTCATAAATCTAGCTCGAGATCCCAGGAGGATGCGTTTTGGGTGCAGGGACAGGAAGCGGGTGGGAATGGCCATAGGAACTAGCATGTCCACGGGCAGTCAAAGGGTGGGTAAGTAACAAAAAACACCTACAAAATATGTGTCCATCCTCATATGCCATTTCTCTCTATGTGTACTCAAATGCAATAGTTTCGGTTTACAGGTGGTGCTAATAGCCAAAACTAAAAAGGGAAGAACCAAAAGAGTAGTGATGAGGATAAAGAACTTAAGTACTCTCATGAAAGAAGAGAAGCAAAGCAAAATGATAATGATGTGTTATTGATATAGCGCTTTCGCCAAAGCGCTTTACCTAGAACATAGTTACATACAATACAAAAGAGTTGCCCTTTTACGCAAAAGCATGCGGTTTAGCATCTAACCCCAGAACAGAAGTGCACTTCTGCCATTTTGTAATGTTGTGGGCAGCTTCCACAACGGACATAGAGTACCGAAGCCATCTAAGACAAAATCTTGGAATAGTTGGCTGCATGTGGTCTGACCATAGTGCTCCCCGATGTTGGCTTTGCACTACATTTATAAGCTGTAAGTGTTCTAAGTGGGCTGGGGCTAGCCTGGACAAAGACCCGGCAGGCTCCAAAAGCTCTCCTTGGCCTGGGTCGCTGCCAGGGCTCCTCAGTCCCCAAAAAGTAGCAGTCAGCCGATTTTAGCCGAGAACACTTATGTGAATGTGGTAGGGCCTGCATAACAGAAGTGTGTGCAGTGATGCTGTCTGCCTGCTAAACCAGGACAGCCAGCACACAACTGATAAATCTTCCAAATTTGTATATATGAATCGTAGTTTGCAGTCACTTTACTGGTAGGGCCTATCGTAATGCACACTGGCCTTTCTGCTTATTTCATGTATGTGAAAAGAAGGGTTGCAAGCTTGAATCATGTTCAGGTATGTCATATATAAACATTTGCGTTCGTTCTTGAGTTCCCAAAATGCTCGTTGGTGGCATGCAAAGCAGCAAGTAGTTTGCATTGGTGCTATTTATCCTCCTCTCCTTCCACATAGATTCTCTCCTGAGACGGGCTGAAGATGTAAGGGGTGAGATTGACAGCAAAAACACATTTAAAGAGACACTGCGTTCTGCTTGAGAAGAATGATGCATCCATAAGGAATATGTACATACTATTAGCCCTTACTGGCCGGGGGTTAAGAGCTACGGAGTATCACAAGACATACAGACAGTAGGGAAGCTGAAACCCGAAATGGGCACTTAAGGGCTATCAAGCACACTGGGCCTGGGCCATTTATTTACAGAATGAGGGTGATTTACTTGCTGACTGAAATATTTATATCCTGGAGTCAGGAAAGTTTTTATTTACGGACAGCAGTTTCTTTGGAAAAGGAACCAGAGGGAGCTTTATTTACTGTATAATAATAAAAATAATAATAATAATGTATGCAGACTGGATTCAAACAAGACTGCCTACGACCATGCTAGATGGCCCAAAGTACATGTTTGCAGGGCCTCATGATGTATTACTTGTTTGGGGCATGTGGTCGTTGGCTGTCACCTGCTCCTCCTAGCACAATTCAGCCACACCTCCTTTTCAGAGCCTCTCCCTCGATTTTGTATCCCACTTAAAGCGCTGGCTGCTGTCATCCTGCCAGGATCATTAACCTGACTCGTGCCTTCATCACAGGGACGTCATTGCACCAAAATGCCAGGGGTAGCGGAAGTGGCATCACATGACCCTTGACATCTGATGACATCACAGGAAGTGATACCATTTGACCACGACCCAAAGTGACATCACAGGAATGATGGAACACAACCTTTCACCCCATGACTAAACAGAAAGTGGCATCACATAGCATTTCTCCTAAGTATACTACAACAAATATGGTTTATCACTGTAATGTGATATACATTTCATACAAGAATGGATCATCATATGTATCGTTAATATCAGTGTGTATAGGCCCATATTACTGTACAAGTACTGTGATTGCAAGCAGACGTCCAAGGCCAAATGATAATGATGCGTTATTATAATAGCACTTACGAGTAAGCACTTTATATAGAACAAATACACATACAATATCAACCAACCTGTGTTGGTACTCATTTATCAACTCAGAATGAGGAAAGGCTGAGTTGGCCTTGCCAGATTCGGAAATGGAACCTGCAGATCACACACGCACATCGCAGCAGCACACGCTCAACCTACTGAGCTATTTTACCGGCTATAGTAAAATGAGCAATTACATGTCTGAATGTTCTCAAAAAAAGAAAGCAAATTACACACTGTAGTGGATACCATTAAACTGGTAACTGAAATTTAACAGCAGGCCAGTTGATCTGCAGGTCTGGTGCAAAGTTGGCCACATGTCAAGCCTGCGTGAATCTACTTTTCAGGCTTCAGAAGTTGGCGAAATACATTTGACTGGGAGGGTTCAGGTGTGTTAAAGATTTAGGGGGTAATTCATAGAATTCAGCGCACAAGTGGCGCATGCGGCTGGCGCACAGTGTGCGCGTGAGAATCCCTGCGCCAGCCGCGTGCGCTAAAATCCATTTCCGCGCACAGCGTATTCATGGATTCCAGCCACCAAAACCAGCCGTGGCGCACAGTGGCGCAGCGACCCTGCAGCAGCGCCAGTTACGCCCCCAAGAACGCCTCTCGCGCAGGGAAAAGCCATCAATATACCCAATCCAGCGCAAAGGGCTGCGCTAACCCTGTACCAGCACAGCAAGCGGGCTACGTGTATCACTGGGGTGCGCGGGAAGTACCTCACGCGATTGGCCCCGTGCGAGCAGGGTACGCGTATTTCAGGGGTGCGCGGGAAGTTCCACACGCGATTTCATCATGGTACGTGTATTTCAGGGGTGCGCGGGAATTTCCACACGCAATTGGGCCCGTGCGAGCAGGGTACGCGTATCTCAGGGGTGCGCGGGAAGTTCCACACGCGATTCCATCAGGGTACGTGTATTTTGGGGTGCGCGTGAAGTTCCACACGCGATATCAGCAGGGTACGTGTATTTCAGGGTGCAGGGGAAGTTACACATGCGATTTCCGCAGGGTACGTGTATTTCAGGGGTGCGCGTGAAGTTCCACACACGATATCAGCAGGGTACGTGTATTTCAGGGTGCAGGGGAAGTTACACACGCGATTCCAGCAGGGTACGTGTATTTCAGGGGTGCGAGGGAATTTCCACACGCGATTGGGCCCGTGCGAGCAGGGTACGCGTATCTCAGGGGTGCGCGGGAAGTTCCACACGCGATTCCATCAGGATACGTGTATTTCGGGGTGCACGTGAAGTTCCACACGCGATATCAGCAGGGTACGTGTATTTCAGGGTGCAGGGGAAGTTCCACACGCGATTTCCGCAGGGTACGTGTATTTCAGGGGTGCGCGTGAAGTTCCACACGCGATATCAGCAGGGTACGTGTATTTCAGGGTGCAGGGGAAGTTACACACGCGATTCCAGCAGGGTACGTGTATTTCAGGGGTGCGCGGGAATTTCCACACGCGATTGGGCCCGTGCGAGCAGGGTACGCGTATCTCAGGGGTGCGCGGGAAGTTCCACACGCGATTCCATCAGGGTACATGTATTTCGGGGTGCGGGGGAAGTTTCACATGCAAAATCAGCAGGGTACGTGTATTCCAGGGGTGCGCGGGAAGTTCCACACGCGATTCCATCAGGGTACGTGTATTTCAGGGTGCAGGGGAAGTTACACACGGGAAATCAGCAGGGTACGTGTATTCCAGGGGTGCGCGTGAAGTTCCACACGCGATTCCATCAGGGTACGTGTATTTCAGGGTGCAGGGGAAGTTACACACGCGATTTCAGCAGGGTACATGTTTTTCAGGGGTGCGCGTGAAGTTCCACACGCGATATCAGCAGGGTACGTGTATTTCAGGGTGCAGGGGAAGTTACACACGCGAAATCAGCAGGGTACGTGTATTCCAGGGGTGCGCGGGAAGTTCCACACGCGATTCCATCAGGGTACGTGTATTACAGGGGTGCGCGGGGAGCACCACACGTGAATTGCACGTGTGGGCCCTCCCAGGTGTTCCCTCTACACCCTCCATGGCCCCTGCAGGTGGCTCACACCACAGGGGCCTACCCTGCACATGTCCTGCAGGCACCCCATCCACCATGGCCATGCCCCCCAGCCAACCCACATGTCAACTTGCACTACTGCCCACCAACGCATGTCCCCCTGCACCCCCAGGGGCAGCCTCCACAGGCCCCCACCCATGTCTCCCACCACCCCCCAGCAGTGCAGGGGCACCCTCCACCAGGCCCCCACCCATCTCTCCCACCACCCCCACCCCCCAGCCACCAGGGGCAGCCTCCACCAGGCCCCCACGCATGTCTCCCACCCCCCCACCCCCCAGCAGTGCAGGGGCACCCACCACCAGGCCCCCACCCATGTCTCCCACCACCCCCACCCCCCAGCCACCAGGGGCAGCCTCCACCAGGCCCCCACCCATGTCTCCCAACACCCCCACCCCCCAGCAGTGCAGGGGCACCCACCAGCAGGCCCCCACCCATGTCTCCCCCCCAACCCCCCAGCACTGTGGGGCACCTGCCAGCAGGCCCCCACCCATGTCCAACTCATGTTCCCCACCACCCCCACCCCCCAGCACTGTGGGGCACCTGCCAGCAGGCCCCCACTCATGTCCAACTCATGTACCCCTGCACCCCCACCCCCCAGCACTGTGGGGCACCTGCCAGCAGGCCCCCACCCATGTTCAACTCATGTTCCCCACCACCCCCACCCCCCAGCACTGTGGGGCACCTGCCAGCAGGCCCCCACCCATGTCCAACTCATGTTCCCCACCACCCCCATCCCCCAGCCACCAGGGGCAGCCTCCACCAGGCCCCCACCCATGTCTCCCACCACCCCATCCCCCAGCCACCAGGGGCAGCCTCCACCAGGCCCCCACCCATGTCTCCCACCCCCCCACCCCCAGCCACCAGGGGCAGCCTCCACCAGGCCCCCACCCATGTCTCCCATCACCCCCACCCCCCAGCCACCAGGGGCAGCCTCCACCAGGCCCCCACCCATGTCTCCCACCCCCCCCCACCCCCCAGCAGTGCAGGGGCACCCACCACCAGGCCCCCACCCATGTCTCCCACCACCCCCACCCCCCAGCCACCAGGGGCAGCCTCCACCAGGCCCCCACCCATGTCTCCCACCACCCCCACCCACCAGCAGTGCAGGGGCACCCACCACCAGGCCCCCACCCATGTCTCCCACCACCCCCACCCCCCAGCAGTGCAGGGGCACCCACCACCAGGCCCCCACCCATGTCTCCCACCACCCCCACCCCCCAGCAGTGCAGAGGCACCCACCACCAGGCCCCCACCCATGTCTCCCACCACCCCCACCCCCCAGCAGTGCAGGGGCACCCACCACCAGGCCCCCACCCATGTCTCCCCCCCACCCCCCAGCACTGTGGGGCACCTGCCAGCAGGCCCCCACCCATGTCCAACTCATGTTCCCCACCACCCCCACCCCCCAGCACTGTGGGGCACCTGCCAGCAGGCCCCCACTCATGTCCAACTCATGTACCCCTGCACCCCCACCCCCCAGCACTGTGGGGCACCTGCCAGCAGGCCCCCACCCATGTCCAACTCATGTTCCCCACCACCCCCACCCCCCAGCACTGTGGGGCACCTGCCAGCAGGCCCCCACCCATGTCCAACTCATGTTCCCCACCACCCCCATCCCCCAGCCACCAGGGGCAGCCTCCACCAGGCCCCCACCCATGTCTCCCACCACCCCCATCCCCCAGCCACCAGGGGCAGCCTCCACCAGGCCCCCACCCATGTCTCCCACCCCCCCACCGCCAGCCACCAGGGGCAGCCTCCACCAGGCCCCCACCCATGTCTCCCATCACCCCCACCCCCCAGCCACCAGGGGCAGCCTCCACCAGGCCCCCACCCATGTCTCCCACCCCCCCACCCCCCAGCAGTGCAGGGGCACCCACCACCAGGCCCCCACCCATGTCTCCCACCACCCCCACCCCACAGCCACCAGGGGCAGCCTCCACCAGGCCCCCGTCCATGTGTCACACCACCCCCACCCCCCAGCAGTGCAGGGGCACCCACCACCAGGCCCCCACCCATGTCTCCCACCACCCCCACCCCCCAGCAGTGCAGGGGCACCCACCACCAGGCCCCCACCCATGTCTCCCACCACCCCCACCCCCCAGCAGTGCAGAGGCACCCACCACCAGGCCCCCACCCATGTCTCCCACCACCCCCACCCACCAGCAGTGCAGGGGCACCCACCACCAGGCCCCCACCCATGTCTCCCACCACCCCCACCCCCCAGCAGTGCAGGGGCAGCCTCCACCAGGCCCCCACCCATGTCTCCCACCATCCCCACCCCCCAGCAGTGCAGGGGCACCCACCACCAGGCCCCCACTCATGTCTCCCACCACCCCCACCCCCCAGCAGTGCAGGGGTAGCCTCCACCAGGCCCCCACCCATGTCTCCCACCACCCCCACCCCCCAGCACTGTGGGGCACCTGCCAGCAGGCCCCCACCCATGTCCAACTCATGTTCCCCACCACCCCCACCCCCAAGCACTGTGGGGCACCTGCCAGCAGGCCCCCACCCATGTCCAACTCATGTTCCCCAGCACCCCCATCCCCCAGCCACCAGGGGCAGCCTCCACCAGGCCCCCACCCATGTCTCCCACCACCCCCATCCCCCAGCCACCAGGGGCAGCCTCCACCAGGCCCCCACCCATGTCTCCCACCACCCCCACCCCCCAGCCACCAGGGGCAGCCTCCACCAGGCCCCCACCCATGTCTCCCACCCCCCCCACCCCCCAGCCACCAGGGGCAGCCTCCACCAGGCCCCACCCATGTCTCCCACCACCCCCACCCCCCAGCCACCAGGGGCAGCCTCCACCAGGCCCCCACCCATGTCTCCCACCCCCCCACCCCCCAGCAGTGCAGGGGCACCCACCACCAGGCCCCCACCCATGTCTCCCACCACCCCCACCCCCCAGCCACCAGGGGCAGCCTCCACCAGGCCCCCACCCATGTCTCCCACCACCCCCACCCCCCAGCAGTGCAGGGGCACCCACCACCAGGCCCCCACCCATCTCTCCCACCACCCCCACCCCCCAGCAGTGCAGGGGCACCCACCACCAGGCCCCCACCCATGTCTCCCACCACCCCCACCCCCCAGCAGTGCAGGGGCAGCCTCCACCAGGCCCCCACCCATGTCTCCCACCACCCCCACCCCCCAGCAGTGCAGGGGCACCCACCACCAGGCCCCCACCCATGTCTCCCACCACCCCCACCCCCCCAGCAGTGCAGGGGCAGCCTCCACCAGGCCCCCACCCATGTCTCCCACCACCCCCACCCCCCAGCACAGTGGGGCACCTGCCAGCAGGCCCCCACCCATGTCCAACACATGCTCCCCACCACCCCCACCCCCAGGACTGTGGGGCACCTGCCAGCAGGCCCCCACCCATGTCCAACTCATGTTCCCCACCACCCCCATCCCCCAGCCACCAGGGGCAGCCTCCACCAGGCTCCCACCCATGTCTCCCACCACCTCCATCCCCCAGCCACCAGGGGCAGCCTCCACCAGGCCCCCACCCATGTCTCCCACCACCCCCACCCCCCAGCCACCAGGGGCAGCCTCCACCAGGCCCCCACCCATGTCGAACCACCCCCGCCCCCCCCAGCCACCAGGGGCAGCCTCCACCAGGCCCCCACCCATGTCTCCCACCACCCCCACCCCCCAGCCACCAGGGGCAGCCTCCACCAGGCCCCCACCCATGTCTCCCACCCCCCACCCCCCAGCAGTGCAGGGGCACCCACCACCAGGCCCCCACCCATGTCTCCCACCACCCCCACCCCCCAGCCACCAGGGGCAGCCTCCACCAGGCCCCCACCCATGTCTCCCACCACCCCACCCCCCAGCAGTGCAGGGGCATCCACCACCAGGCCCCCACCCATGTCTCCCACCACCCCCACCCCCCAGCAGTGCAGGGGCACCCACCACCAGGCCCCCACCCATGTCTCCCACCACCCCCATCCCCCAGCAGTGCAGGGGCACCCACCACCAGGCCCCCACCCATGTCTCCCACCACCCCCACCCCCCAGCAGTGCAGGGGAACCCACCACCAGGCCCCCACCCATGTCTCCCACCACCCCCACCCCCCAGCCACCAGGGGCAGCCTCCACCAGGCCCCCACCCATGTCTCCCACCACCCCCACCCCCCAGCCACCAGGGGCAGGCTCCACCAGGCCCCCACCCATGTCTCCCACCACCCCCACCCCCCAGCACTGTGGGGCACCTGCCAGCAGGCCCCCACCCATGTCCAACTCATGTTCCCCACCACCCCCACCCCCCAGCGCTGTGGGGCACCTGCCAGCAGGCCCCCACTCATGTCCAACTCATGTACCCCTGCACCCCCACCCCCCAGCACTGTGGGGCACCTGCCAGCAGGCCCCCACCCATGTCCAACTCATGTTCCCCACCACCCCCACCCCCCAGCACTGTGGGGCACCTGCCAGCAGGCCCCCACCCATGTGCAACTCATGTTCCCCAGCCAACATGTCATCACAATCTAGATCCCTGGTCCCTATGGTCAGCCTCCAAATGCAAAACACCCACCCGAGTATTGCATCCACCCACTCATAATTTGCAATTACATCACAGAACACCAATTGCAAGTTCCGAAACAAACACATTTCCCTCACATACACCCAATGGGTGTCAGTGAATCTCAAAACACATATCATGAAATGCATGAAACCAATGAGATACCACACATTGAAGTTCACCAAAAATAATATGTATTAAAGGAAACATCAATAGAATAAAAAATGAAGAAACAGAAACGTGAATGTACAAAAATGAAAAGAAGCATGTCCGTCAAAAAAAGCAAAACCAAAAATAAAAATCCAAAGTAATGTCCAAAGTCAATGTCCACAAAACAAAATCCAATGGGAAATAAAAAAGAAAGCCATTGCTCCATGGTCAAAAATAGAAAAAAAAATACAATCCAACTGTCAACTATGTACATGGGAACAATCCAGGGTCCATTATCCCAACAAAATAAAGGAAACCTATCTAACTACACTAACTAATAAAATAAACTATATACAAAAATGTGGCCAAGGTCCGAAAGGTCCAAATAAAATAAAAACAAAAATGAAACCTAACACTACCTAGAAACTATGTACAAGGGCAGCGGGCTAGTTTCACGGCTCACATGTGGATGTCCCGGGCCAGGGCATCATCGAACTCCTCCTCAATGTCCCGGAGGCGGTCCTCCTCCATGGCCCGAGGGTCCGCAGGGCCGCCGACGTCTCCACCTCCAAACCCCTGCGGATTGCCTCGAGGCACTCGGCCCGCCTCAGGGCCCTCCGCATGGAGTTCTCCGCCCTGACCATTGTGAGCCGTGCCTCTTCCGCCCGCTGCCGCTCCGCATCTATGGCGTGGCCCAACCGCTGCCACACGGAAGACACTCTCTGTCCTGGGTCCTCCTGCCCTCCGGCCGATGCCTGCCCCTCCGATGTCGAAGGCCCCGAGCCTTCATGGCTCCCACCATGTTGCTGCTGCTGCTGTGCCTCTGCCCGTGCACTGCCTCCTGCTGCCTGCACATCCTCCGCCGGCTGGGGTGCAGTTGTTGATGTGGCCACCCCTGCTGGACGTCCGACTCCCGACTGTGGCAGGGATGCCTCCTCCACCAGCCTGGCCGCACCGTCGGAGGCAGCTCCACAGGGCACCCAGGTGACTGATGGGTGGGAAGATGGCACAGAGGACGACTGGCGCGTAGGGGGTCCAGTTGAGGAGGGGGTCGGAGCAAGCCCCATCAGACGGAGGAATCCGGCCTGGGTGACCTGTCCCAGCAGGCTGACGTGGTCAACGAGCCATTTGAGATGACTCGCAGTCTCTTCATGAAAAGACTGCAGGTCACCTCGCATGGCCCGTTGACGCAACGCCACACCAGCCAGGACAGGCTCAACTCGGACCTGGATAGCCACGTCCGCAGGCAGAGGAAGGCCAGTTGACGTGAGCTCATCCCCTGCCTGAAAACGGGTCTGGACGTAGGCATCCCTGCTGGTGCAAGATGATGCAGGGACAGGATCGGGGACAGGATTGCACACAGGCACCTCCGCGGCGGCCTGTGCTGCCTCCTGTCCCTGGTCCTGCACTGCACCACTAGCACCAGTGGGATCCCCACCTCCAGACCCCGTCTCTGGTGCTTGCACAGCCTCCTCCTCCACCAAACCCCCCACCAACCTGGATGGCTCCGTGCCATCTTCCCCTGTTGGGCCCTGTGGGGTCCCAGCTGCCCCTTCTGCTGCCGAGGAGTCCAACTCCAACCTCCGCCTCTTGGACCTCCCCCCGGCAGCTGCGGCCTGGGACGCGGCACCAGACTCCTTACTCCCTGACGAGATGACAACCTGGGAGGGGAGCCGGGCCTTGCGTCTCTGGCTGGCGGTCGGATCCCTGCCGCTGTGCTCCACAGCACCTTCTCCGCCCTCTTCATCAGTTGACGCTGCAGACAGGGAGAAACAAAACACAGGCATCAGGGCACTGTACAATGGACACATACACACATGACAGTTGTACATGAGTGGCATTGGCAAACCTCAGACATGTCATCACAATCCCCAACACACATGTCATTACAACTCGCACACATGAGCCATACCACAGCCATATCGCAACTGCCACTACCATCCATACACATACAACAGCATGAGCAGCCAAAGGTGAGCCAGACATCACATGCAACACAGGAAGTGCACCACACATGTACACACACCACCACACTTGCATGCATGTGTACACCTCTGCCAAGTGTTGCACTGTTCAGACGGGCATCCATGTCACATCTGCCAATTAGGCTTCCACATACCGCTGTCACATGCATCCATGTTGCATCACTGTTGCACCCTTGTCAAATACACACACATGCACATGTACACGGTGCTGATACATGCAGCCGAAAACAACATACATGCGTGACATCACGGACATGTCTACTTACATACACATTCATCCAAACATGTGTGCCCACACAACTGCATATGGCATGCAAGCCTACATACACAAGCACCATCCATGTCTCACACATTACAGCCCTCGCATGTGTCAGCCCCACGGCCCTGTACACCCCCACCCATACTCGACCCCATACAAACAGATGTGCAACCTGCACACTACTGAATAATCACCACACGCACTGCTCACAATCAGGATGCATGTACACTCACCGCTCGACTCCAGACGGGTCTGCTTCTCAAGGACCTGGACGTGGAGCGCTGGGGATATGCATTCCAGGACCCTCATCTGTTCTTCCGACAAGTGGCCCCGGCGCCCCTTGGCATCCGCTGCCTTCAAGAGGCGCCGGGCCTTGTTCAGGGTCCTGGACCTGAAGTCCTCCCAGCGCTTCCTGACATGTTGTAAGTCGCGGACTGCCACCCCCTCCGCGTTGATGGCAGTCACGATGTCAGTCCAGATCCGAGTCCGTCCTTCCTTGTCGGCGCGGGAACTTCCGAAGAGGGCATCATACTGCCCCAGGACTTGCTTCACCAGGACACCAACTTCTGTGGCACTTAAACTGGTGCCCCTCTGCCTCTCTGGCCGGGGGTTGTCAGTGGTCACAGATGGTGTTTGCCCCGACATGACAACCCCAGAGGCAGGAGTGGGTGGGCAACTGGGTCCTGGGGCTGGGCTGTGGAGCGATGGAATCCCAGTCGGGAGTCTTCGGTTCCAGCAGGGGTGGTCACAGCAACAGCACCCCTGGCTGATGTGAAGGCAGCAAATGGCAGGGCACGTGGGCAGCAGGCAGTCAGGCAGCAGCAGATGGCAGGTGGGAGCGTGCTCGGGGCTCTGGGGGGCAGTAGTTCGGCCTTCTGGGCAGGAGCGTGGTCTTCCGTGTGCTTACGCGTGGCCAGCTTGATACGGAGTGATTTGGCACGTCAGCGTGTAATTCGAGGAAAGGCCCTTAGCGCGTAAGCGCGTCTGCACGCATACGCATTTTCATTGGACAGAAGGCCCCTCAAGCGCAAGCGCCCCTGTGACGTGACGCGTACAGACGTGCCTGGGCATTTCAGCGCGCGTGAAAAACTGCACGTCCGCGTGTAATACGAGGAAAGGGCCATGCGCGTAAGCGCGCGTGGAAACTGCACGTCCGCGTGTAATACGAGGAAAGGGCCATGCGCGTAAGCGCGCGTGGAAACTGCACGTCCACGTGTAATACGAGGAAAGGGCCCATGCGCGTAAGTGACGTGACGCGCGCGTGCGTTTCCCTCAGCACGGGTTAAAGGTGAGCGGGCCCAGCAGTTCGCTGTACGTGCCTTTCGTGGAGACCGACGTGTGTTGCTGCTTCCTGTTGTTTCGCGCGCCATCACAACTTCACAGCTATCAAGGACGTATCTCTTCTTTTGGCGGGGGTATTGGCTACGCGTGTTTTTCTGCATCGCGCTAGTCAGACGGTGAGTCGCACACGCTCTTTTTCCCACTGCGGGTGCCCCTGTGTAACGCACCCATTTTCGATGTCATAGTAGCCTGCGTGTCCCACGCGTACGCGTTATTCGTGTTACTGGGTGCCACCGCGTACTGCGGGAGGTTGAATCCACGCACGTAGGCTGCAGGGTTGCGTGCACGGTTTTACTGCAGTTTTGGGGTGCCTGAGCGTTGCGTGACCCGTCACCACATCACCGGGGTCACATACAGCCTTGCAGGTGCAGGGGGGCTGTTAACATCTTGCTTCCCACCCCCTTCACCCCAATTGCCCAGGTCAATTGTGGTGTACACCTCCCATTGGCACCACTCCATCTGTGCCAGCACTACATCTGTGCCATGGTTGGTAGGCCACCAAAGGTGAGGGGCGCCTCAGCTGGGCGTACTCCTTTTGGCGGGCGTGGTCGGGGACGTGGCCGTGGTGACCAGGGAGTAGGGGGACTCCAGGGTGTCCAGGGCAGCCACAGAGGGGGAAGAGGCAGGGGTGCGCCACTTCAGCACAATGTTGTGCCATGTGTCGCTGCAGCCATGCCACCACCCCCTGTGGTTCCGGGGGATGCAGCTCCTGCATCTGGCACTGGCACCCATATGACCCGGCAGTCCGTTCCATCGACTGCCACGGGCCCAAGGGTAGTGGTAGCTGCAGGTGCAGCTGTGGACACCGCCACCCAGGCTCAGGGTCTGCCAGCGCAGGCTGCGTTGGCACTTGAAGAGCCCTTGGTAGATCTCCAACAGGCCAGGGGGGAAAACATAGGGGCAGGCCGGGCTGCTCAGACCAAGACACGTGTCCCTGGGGCAGTCATGTCATCTGCTGCCCCGAACAGCCGGGTGTTGGCAAGTGCAGGGGCAGATGCACCCAACAGCACCCCGGTTCTGAGTCTGCCAACCAGGACCGTTGCGGCCAACGACCCTGCCACAGCTGATGTTGCTGCGCAGGGTCCATTAGTGGGCACCCAGCTGCCACTGACACAAGTCAGGCCTTTGGTCATCCCTCCACCTGCCACTCCCTTGGCTCAATCACCGAACCCACTGGCCATACTGGTCAGGGCGGCATTAGCCAGCCAGGGTCTGCGCCACAGTCCAAGAGGAGGAAGGTTGCACCTGCAGCACAGGCTGGGACCCCACACACAGCCACGACCTCCTGCACGTCGAGGAAGAAGCCTTTCTGCAAGCAGGAACTGGACTTCCTCGTGGACTACGTGCGGGGCCACAGCCGTGACATGCTAGTGGGTGCCAATAGTCAGACCACGGCTGCCCAACATGACACCCACTGGAAGCATGTTGCGGAACATGTCAGTTCATTCGGCCATGAGGTGCGCACGGTGCAGGAGTGCAAAAAGCGTTGGAATGACATCAAGCGCAGCACTAAGGCCAAGTGTGCCTCAAATTACAACTTGACTCTGGTGACTGGCGGTGGGCCTGCACCAGAGGAGGAAGAAATCACTCCGCATGAGGCTCTCGTTGCGGGGTTCATACCACCTGAATTGGTCGAAGGAGTGGGAGAGAAGCTGGACTTTGATGCCCAGTCCAGTGAGTGTTGATGCGTGTTTGTTGAGGACGTGTGTTTCACTTGTGGGATGTGTTGTGCATGATTGCTGCTACATGTGACGTGTACATGGTTCTGATGTGTAAGTAATGCAATGCTACCGTCATGCATGTCTCCTCTGCCTGCATGCGGGACTCCATGTAGGCATGCTCCCTTGCCCCTCCTCCGCCACTCTGCACCCCAGTTCCACCTTTGCACTGGTCTGCTTCAATCTTGCCAATGTGTACTTTCTTGTTCATGTGTCCTGTGTAGATGCTAACTTCCAGCGTAGAATCTGCCAGACATATGCCGTGTGCTACAGCCTTAGTACTCGATGCAGGGTATCTCACTTGTACTGTGCATGGGTCAGATGTCCCGCAGGGACATGAGTGCCCATTCATGCTCCATGTGCATTGCACGCATGCACCTATGTGTCCTTCACTGGATGATCACTGTAATATTAGTCCTTGGTTACATACATTGCCTGCCATCTCATCAGCCTTCCCATGTCAACTGTGGCTCAGTCCTGCGTTGCACACATGTTTAGGCTCTGACAATCTGTGTGGCTCACAGGCCTCAGCCTGTTCAATGGCCAATGACTCTGTCCAACTCTTGTTGTGTCTTCTTCACACGTGGGCGGCCTCCGGAGTTTCCATCATGTGTCCTGCCCACTGTCCCAGCATCATTTGCAGTGTTGTAATTTGAATCACATTAAGCTGTTGATGCCAGTCAACACTGCCTGTCAATACACAGGTGTATGGTCAGCCTTTTGATACCATGCTAGGCATCCCTGCTTTGGTACTGGGGTGGAGGGGTGCTTGGCCTCTAGACATGGTACACATTGAATGCACAATGCATGTGATGTCTGAATTTGACATTGCACTGCCTTCACCTTTCCTGGCACACACCATGTAGTGCTTGTACATGTAGGTAGTGAGTGGCGTACACATTTTCTGCACTGCATAGACCCACTTCCATGGAAACTGCCACCTTTCAACAGGTCTGATCACAGAAGCTATTCAAAGTATACCCAGCATGCATGCCAGGTCATATGTTGTGTGTCACATGTCTGCCGGATGCCTTTGCTGTCGGTGTGTGTGTGTGTCGTGTGCTTCTGACATGTGTATTGACCTTTTTCTCTCTATTTTTCAGGTGATGACGCAATGGAGGCAGAGGATGGTGTTGTCATGCCAGACACAGGGTTTGTAACGCCACATCAACCCGGCACTAGTGGGGGTCGTGGGGTGGTAGGCCACGAAAACCCCCAAGTGCTGCAGTCCATCTTGTCTCTGGTTGCCTATGAGTCCAGCCTTGATGACGACTCTGACGTCCATGTTGAGTTGGATGAGCATCAAGTCCATGTGTCAGGGGTGAGTGATTCTGATGTGGACACTCCTCTGTCTGCGACACCTGCACTGAGGGATCAGACAGTCTTGGTTCCTCCGCCCATGGTGGATCGGGACGCAGGGTCACCCTCCACACCAGTCACTGATGTGCCTGGGACATCACGTCGACGGGGGCATGTAGTCGTGCAGCCGCAGGCGGTGCCAACACAGCGAGGACCCCCGGTCCTTGGGTCCCGCAGGGGTCAAGCCCGGCAACGCGGTCGCCGCGCGCAACCGCTGTATACTGAGTGGGAGCAAGACATGACTGCCAATTCCGAACGGCAGGGGGCAGCAATGGAGAACATCGCTGAGAGCATGGAGCGTGTGGCCCGATCTGTGCTCCCCACTGCTAGGCAGGTGCTTCTCCAGCAGCAGGCGGCACGGTCCATGGCCCGCTCGCTCAGGCTGGGCATGGCGGCCTCAGACAGGGCACGCCAGGCTGAAATGTCGTCTCTGCGTCAAGCAATTGCTGCTCACGCAGAGGCGCACATGGATGCCCTGAGGGAGGAGTATGCTTCCCTCAGATCCACTCTGGGTGTCCTTATGATGTCCCAGAGGCAGCAGGCAGAGGAGAGGTTTGCACAGCTTGAGCGTACCATCTCGGCTGAGCTACAGGCTTGCCGGGAGGTGCAGCGGTTGTCCAGCCAGGCCTTGCAGGAGGAACTCCGTGTTACACGTGCTACCTTGCAAGAGGAAGCACGTGTATCACGGGAGGTTCTGCATGCAGACCTACGTCACATCGCCACACAGAACCAGGCTCACCCGTCCGGCAGACTTGCTGCCGACGAGGGGCAAGCTGCGGCTAGGCGTGGCCAGGCTACTGTGCCACGTCCTCCTTTCCAGGATGAGCCAGACTCGGACGACCATCTATCTCCCACATAGGTCGTGCTGTGCAGGCGTTGAGCCCATGGAGGATTTTTTTTTGGCTCAGCATCATTCCATGTGGATGTTGAGCAGCACCCTGTACCTCCCCCCTCCTGGGTGCCTCCCCTCCCCCCCGGGTCGTATGTGGCCATTTTTGATTTTTCTTTTAGTTTAGTTAGTTAAGTTTCTGTTTGATAGTTAGTTTAAATAGGTAATGTAGGTTTTCCATAGTTAGTGTAATTAGTTAATAGTTGATTTAGTTTAAAATTGCTAGTCTATTGTGCTTTCATGTGACGGTGCGGTGCTTTGTGGCTTTTGAAGGCATCCACTGTCTGTTCCAGCTGGGCCCTTCATGGTTGTCTTGTGTATGTGTTTGCTGCTTGGGTTCCTTGACTCACATATGCCACTCCTGCCTCCCTTATCCATGGGCTCGCAAGGATGGTTCGGTGTTACAGCATTTTACACAAGGGCTTTGGACTGTCATATCTGTGGCATGTCTGGTGCTGTGTGACTTGTGTTGACACCCCTAGTGGGGATGATTTAGGTGTCATTGTCCACTGTTCAGCTTTTGCTAGATGGGGTGTGTCATGATTAATGTGGACATTGATTGCTGTGCATTTTGTAGTATGTTTCATATCTTTCCTGTACATGTGCTTGTTGCAATTCATGCTGTAGATAGTGTTCCACACTTTGGAGGTGAAAGACGGACTGATGGTGTGATTTGTGATGTGACTCTCTGACATGGTCAAGTAATGAGATGCCTGATGAGACACACACAGATGACTTTGAAGCATTAATCATGTGTTTCATGCCCTTTCTGCAGGGGCATGAGCCTCCAGAGCACCTTTGCCAGCAGACATGGCCCATTGGACGACGGAATTCTGGACCCGTTTGTTGGTGCCCACATGCACATGTGTGCAGAAGCAGAGGCACAGTGATTGCAGACCCACATCCTAGAACTGCTGACATGTTCCAAGGAACTCCAGGCAAGGTGAGCATCACAGGGGGGCCACGACACAGCAAAGCCTGCACCAGGCGAGTTGCACATGCAGGCTTAGTCACAGCACTGAGGGTGAGCTTAGACGAATATTGGTGTTGAAGCACACCATGCAGCTCAGATGTGTTTGTGGACTGATGGCTGCTGATAGTAGGGTTGTCTGGGACACATGCAGGGGCAGTGGCACATACCCTCCGGTACACCAAGGTCCATTGAGGCACTTATATCAACCATGTAGCCTTCCGAGACATGGAAAGGGGCAGCTCACAGGGACATACAGCAAGGGACATACTCGGGTGCAGTGCATGTCTTTTCCACCTCCTTCATGATAAATGCACTTCCAACTTTGTTTCGGTCATGGTGGTACGCAATTTGCTCTGTAGTCATGGCTTGCTATATGGGTCTGTCTGCTTACCCAGGGAACATTGCATGTTGTGTGAATTGTGACACATTGGTGTTCCATTTGCCACGCACCCAGCAGCGGCTGCCTTACTGCATTGACTGTGTATGACCCGTCACAGGGGTGAGGTTATATATGGGTACGAAGCATCAACCACAGATTGTCTGTTTGTAGATTAGTCTGTTGCTATGGGGCATGTTTGGTGTTGTGTTTTTGTGCAATTGGCACGTACAGGTTGTTCACTGTGTCTCTCTTTGCAGCATTGCAGTGCTCCTGTAACCGGACCTGAGAGTGCGCAGGCAGGAGGCCAGCACTCAAAACCAGAGCTAAGTGTCTTGTTGTTTTTCTTACGAACTGCTCTGCATAGGCTTGCTGGGGAGTGTACTGATGCATGGATGTATGTGTGGTTCAATTTGGTATGTTTTTTTCTCCCTAATCACCCGTGATCCTATGCAATTTTGAAACCTGTACCCTCTACCCGGTGTTCCTGCTTCCCGTGCCTATCCAAGCAACGTTCCCTGACCCTCTTTCCCCACTGGGGTTGCGGATGCCTGTGTAAGCCCCGAACTTCCAGGCGCCAAAACCCTAGAGGGGGTGGTTGGTTCGTACCACTCCTGAGCCTGGACTACAGAAGGCCATGACAATGATGTCCAAGTTTGTTTGGATTGTGTATGTGTTCATGCAGGTTGTACATTTTCGTGCATTCCCTAGTTTCATGTGTCATTCCTCCTCCCCTCTCCTGCCGCTCATTCCAGTCATCCAGTGTGTCAACACCTGTCCCGACTGCATATCCCTGAACCTCATTCCCCACCAGGGTCTCAGGGGCCTGTGTGAGTTTGACCTTGCAGGCACCCGGGACATGGTGGGGGTGGTTGTTTCGTGACACTCCCGCGCCTGTACAGGGGACCTGTGACAGTACACATCCATTCATGGTGCATCATCCTATGTCATGTACCACACATGTCTCACATCCTGTCGTGACATTGTTTTGCTGTGCTACCTTGGTTGTTGCATCATTGTGGTAGTACTTGGCCTTTGTGAGGTACTGCTATGTCAAGTCATCTACTGGAGGGTGTTCGGGTTCGTTTATATGCCTTGGATTTTGTGATTTTGGAAAGGAGTGTGGATTCTGAGGGTTCAGGCATCTTTTTACACACAAGGTGGGAGATGGTGACGAAGGGTAAAGGTGATCCTGTGGCCAGGTGGAATTGAGGTTTGGAGGCTCCATGACCCAGGTGCAGTTGTTCAGTGGGACATGGTCATTTGTGAGGGAGGGGGGGGTTGTTGTTGATAGTTGCCTTGCCCTGCAGTGTGATGGGAACTCTGACATAGTAATGGTGGTATCCTATGTACATGTTGTGTTCTGCTGATCAATGCCTGTTCATGTGTTGTGTTTTCCTTTCAGGTGCGAGGGGATAGTTGTGGTTTGACATGCTGGGGTGTACACATGGTGGATGTTCACATGTGATGTGTAGGGAACACTGATGGTCACTTGAGTGCACATGCATATGTGGAGTGCATGTCCTTGCAGAACCACACTTGCACTCTGATGCACTACATGTACTCCCACCCTTGCATATCCACGTGTACACTGTTTGCCTTCTGGTGCCCACTGTGTCCCGGCAGCACATGTTCTGTGACCGATCATGGATCCAGTACATGCCTAATTTGATGTTTGACGTGGTCTGTCACTTAGATGTGATGCTCAGGGTGTGCATCACACACAATGGCTGTTCACTGTGCTGTGCGCTGAGCAGTGTGATGCAGGAGTAGGACACAGCACACATGAGCTGCAGTGTTGATTTTGCAATGCATAATGTGCATGTAGACAGGCATTCATTGTGATGTTACGTCTACGACTGTTGTAATGCATTTGGAAATGACTTATTTTGGGTGGGAGGTTGTTGGTCTGTCATTTCATCTGATTCCGGGTCAGGCAGCAGTGTCCGATTCCACTGTGCATTTAGGACATGGCAATGTGTACCTTATCATTACTGCGTTGGTGTATGGGTATTGCGTGCCATGTCATGTTGATGTTTGGGAGGGTTTGAGTGACATGACAGTGATGGCCATGGCCTGGTTTGCAGGTGTGTGTGATGCACACCTTGCATGTCCGGGTCATCCGCTTCTCAGAGCAACTAGCTGGGGGTAGATTTCTCTCCACAGCAGGGCCCTCCCCCTGGAACAGACTTCCGGCCTGACTTGAACTTGAGGGGAATCATCTCCAGTTCTGGAAGCACCTCAAGACCTTCCTCTTTGCTTCTGCTTACTGTCTGCCTCTCCCTTGCAGAATTCTCCACTGGAACTGCACAGGAGCTGCAACTGGGCCACTCTCACCGACCTCGGTCCCTGGCCCAGCCACTCTCCACTTGCACTGCCTCCCTGGCAACCCCTGCACTGCAGTACTGTCTCTCTATCCCTACAGCCCTCCCTTCCCAGCACTTGTCTGCACTTACCTTTGTAGTTGCCACCAGGCGACCTATGTATTGTTTTTTTGGGCTACTTCCCCTGTACTGGACTCCCCCCCACCCTTCCCCTTGCACTTTTCCCATTGCCGCCAACCCCTGCACTTGCACGATCCCAATGACACCTGGCCTAGTAGTACCGTTCTCTGTGTTCCCTTGTTCCCCCCTCCCTGCCTCATTGCGCCTTGGAATACTTGTGTATGGTCCATATCATGTCATATGTCATATGTGTGCCTTTTGGTCACACAGGATAGCTTGTGTTTAAGTAGCTAGGGATGCAGACGATGTGGCACTTCCATGGCAACTTTCTCAGGGTGGTAGGGTTGTGACAGTTAACTGTCTCATTGTCATCATCGATTGTCACCTGGTATGTGCCAGGCCTGTGTGCACTCCGCAGGGGTGGGAGTTTAGGTGAAAAATGTGGCCACAAGCTGGGTCCGGGCTTCCTCACCACGTGCCCTGTCCCCTCCCATGGGCAGCGCCTGTGCCTGTGGTTGGGGATGTGGGGGCACCACCATGTCCACCGGGACGCCCTGCCGTGTTGCAACATTGTGCAGGACACATGCTGCCACAATGATCCTGCACACTACTGGTGGTGCATAGAGTAGTTGCCCACCAGAGCGGTCAAGGGAGCGGAAACGTGACTTGAGCACTCCGAATGTGCGCTCCACTATGCCCCTGGTTGCAATATGGGCGGCGTGGTATCTTACCTGGGGTGGTGTGGTGGGGTTCCGGATTGGCGTCATCATGTGGTTGCTCAGAGGGTAGGCACTGTCCCCTGGGGAGGTGATAATAGTTGAGATTATTAGGGTTTGGATATTTGTCTGTGTGTGACTTGCATGCATGTGCAAGGGCATTTGTACTGACCTAGGAGCCATGTGTCGCCATGCTGCCCAGCTTCCAGGGCCCGGCTCAGGGCGGACATTCTGTATATGAAACTGTCATGGGTGGAGCCAGGGTAGTTTGCATAGACAGAGGTGATGATTCCCTTTGCATCACAAACGTAGGGCCACATGGGTGCAATCTATGGCACCGAGCACTTTGGGGAAGTGTGCCACCCTGAAAAAATCCAGGACAACGGCCTGCCTTTCTGCGGGTGTTCTGGGCATGTATATGTGCCTGCGGACTGAGGGGCGCGCTGTGATGATTGCCAGTACCTGGTGTAGGCAGCGTGACTGCGTGGCCTGTGAGACCCCCCCACTATGGCAGTGGTCCGCTGAAATGACCCAGTGGCCAAAAAATGCAGGACATTGAGCAGCTTCTCCAAGGGGCTCAATGCTTGGGAGCAAAGGGTGGGGGATGTGAGGTAATCTTCCCACCCCCTGACCAGGTCTAGGATGATATGGGGTGGAAACCTATACCTGCCATAGACCTGGTCGTCAGGCATCCCAAAAAGGCTTGTCCGTGGTGCGAAAATGCGTGCCCTGGCTATTCTCCTCCTCCTGCGGTGTCCCACGATCAGTGCAGCGACAAATGGGGCATTCATCGTAGCTGTATATACGTGTTTGTTGTTTGCGCGCACTTTTATACTGTGCGCGGGGACGCTTCCGCCTGCCTTCGTGTGACACCTGTGCACGTCTTTTGCCGTGCGCGGGTTTCCCGTATTCGGATACGGTCCGAGTGTCATCGCGTGTGATCGGAGGGGAGTGAGCGTACACGCAACTGGCCTGGGTACCTGTGTTTCGGGGTGCGCGGGAAGTTCCACACGCGATTAGCCTGGGTACGTTTGTTCCGGGGTACCGGGAACTTTCACACGCGATTGGTGGAAATCCACGTGTGTTCTGTCATCACGTGCAATGAGGGAAACACCTGCGCGCGTCACGTCACAGACGCGCTCACGCGCTAAGGGCCTTTGGTCCAATGAAATCGCATATGCGTGCTGCCGTGCATACGCACTAAGGGCCTTTCCTCGTATTACACGCGGACGTGCAGTTTTCCACGCACGCTTACGCGCATGGGCCCTTTCCTCATATTACACGCGGACGTGCAGTTTTTCACGCGCGCTGAAATGCCCAGGCAGGTCTGTACGCGTCACGTCACAGGGGCGATTGCGCTTGAGGGGCCTTCTGTCCAATGAAAATGCGTATGCGTGCAGACGCGCTTACGCGCTAAGGGCCTTTCCTCGAATTACACGATGACGTGCAGATTTGTCACGTGCCAAATCACTCTGTATCAAGCTGGCCACGCGTAAGCACACGGAAGACTACGCTCCTGCCCAGAAGGCCGAACTACTGCCCCCCAGAGCCCGAGCACGCTCCCACCTGCCATCTGCTGCTGCCTGACTGCCTGCTGCCCATGTGCCCTGCCATTTGCTGCCTGCACATCAGCCAGGGGTGCTGTTGCTGTGACCACCCCTGCTGGAACCGAAGACTCCCGACTGGGATTCCATCGCTCCACAGCCCAGCCCCAGGACCCAGTTGCCCACCCACTCCTGCCTCTGGGGTTGTCATGTCGGGGCAAACACCATCTGTGACCACTGACAACCCCCGGCCAGAGAGGCAGAGGGGCACCAGCTTCAGTGCCACCGAAGTTGGTGTCCTGGTGGAGCAAGTCCTGGGGCAGTATGATGCCCTTTTTGGAAGTTCCTGCGCCGACAAGGAAGGACGGACTCGGATCTGGACTGGCATCGTGACTGCCATCAACGCGGAGGGGGTGGCAGTCCGCGACTTACAACATGTCAGGAAGCGCTGGGAGGATTTCAGGTCCAGGACCCTGAACAAGGCCCAGCGCCTCTTGAAGGCAGCGGATGCCAAGGGGCGCCGGGGCCACTTGTCGGAAGAACAGATGAGGGTCCTGGAACGCATATCCCCAGCGCTCCACGTCCAGGTCCTTGAGAAGCAGACCCGTCTGGAGTCGAGCGGTGAGTGTACATGCATCCTGATTGTGAGCAGTGCGTGTGGTGATTATTCAGTAGTGTGCAGGTTGCACATCTGTTTGTATGGGGTCGAGTATGGGTGGGGGTGTACAGGGTTTGGGGCTGACACATGCGAGGGCTGTAATGTGTGAGACATGGATGGTGCTTGTGTGTGTAGGCTTGCATGCCATATGCAGTTGTGTGGGCACACATGTTTGGATGAATGTGTATGTAAGTAGACATGTCCGTGATGTCACGCATGTATGTTGTTTTCGGCTGCATGTATCAGCACTGTGTACATGTGCATGTGTGTGTATTTGACAAGGGTGCAACAGTGATGCAACATGGATGCATGTGACAGCGGTATGTGGAAGCCTGATTGGCAGATGTGACATGGATGCCCGTCTGAACAGTGCGACACTTGGCAGAGGTGTACACATGCATGCAAGTGTGGTGGTGTGTGTACATGTGTGGTGCACTTCCTGTGTTGCATGTGATGTCTGGCTCACCTTTGGCTGCTCATGCTGTTGTATGTGTATGGATGGTGGTGGCAGTTGCGATATGGCTGTGGTATGGCACATGTGTGCGAGTTGTAATGACATGTGTGTTGGGGATTGTGATGACATGTCTGAGGTTTGCCAATGCCACTCATGTACAACTGTCATGTGTGTATGTGTCCATTGTACAGTGCCCTGATGCCTGTGTTTTGTTTCTCCCTGTCTGCAGCGTCAACTGATGAAGAGGGCGGAGAAGGTGCTGTGGAGCACAGCGGCGGGGATCCGACCGCCAGCCGGAGACGCAAGGCCCGGCTCCCCTCCCAGGTTGTCATCTCGTCGGGGAGTGAGGAGTCCGGTGCCGCGTCCCAGGCCGCAGCTGCCGGGGGGAGGTCCAAGAGGCGGAGGTTGGAGTTGGACTCCTCGGCAGCAGAAGGGGCAGCTGGGACCCCACAGGGCCCAACAGGGGAAGATGGCACGGAGTCATCCAGGTTGGTGGGGGGTTTGGTGGAGGAGGAGGCCGTGCAAGCACCAGAGACGGGGTCTGGAGGTGGGGATCCCACTGGTGCTAGTGGTGCAGTGCAGGACCAGGGACAGGAGGCAGCACAGGCCGCCGCGGAGGTGCCTGTGTGCAATCCTGTCCCTGCATCATCTTGCACCAGCAGGGATGCCTACGTCCAGACCCGTTTTCAGGCAGGGGATGAGCTCACGTCAACTGGCCTTCCTCTGCCTGCGGACGTGGCTATCCAGGTCCGGGTTGAGCCTGTCCTGGCTGGTGTGGCGTTGCGTCAACGGGCCATGCGAGGTGACCTGCACTCTTTTCATGAAGAGACTGCGAGTCATCTCGAATGGCTCGTTGACCACGTCAGCCTGCTGGGACAGGTCACCCAGGCCGGATTCCTCCGTCTGATGGGGCTTGCTCCGACCCCCTCCTCAACTGGACCCCCTATGCGCCAGTCGTCCTCTGTGCCATCTTCCCACCCATCAGTCACCTGGGTGCCCTGTGGAGCTGCCTCTGACGGTGCGGCCAGGCTGGTGGAGGAGGCATCCCTGCCACAGTCGGGAGTCGGACGTCCAGCAGGGGTGGCCACATCAACAACTGCACCCCAGCCGGCTGAGGATGTGCAGGCAGCAGGAGGCAGTGCACGGGCAGAGGCACAGCAGCAGCAGCAACATGGTGGGAGCCATGAAGGCTCGGGGCCTTCGACATCGGAGGGGCAGGCATCGGCCGGAGGGCAGGTGGACCCAGGACGGGGTGTGTCTTCTGTGTGGCAGCGGTTGGGCCAGCAGATAGGTGCGGAGCGGCGGCGGGCGGAAGAGGCGCGGCTCACAATGGTCAGGGCGGAGAACTCCATGCGGAGGGCCCTGAGGCAGGCCGAGTGCCTTGAGGCAATCCGCCGGGGGTTGGAGGAGGAGACAGCGTCGTCCCTGCGGACCCTCGGGGCCATGGAACAGGACCGCCTCCGGGACATCGAACAGGAGTTCGATGATGCCCTGGCCCAGAACACCACAGAGTGAGCCGCTGGACTTGCCCGCCGCCTTTGTATATAGTTATATAGTTAGTGTTAGGTTTCCTTTATTTATTTTTTTATTTGGTTGCTATTGGACAATGCGCCACGTTTTTGTATGTAGTTCAGTTTTTAGTTAGTTGTCATAGTTAGGTTTCATTTGGTTGGGCTCATGGACCCGGGATTATCTTGTAAATAGTTCTTCAATGGATTTTTCTTTTTTATGGATTTTTTTCATCGCCATGGAGCAATGGTTTTTGTTTATCATTTACCCTTGGATTTCTTTTCTGACTGTGACTTTGGACACCATTTATTTTGATTGTGCTGTGTGTTTTTGATTTTTTTCATGGACATTCATCTTCTTTTGTTTGTTTTGCTTTGTGGTTTTTCTCATTTCATTTCCATTCAAGTTGATTTTAAATACATTTATATTTTCATCCTTCAATGTGTCGTATCATCGCATTGCTTTCATGCATGTCATGTTGGGTGTTTTAACATTCACTTGCAGCCATTGTGTGTGACAGACATGTGTTCATTTGCATTATTTACATTGGGTGTGTAACATGTAATTGCCTTTGATATGTGGGTGGATGTGATAGTTGGTTGGGCCTTTTGGCAGGGGAGGATGGCCATTACGGACATGATTGGGGATTGGTGGGACCCAGGTGCAGGGGGGCATGGATGGGACATGGGCGAGGGCCTGGTGGAGGGTGCCCCTGCACTGCTGGGGGGTGGGGGTGGTGGGGAACATGAGTTGGACATGGGTGGGGTCCTGCTGGCAGGTGCCACACAGTGCTGGGGGGTGGGGGTGGTGGGGAACATGAGTTGGACATGGGTGGGGGCCTGCTGGCAGGTGCCCCACAGTGCTGGGGGGTGGGGGTGGTGGGAGACATGAGTGGGGGCATGTTGGAGGCTGCCCCTGCACTGCTGGGGGTGGGGGTGATGGGAGACATGAGTTGGACATGAGTGGGGGCCTGGTGGAGGCTGCCCCTGCACTGCTGGGGGGTGGGGGTGGTGGGAGACATGGGTGGGGGCCTGGTGGAGGCTGCCCCTGGTGGCTGGGGGGTGGGGGTGGTGGGAGACATGGGTGGGGGCCTGGTGGAGGCTGCCCCTGGTGGCTGGGGGTGGGGGTGATGGGAGACATGAGTGGGGGCATGTTGGAGGCTGCCCCTGCACTGCTGGCGGTGGGGGTGATGGGAGACATGAGTTGGACATGAGTGGGGGCCTGGTGGAGGCTGCCCCTGCACTGCTGGGGGGTGGGGGTGGTGGGAGACATGGGTGGGGGCCTGGTGGAGGCTGCCCCTGGTGGCTGGGGGTGGTGGGAGACATGGGTGGGGCCTGCTGGCAGGTGCCCCACAGTGCTGGGGGATGGGGGTGATGGGAGACATGAGTGGGGGCCTGATGGAGGCTGCCCCTGGTGGCTGGGGGGTGGGGGTGGTGGGAGACATGGGTGGGGCCTGCTGGCAGGTGCCCCACAGTGCTGGGGGATGGGGGTGATGGGAGACATGAGTGGGGGCCTGGTGGAGGCTGCCCCTGGTGGCTGGGGGGTGGGGGTGGTGGGAGATATGGGTGGGGGCCTGGTGGAGGGTGCCCCTGCACTGCTGGGGAGTGGTGGGAGACATGGGTGGGGGCCTGGTGGAGGCTGCCCCTGGTGGCTGGGGGGTGGGCGTGGTGGGAGACATGGGTGGGGGCCTGCTGGCAGGTGCCCCACAGTGCTGGGGGGTGGGGGTGCAGGGGTACATGAGTTGGACATGAGTGGGGGCCTGCTGGCAGGTGCCCCACAGTGCTGGGGGGTGGGGGTGGTGGGGAACATGAGTTGGACATGGGTGGGGGCCTGCTGGCAGGTGCCCCACAATGCTGGGGGGTGGGGGTGGTGGGAGACATGGGTGGGGGCCTGGTGGAGGCTGCCCCTGCACTGCTGGGGGGTACGGGTGGTGGGAGACATGGGTGGGGGCCTGGTGGTGGGTGCCCCTGCACTGCTGGGGGGTGGGGGTGGTGGGAGACATGGGTGGGGGCCTGGTGGAGACTGCCCCTGCACTGCTGGGGGGTACGGGTGGTGGGAGACATGGGTGGGGCCTGCTGGCAGGTGCCCCACAGTGCTGGGGGATGGGGGTGATGGGAGACATGAGTGGGGGCCTGATGGAGGCTGCCCCTGGTGGCTGGGGGGTGGGGGTGGTGGGAGACATGGGTGGGGCCTGCTGGCAGGTGCCCCACAGTGCTGGGGGATGGGGGTGATGGGAGACATGAGTGGGGGCCTGGTGGAGGCTGCCCCTGGTGGCTGGGGGGTGGGGGTGGTGGGAGACATGGGTGGGGCCTGCTGGCAGGTGCCCCACAGTGCTGGGGGGTGGGGGTGGTGGGAGATATGGGTGGGGGCCTGGTGGAGGGTGCCCCTGCACTGCTGGGGGTGGTGGGAGACATGGGTGGGGGCCTGGTGGAGGCTGCCCCTGGTGGCTGGGGGGTGGGCGTGGTGGGAGACATGGGTGGGGGCCTGCTGGCAGGTGCCCCACAGTGCTGGGGGGTGGGGGTGCAGGGGTACATGAGTTGGACATGAGTGGGGGCCTGCTGGCAGGTGCCCCACAGTGCTGGGGGGTGGGGGTGGTGGGGAACATGAGTTGGACATGGGTGGGGGCCTGCTGGCAGGTGCCCCACAATGCTGGGGGGTGGGGGTGGTGGGAGACATGGGTGGGGGCCTGGTGGAGGCTGCCCCTGCACTGCTGGGGGGTACGGGTGGTGGGAGACATGGGTGGGGGCCTGGTGGTGGGTGCCCCTGCACTGCTGGGGGGTGGGGGTGGTGGGAGACATGGGTGGGGGCCTGGTGGAGGCTGCCCCTGCACTGCTGGGGGGTGGGGGTGGTGGGAGACATGGGTGGGGGCCTGGTGGAGGCTGCAACTGGTGGCTGGGGGGTGGGGGTGATGGGAGACATGAGTGGGGGCATGTTGGAGGCTGCCCCTGCACTGCTGGGGGTGGGGGTGATGGGAGACATGAGTTGGACATGAGTGGGGGCCTGGTGGAGGCTGCCCCTGCACTGCTGGGGGGTGGGGGTGGTGGGAGACATGGATGGGGGCCTGGTGGAGGCTGTCCCCTGGTGGCTGGGGGGTGGGAGACATGGGTGGGGCCTGCTGGCAGGTGCCCCACAGTGCTGGGGGGTGGGGGTGATGGGAGACATGAGTGGGGGCCTGGTGGAGGCTGCCCCTGGTGGCTGGGGGGTGGGGGTGGTGGGAGACATGGGTGGGGCCTGCTGGCAGGTGCCCCACAGTGCTGGGGGGTGGGGGTGATGGGAGACATGGGTGGGGGCCTGGTGGAGGGTGCCCCTGCACTGCTGGGGGGTGGTGGGAGACATGGGTGGGGGCCTGGTGGAGGGTGCCCCTGGTGGCTGGGGGTGCAGGGGGACATGTGTTGGTGGGCAGTAGTGCAAGTTGACATGTGGGTTGGCTGGTGGGCATGGCCATGGTGGATGGGGTGCCTGCATGACATGTGCTGGGTAGGCCCCTGTGGTGTGAGCCACCTGCAGGGGCCGTGGAGGGTGTAGAGGGAACACCTGGGAGGACCCACACGTGCAATTCACGTGTGCTGCTCCCCGCGCACCCCTGTCATACACGTACCCTGATGATATCACGTGTGGAACTTCCCGCGCACCCCTGTAATACACGTACCCTGATGGAATTGCGTGTGGAACTTCCCGCGCACCCCTGGAATACACGTACCCTGCTGATGTTGCGTGGGATACTTCCCCCGCACCCTGAAATACACGTACCTTGATGATATCGCGTGTGGAACTTCCCGCGCACCCCTGTAATACACGTACCCTGATGGAATTGCGTGTGGAACTTCCCGCGCACCCCTGGAATACACGTACCCTGCTGATGTTGCGTGGGATACTTCCCCCGCACCCTGAAATACACGTACCCTGATGATATCGCGTGTGGAACTTCCCGCGCACCCCTGTAATACACGTACCCTGATGGAATTGCGTGTGGAACTTCCCGCGCACCCCTGGGATACACGTACGCTGCTAATGTTGCGTGGGATACTTCCCCCGCACCCCAGAATACACGTACCCTGATGAGATCGCGTGTGTGACTTCCCGCGCACCCCTGAAATACACGTACCCCGCTCATTCGCGTGTGTAACTTCCCGCGCACCCCCGAAATACACGTACCCCGCTCAATCGCGTGTGTAACTACCCGCGCACCCCCGATATACACGTACCCTGCTCAATCGCGTGTGTAACTTCCCGCCCACCCCTGAAATACACGTACCCCGCTCAATCGCGTGTGTAACTTCCCGCGCACCCCCGAAATACACGTACCCCGCTCAATCGCGTGTGTAACTTCCCACGCACCCCCGAAATACACGTACCCCGCTCAATCGCGTGTGTAACTACCCGCGCACCCCCGATATGCACGTACCCCGCTCAATCGCGTGTGTAACTTCCCGCGCACCCCCGAAATACACGTACCCCGCTCAATCGCGTGTGTCACTTCCCGCGCGGCCCCGTAATACGCGTACCCCGCTCGATCGCGTGTGTTGCTTCCCGCGCACCCCCGCAATACACGTGCCCCGCTCGCACAGGCCCGATCGCGTGAGAAACTTCACGCGAACTCCTGATATACACGTAGCCCGCTCCCCCAGGCCCGATCGCGTGAGAAACTTCACGCGAACCCTTGAAATACACGTAACCCACTCCCCCAGGCCCGATCGCGTGAAAAACTTCACGCGAACCCCTGATATACACGTAGCCCGCTCCCCCAGGCCCGATCGCGTGAGAAACTTCACGCGAACCCCTGAAATACACGTAGCCCGCTCCCCCAGGCCCGATTGCGTGAAAAAGTTCACGCGAACCCCTGAAATACACGTAGCCCGCTCGCACAGGCCCAATTGCTGTATGTTGCCACTTTTGTAATGCGCAGGGACGCTACCGCCTGCCTTCGTGTGGCGGACGTGTTTCGGCTTGTGCGTGTCTTTGGCTGTGCGTGGCTTTGCCCTATTCGATTCCATGAATACGTGTGGTTCGAGTGCGTGTGGGCGTTCCGTCTGCTTCCCTGCAGTACATCCCCAGTTACGCCCTTATTTTCGCGCGTTGTTCCCCATTCCGCGCGTTACGCCCCGGTCCCGCCCACTTTCTGGTGTATGCGCCGAGGTTGTGCGCTTTCACTATGCGCGTCGCGCACGCCTTTCGGGATGTTGCAGTGACTTGTGCGCCATGCACGGGTTTGGCGCACATCCCGGGGTGTACACGCGCAGGGACTTCCATGAATCGCACGCGTGCGCCTTTTTTTTTTCGGCTTGCGCCTGCTTGCGCCTGCTTGCGCCTGCTTGCGCGTAGATTTTCGGCGCACGTTTGTTCCATGAATCGGCCCCTTAGAGTGGTGCAGGGAAAGCAGCGCACTCACACGGCATCCCGTACGCTGGGCACTCGTTACCTCATACATGCAAACAGAAATCCTGAACAGCAGGCCATGGAGATAGGAAAGATAGACACATTACAGCAAAGAATTAATTGTGGCACAATGAAATCAAGGGCCACTTTATGTGCTATGGTCAAACATTTCTACACTGTACACAAGCTTTTAGGTACAAGGATTTTTTCCAGTGGCCAAGGACACCGAGATGGAATGTCTTGTGATGATGGTAACAGAGACAACGGCAGAAAAAAACATGCTATAAGTGCAACTTGCGAAAAGCAAAATACATAGGGCCTCATCAGAGTATTGGCAGTATCCCGGCAGTAAATCCGCCGGGATACCGCCAACGCAAATAGAGTTACTGCAGCCCAGTCTGGTGCTATTTGTATCAGATCCCGAGTTGTGGTAAGGCTGTTACTGCCCATTTTATTAAGAGTCCATAGGACTCTATGGGGCAGTATTGGCGCTATTACCGCCAGTGCAAATAGCACCACAGTAGTAGTGCCGCAAATGGTCGGAAAGTGGAGAGTTTTACCTCCAGCAAAATGCTGGAGGTAAACCTTCAACTTTCCGCCCAAACTCGGGATTGGGCAGAGCGGTAATGCAGTGGCAATAGTGTTACCACTGCATTTTTGCTGCTACACCCAACCCCTGATGAGGCCCATAGTCCAAAATTGGCACTTATTCTACTCTAAATGCTTTTTGCATGGTTTTATCTGCATTGTGAATTTGAGGTGTTTGAAACAGACTAAGGGTCTCATCAGACAGTATCTCAGCGGTAAATCTGCCAGGATACCGCCAATGCAAATATCGTTACTGCAACTCGGTCCGGCACTATTATCGCTGGATCCCGAGTTGTGGTATTGCTATTACTTCCAATTTTATTAAGAGTTCATAGACTAATCACAGGTTGGGCGGACCGCAAAAAATATGGCAATAGCGCTAGTACTGCCGCATTACCGCTCCGCCCAATCCCGAGTTTGGGCAGACCTCAGAGCTTTCACTTCCAGCTTTGAGCTGGAGGTGAATGCCCCGAAAATGCCCCATAGAGTCCTACGCACTCAAAATAAATGGGTATTTACTGTGTTACCACAACTTGGCATCCGGTGCTAACAGCGCTGGACCAAGTTGCAGTAACGCTACTTGCATTGGGCAGTATACCGCCCAACTTGTGATGAGGCCCTAAATCTTTTATTCTTTTGTTGTTATGTAGTCTATGCTAATATACAGCCCATATGGTTGTATTTAAACAGTTGCTTTAAACAATAAAATACTTTGAATGAAAAAAAAACACATTTTCGTTTGCACCTTTTCTATTAAGATTTTATGCAGAAGGCTGCATGCAGGACTGGTCTATGCCATGAGGCTCTCATTGCGTCAGGCACTTGCCAATGTTAAAATTTATTTGCAAAACACCAAGATACATCTCACCATTCACCAGAATTCTGGCATAATGCCTGCATGCCCTAGTTTCTAAGCACAGGTCCACGAAGCTCCCATCTCGACACCAACAACCTAGAAACAAACCCAAAATATTCAGGTTCTTGTGAACTGCAACCCTAAACACAGCAGCAAAGTGTTGTTTTGTTAGTCTTGTCTTGTCACTGGCCAGGAGTGTTTGCTATTAGAATGTTGATGTGTGAATGCAGCTCAGGAGAATGTTGAGTGGAACTGTGAGCACATTTTCCAAGAGTGTCAGTTGGGGGTCTGAGCTTGGATGATAGGATGGCCGGTGGATCTACTCCTCTGTATGTAGTGTTATTACCTATCCTTGCTCCTGTCCTGTATTATGAAGTACCGTATGTACCCAAGAGTAACTGGATTATGTACATACTGTACATTCTGTATAATAAAGCTCTACCTGGACCAATCTGAGACTCCACAGCTGGTCTGTGTCCGAGTGCTGAGCTGATTGACAACAGAGAGACTTTATAACATTTGTTTGTAACACAAAGCTATCTTGAAGTTTCCCCCATCTCCACACAAACCTTAACCTGCACCCTCCTTTTCTGATCGACCAGAGAGCGTGGAGACCATGCAAATGGGAGTGTGATGTGTGAGGCGGGAGGAGGACTAGGTCCAATGCTGTGACACACATAATAATACGTGCAGTAAATGACACGGACACCAGGTATCGGAGTCAGAGCAGGAACTGCCTTTGGCAAGCTCCGCACTCGTCTTTATATCCAGATGTCCACGTGACCGCGGTCACGTGGACATCACATTCATCACCAACCTTTGGATAATTGATCAAACATAAATGATGTTCAGTATTTAAACAAAAATGCTTAACATTAGGAAAACCTTTAGACAACTTGTTCAAACAATAAAGCATTTGTGTTGCTAATTGTCATGATGCCTACCCCCGGGGAACCAGACCAGGTCCAGCAACCTCGGAAGCAGGCTTCAAGTTATTTTGAGCAAGCCCAAAAACCCCTGCTAGGGCCTGTTTGGGTGCAGTCCTGGCGCCTAAGGCACCAGGCTCATAGAGTAGAATTTACCTGATGCAGACCATGCTGCAAGCTTACCTGATGCAGACCATGCTGCAGAGCTCCAAGCCAAATGAGGCTTGGAAGGGACTATTTTACCTAGGGACTATTTTTTACTCAGGTGGGGCTGGGGAGGAATACTTACCTGGGACTACTTTGGAGGCTATTTAAACCACGCCAGAAGAGCAGGACACGCTTCGCGTTATTCTGCATCCAGCAGCGTAACGCTCACCGTGTCTGCAAGCCTGCACCCAGTCTTCTGCCACGCCTGCCTCGAGTCTGCAGCTCCTAGAAAAAGGGAGGAACAGAAGGAGAAGAGGTTAGAATAAGAGTAAAACCTTTGATCCTTAACTGAATTCCGGACCCACCGCGCCTTCGAGCTGGAAGAAAGAAGCATTTTACATGCGCTGCCTTGCCTGCTGCAGCGCCGCGCTGAACTCACCGGCCTTCGCAGCATCCTCACGATCCACTGCATCCTTCTGCACGTTCCCGCCGCACTCTGGCACCTAAGGGGCACACAAGAACAGCAAAGGTGAGCCAAGGGAATAAACAGAGGCAATAGTAACTACCCCCATAGACTTACCTGATTACCGCCGGGGGTACTATTCCTCATCACGGGTCGGCGCAGTCTCCATTGCATCCTCGCCGTACTCCGGCCCCTAAGGGGAACAAAAGGACAACAAGGTGAGACGAAGGGACAAACAAGGGGAACTCTTCTCACCACAATAGACTTACCTAATTTTACCGCCGGAGGCATTATGCTCCGAACTTCATATTTTCTCTTCACACCTGAATAAGGGAGCAAGCCACAAGTTACATTCTGGCCTTATTTTATTGAACTGTGTAGGATAAGCCATATCCTTACCTGAACTTCGTCAGCTACCACAAGGAACACTTCGCTGGGGTCAAGCTCCAAACTGCAAGGAATCGGACAAGAGTGAAAGTCAGACATGTGAACTCTTACGAACTACATACTTTTCGGAGTCAATATTGTTCTGGAACTCACCAATTCCTTCGAGCCAGTGAAGCAACTGGTTATCAACGCGCCCCTGCGCTCAATGCAGGATGGAGAGCTCATCTTTTCAAACCATCAGGTGAGACTATAAGAGGGGACATCAAAGGTGATCTGTGGGGAGAACAGCGGGGGTGGGGGGATTTGCGCTCAACCCCACGGGTGGTTAATTCCCTTTTTCCATTTACAGAAGAATATTCCTACGGGCCAAGCAAATGAAGCTAGGTGGGCCAGTCCAGTCCGTCATCTCGTCCCTACGCCTCATACTGGTGGAGACCGCAGCTGTCCAGTTCAGATCGACGCCTCTGTGGGAGCCAGGTGAGCGTAACAATAATAGGCATTTCACAACATATCAACTTAGTCCTTTAATCTCTATTGGCTTCTATCTGTTCTTCATCAATTACCACCGTGGCCTCGTGTGGATATTATTAAGAACATAGTCTTGCAGCCTCGTCGACGGTAGTGGTTGTCTCCTCAGTGTGTACCTCTCACTCCTCTCTCGTATGGGAGTGTGAGGCATGTCTTCATGTTCTTCTTCTTTTCTCAGACAGGCTGGAGACCTATAGTTTGTCTCCTCACTTGGCCCTTCTTGAGAGTTATTGGTCTGTGTTAATTGACTTTCACTGACACTGTTTTCTCTTTTTCCTTCCTCCCACAGTATTGGCGGTATCTTTTGGAAATAGGAGGCATTTCTTGACACTGATTATCGCCCTTGCATGGCTGACACGAGGCCATGTTTTCTTTGGGTTACTGTCCAAGGTTCTGATTCATATGGTAGTGACATTTTCCCTTTCCGATTTCGAGTTTTCACTAGTGCTGTGTCACCGACTTGTATTTTGTTCGTCACTGCCTTCCTGGTTAAATCCTCTCTTGCATTGTGTAATCGCCTCTTTGACTCACTGTTGTCCCAGTCAACCTGGGTTGGTTGCCACGAGTGGTGCAGGGGCAAACCTCCTTGGATGGGCACTTGGAACATCAAGTCTGCTGGGCTAACATGTGGAGTAGAATGTGGCGTCAGACGATACGTGCGTAAAAATCTGTAAAGTTCAGGAAGCCACCTACCGCCTTTGTCTTTTGCAATTCGGATAACTTTGTTGATAGATGCCATGAATCGTTCCACATCTCCATTTGCTTGAGGTAGTATGGTGTAATGTGATGATGACGTATCCCTACTTCTTTTACATAGCAGTGAAATTCTTTACTTGTAAACGGTGGGTCATTATCACTACAAATCGCTGACGGAATGCCATGTGTAGCGAACATTTTTTCTAGAGCTGTGGTGACTTCTTCCGCTTCTGTTGAGTGGACCAGTTCTATTTCAGGATACCTAGTGTGTTCATCAATTGCCACTAATAGGTAGGCTTCATTAGCGACAGTGCAAAAGTCAATGCTGATAGATTCCCACCTGCGAGTACTTCTTGGCAGGTATTCCATGGGTTCTGGCAGTCCTAGGCGACGAGAAGATCGGCAGGCACTGCAGGTCTCTATAAAAGCTAATACTTTTTGTTGCATATGAGGCAGCCAGATACGTGACTAAGTATGCTATCGTTTTAACAACACCTTGGTGTCCTTCATGTGCCAGCTGGACTCCTCTCTCGTGTAATGACAGTGGCAGCACAATTCTATGTCCTTTTAGGATTAGCCCTTCTTCTGATATGGATAATTCATGGCGTATCCCAAATAGGGCCTGTAAGAATTCTTGCGCTGACTGTGTTCTTCCAGCAACTGCCGATAAGAATGTCTTCCATTCGTCTGTCAGAGTAGCAGTTTTTACAAGCTGTAGACATGGATCAATTTCTGTTTCAGACTGAATTTCTTGTAGCGTCATGGTTTTTGGTCTAGCAAGCTCGACAATTTGGCAGACATGTTCTTCTGTAATTTTTGCAGCTTCCTGTTCAGATGCTGTGGCTGCTCGTGGGTGGCATGATAAATAATCTGCCGGGTTGTCAGCTCCCGCACGATATTGTACATTCAGATCAAACTGTTGCACTTGCAGGCGCCACCGTTCAATTCTTGCAGGCGGGTGTGGAGCGGTGCCTCCGACGATAGGGATGAGTGGTTTATGATCTGTAAGTATGGTTACTGGGTGCCCTAGGATATACACTTGAAAATGCTTACTTCCCCAGATGATGGCTAGTGCTTATTTTTCTATTTGAGCATAGTTTTACTCTGCCGGTGTAAGTGCTCTGCTTGCAAATGCAATAATGTAGATTAGTCAATTCTTGTCTTTTTGTGTTAGCACTGCTCCTAAACCAACGGGACTAGCATCCACAAGTAGTTCCGTTTTGCGATCAATGTCAAAAAATGCCATAGTGGTATCACTGGAAAGTGACTCATTTATTTAAAGGAATGCCTGTTCTTCTCTGATGTCCCATTGCCATGCAGTTTTTGCTTTTGTGAGTTCTCCTAGTGGGGCAGCAACCGTGGCAAGATCTGGGATGGAACGGCCACAATACATAGCCATGCCTAAGAAACTTCTTACTTCCGACACAGTCAATGGTGCTTTTGTATTTTTTATGTCGTTTACTTTACTGGGATCTGGGGAGACACCATTTTCGTTGAATACATAACCAAAAAAACTCAGTGACTTCTTGGAAAACTCGCATTTTTCAGCATGGAGTGGGAGTCCTGATTCTTCTAGTCGTTGCAAAGTCGCTGCTAGCCGATTTGTATGTTCTTTTTCTGTTCTTCCATAGACTAAGATATCATCACTAATGTTAGTGACACCTGGCAGATCCTGGAGCACTCGTCGAATTTCATTCTGGAAAATCTCTGCTGCTGAGGATATCCCAAAATTAAGCCGACGATATCGTTGGAGCCCTAAATGTGATGAGAAAGTGGTAATGTAGCGCGATTCTTTGGCTAGCCGAATCTGATGATAGCCAGATCGAAGATCAAGTTTGCTAAATACAGTTGCACCAGTGAGGTCTACGATCAGTTCATCAATTGTTGGGGTAATGTGTCGTTCTCTACCAATAGCTGCATTTGGAAGATGCATATCAATACAGATACGTACTGCATTTGGTTGCTTTGGTTTTGCCGTGACTACCATGGGAGAGACCCAGGGGGTAGCCCCTGTCGTTTTTCGATAATTTTCTGATCTTCTAATTTATTCAATTCAGCTTCTACAGCCGCTCTCATGTGAAATGGGACCCTCCTGTTCCTCACTGCTCTGGGTTCAATAGTTGGGTCAATATGTAACTTCACTGAACGGCCTTTAAGACACCCGATACCAAGGAAAAGTTTTTCATGTTTCTTTAGAAGAGTCTCAATGTTCTCAGGTTGGATTGAAAGATTGAACTGTATTACATCTAGGCGTTCAGCTGTGGTGCAACTGAGCAGTGTTTCAATGCCAGCATCTACAACATCGATCCGAGTTTTGCAGCTTTCACCACGATGTCAAAGTGTTGTTTTAAAATATCCTGTTACTGGGAGAGGCTTCTTACAACCATACGCATACAACAGGACTGAGCACCATCTGAGCATCGGCTGTGGTTTCAGTTTGTCAACTCTGGAGACAGGCATAACATTTACAGTGGCTCCAGTGTCTATCATCATGGTAACTGGAATGTCTTCCACTAGCACTGTGCACCGTTGTGACTTGGCACCATTGTGATTATTGTTGTTTCCCGGTTTCACAGCTGATATCATATGTGCTTTCTCTTTTTTTCTGATTGTAGTTCCATCTGGAGTTACTTGGAGATGTCTCTCTGCTAGATTGACTTTCTTCACTGCTACTAGCACTGTCAGACTCTTCACCTCCAATGGCACGTGCACGCCCACTTTTGCTTTGCCAGGGTTTTTCTTTTGTTCTTTCCCAATGGTGCTGTTGCTTTTCTCGATGCGTGGTGGATCCTTGGGTTCCTACACCATTTCTGCGTCGTGGTGTTTTCCCCCGGCCAGTAGTATCTCTAGTTGACTTTGAACTCAAACATACCTTTGCATAATGATTCTCTTTCCCACACTTATGGCATGTGGTGCCGTATGCAGGGCATGGTTCATTTCTGCTGTGTTGTCCTCCACACCATATGCAGTCTTTTGACTTCTTATTGGATGATTTTCTTTGTGGCCTCTGGTGCCTCAGGGCATTGACAGTTGGGGGATTGCTCTTTGACAGATCAGCGTCTAGTGGTAAACGGCTTATAATCTGCTCCATCTCTGCCGCATGTTCCTCTGTCTTTTCACGTAATCGTCCCATTGTCAGAATAGTGTTGAGCGGGAGGTCTTCGTCAGCTAAAACTGCACGCTTTAACTTCTCTGAAGACAGCCCATGTATGACTTGTTGCCAGATTGCAAACTCCTCATCTGGAAAATCACATGACAGTGCCATCTCTCTCAGCCGACTATGAAAGTCATCTATGTTTTCTTGTGGACATTGTCTGGCTTGCCTCATCTTGAATCTTTCAAAGTCATGGCTGGCTTTTGGTTTAAATTTCTTTGTGAGGACGTCTCTAGCAGTAGCGTAGTCATCATCTATAACTCGGTTTGGCAGGGCATTGAAAATGCGAAGGGCCATGGTGCCTAGGTTCAACATAATAAACGCTCTCTTCATCTCTTCATCTTAAATTTTACGGGTGTGGAGGGAAAGTTCAAACTGTTGTAACCACAATTCCCACCAAAGACCAATGCCGGTCCCAAATGGTTGAAAAGGTTGCATGAATGTACCTTGTGCAGTATCTAACCACGTGCTGGTGTCTGGGTTCCGGCTTTGGTTTTGCAACCTCTGTGGCGTTTTGATGTCATCTGCCATGTTTACACTTATTCTTTGCCACTTCTTCTTGACAAACGTGGCTTGGTTGTAGATGAATCAGTAAAGTCACCACATATGTGGGGTTCCAACGTGCTCTTCTCATAGAATGAGATAATTGTGATGCTATGTTTAAGCTTCAAATTTATGACACCGCAAAATTCATTTATAACCTACTAAACGCTCAGTGCTTGCATGTGCTGTGTTGTTGTTTTCACCTGCAGCAGAAGGTTTGTGCCTTTTTAATTGTGTTACTGGCTCTGTAGGTGCTCAGTGCTAGTATATGTTTTATTACTGTTTTCACTGAGGCAGTGTTTCCCTCTGAGCTTATACATGGGTTCCCTGGTGTTGTGCTCTATTTTCCAGATAATGTCCAAGAGATAATTTACTCCTCACACATAGATTTTATTTTAATTTTTTTCTCTCTTCAGGTGAAGTATTTTGTAAAAAAATTATATATTTTTTGTTTAAAAAAAAAAGAAAAATGTCAGTCCCTCCCTCTCACATGTTAAGTGGGCGTGCTGGGGCACAGCTGGAGCTTGTGTAATTGGCCGTTAGCTGTTGCGTGTGGAACAGGAAGCGCAGCACTTACTGTTTAAGTCCGCGACGGCTGGTTTATGACATCGTTTTTTTTTTCCTTCACGCTCCCTGACTTTTCCTGCCCGGCGCAAGTAACTCAGCGAGCCTGGACTATCAGGGGAGCGTGAACACCTGAGGATCCTCCCGACGGGTTCACAGGGAATCCCCAGCCTCGTCGCCAGTGTGATGTGTGAGGCGGGAGGAGGACTAGGCCCAATGCTGTGATGCACGTAATAATACGTGCAGTAAATGACACGGACACCAGGTATCGGAGTCAGATCAAGCTCTGCGCTCGTCTTTATTTCCACAGTCACGTGGACATCACAGGGAGCAGTGCGTGGCATAAATCCCTGCAACATCACATCACACCCTCCTGCCACAGAAATGGCCCCTTTGATTGAAGCTAATGAAGCCACCAGCACTTTCATGGCAGAGGGGTATTCCTGACTCATCCAAGATTTCCTCTGAAGAAACACCTTTCATGACAAGATTCTTTCCCATTCTTTTGCGAATAAAGATCGGAGTCAACTTTGTGCTCACTGGGCAGTTAAATGTAAATGCAAGTTACCAATTATAGACAACTCAATCGCCATCGTCAAAAAAAGGAATTCGACTGATTAAAATCACTGAAAAATGGACAAGGCTGTCAACTAAGGACATGGAAATGCCTTGTGTTCTCGAAAGAATGGATGAGGAATGCCAATGGAATGTGTATTGTCATGGAAATCTTTCATTCCACCCTTCCATTGCAATATTTTTGCAAGTATCCATGGTGACCGAATATGCAACTAATGCGCATACTCAAGGGAACTCTTTGCACTGTGAACATAAATGGACATATGTTGATGATAACAAACACCTCATTAACGGCGGTTCACACATAAGTAGTTAAACAAATCTTAACCCGAGACAGAACAGGCGCAATGCCTTCAGAAAGGTCTATGACAAATGGCAAAGGCTAGAACTTACAACAAACAGGGGCCTCATCACGAGTTGGGCGGTAACCCGGCAGTAAATCGGCTGGGATACCGCCCAACGCAAATAGTGTTACCGCAACTTGGTCCGGCGCTATTAGTGCCGGATCCCAAGTTGCGGTAACGTGGTAAATCCCCATTTATTTTGAGTCCATAGGACTCTACGGGGCATTTTCGACACATTTACTTGCAGGGCGGTAAATATGCTGAAAATGGACAGAAAGTCGGTGCATTCACCTCCAGCACAAAGCTGGAGCTGAATGCTCAGTCGTTGTGTCGTTACTTCTAGGCTCCACTTCCACCATTTGATGTTTACTCTTCCCATCTCGTCTCTTCACTACTACTCTCTCCTCTACACTACAACCCCCACCTCCACACTGCAACTCCCTCCTCCTTCCTACAACTCCCTACTCCTCGCTGTAATTCTCTCTGCCCAACTGCTACTCAGTCACCCTTCTCTCACCCAGTTATAGTCACTTAGCTGTCACTCCTTGCAATAAATTATCTAACCACACATGTCATATTAACACGCACACTCACAATGCAGTAGCACTTGCACTTACTAACCAATACCTCACCTTCTCCAGAAAGCTCCACAATCTGCTATTCCTTCCTTCCTCCTGCTGGTCCCTTGGTTCACCAACTCCACCGCCTCTGACCTCTCCGAACAGCTCACAACTTCATGGTTCCTGTACTTCCTATGTACCCCACTCGGTCAAATTCTGTTTACAATGTCCCTTTTGTTCTAGGGTATGACTCCCCAATGGTGCGTTGTGGGACTCTGCTTGCTGCCACATGAATGCTTCCTCTTCTGCCGGTGCACTCTCTCTTCGCTGTTCTCTCCTTCCAAGTGCGAGACGCTAGTGCTAGGAGTGGGACGGTTGGTGTTGCTGAGAGTTCTAGGATTCCAATGATGTTCAGAATGCGGGTGGCGTTGGAGGGTTTCTTGCCCTTTACTGTTGATGATCTTGGCTGATGGTTGTTTAACTAACAAAAAACAGAAAGAGTCTGGCAAGCTTTTAGCGTAGGGGGCATGGTGTGAGGCAAATGTGGACTGCATGACAGCATGATGGCGCAAAGCAGAGGATAGGAACTGGGACCCTCTCAACTGCCACCACCGTCAGAGGAAGGACTGGCTCTGGATTGGTCCCTGGTAGGTCTCCCACCCACGGCTGGGAGAGGTTCCCATAGATAAGGATAGTATGCCAAATCTCTTGGAGTGGCAGATGATATGGTGAAACACATATTTTACCCTTTTGATTTGACCTTCATTGTCTCACATTACCAGGGCTTTGTTGCATACTTCAAATGTGTCTATATTGTGGTCATCTTTATCCATGACATTTAACATCGCCACATGGAATGTTCAAGGACTACACAATCCTGTCAAATGGCAAACTGATTTTCTTCAACATATTCATTGTAATTACTATGTTAATCCCAATTTACAATCTTTAGAATCTCCTATATACTCTAATAAAGTACATAGAGCTATTAATGACCTTACGAAAGGTAAAGCTCTGGATCATTCGCTGAAGCAATGCTTATTGTATTCCCTAAACCCAATAAAGAGCCCAAATTAGTTCAAAATTATAGCCCCATCTCTCTAATTAATACTGACTGTAAGATTCTTGCCAAACTCCTTGCAAATATATTCATCCCTTTCCTTCCACACTTAATTAAAAATGATCAGGTAGGGTATTTCAAAGGAAGATCTTCTTCTGCAAACATCAGACTCTTTACCAATATTCTTAACATCATTCAAAACTCCCCAAATCCATATGCGGCAATAGTGCTTGATGCTGGAAAAGCTTTTAACAGAGTAGAATGGAACTACATGTTTGAATCCCTTACTTGGCAGGGTATTCCTAATTCATTTATATCCAAAATCAAAGTACTCAACTCCAATCCCACCACATCAGTGTTTATAGATAATCATCTATCTCCATTTCTTCCTCTCTGTAGAGGCACTCACCAAGGTTTTCCTCTTTCACCCCTCGTATTCATTTTGGTATTGGAACCATTTCTGGAAGCTATATGACAGGATGACAACATATGTGGTATTCAATATAAAGGTCTCAAAATTAAAAAGGCGGCATATGCTGATGATATTTTACTTTTTTTTAAATAAATCAGATATGTGTTTACACCATTTGACTCACATTATTACACGATTCTCTCTGGCATCAGGTTAAAAACTTAATACGGACACATCAGAGATTCTACACCTCAACATGTTTCTGTTATTTTAACTTATTGGGCAATTACAAGTGTTTTACTCGATCAGGATGCCGTGGCTTGGCTAGTCCTGTTTCTAGCTCTGAGGGGAGCGTGACTCGCTGCCTCTCACTCATCCCGCTCGGCTTATAGCCTGGGCATTCTGTTTAGGCCACATAGAGAGAGGTGAGGAGGTCCGTAGTCAGGCATTCCACTTTAAAGCTTCTCAGCAGCTGTTTTTATATTGTGTGTGATGTCCTTGCCTGGAGACTTAACGTGTGTGTTATTTTAACTTATTGGGCAATTGGGGGTGTGACTCGCTACCTCTCACTCATCTCGTTCGGCTCTTATGTGCCGCAGTTACCGCCCGTGCAGTGGATGGGCACAGCGGGCATGCCGTCAGCATGTCGAAGGCACACTTAAGGCAATCCAGTCTGTGTCCGTCCGTGCTAAGGCCGGGCGGGAGGGTACTTTGTCTATATCCCGTGATTAAATGTTGGCTCTTGCACATCCTGGCACTTGCTTTCCTATTGGCTGGCATAACAACTTAGCACCACGCCTGGCCAGCAACCTAGAGCCTTCATCAACACAGCCTTTGAAGTCTGCTGGGCTCAAATCTGACCCCACCTTTCTGCTACTGAATACTCGCTCGCTACCTGCTACCTGAAATATATCAGCTACTATCCTTCAAACAGCCCGATTTGTTGATTCTAACTGAAACATGGCTACAGAAAATTTCCGCACCGGCTTGGCTTCAAGCCATACCGCCTGATTACGGAATTATCCATGTAGACCGTCCCACCCCGCAATTGGGAAGTGGAATGGCAGTTGTTTTTAAAACTGCTTTAGCAGTTTCTAGTTTGGAACTTAGTCCCTCTATACCTATGGAAGCTCCTCTATTTCGCAGTGTTTTTTCCCCTTCATATACTGGCCATTTATTGCCCGCCTGGTTCACATGCTGGGCTCTTCATGGACTTGGTGGCCCATCTTCACACCAAATTTTCCCATCTCGTTGTTTTAGGGGACCTTAACTTGAAATTCAACAACCCCCAAACTCCTGGCCTCAGTCACTTCTTTAATAGTATGGCTGACCTAGGGTTGACTCAACTGGTCTCGGGTCCTACTAATAAATTGGGTAATACCCTTGATTTGGTTTTGGCATAGGAAAATTCTATAGTCACTCTCCTTCCTGAGCCAGTTCTGTGATCTGACCACTATTTGGTCACCTGCCTGCTTAATATGGTTAAACTACAGCATAATGCTAAGCCACCTGGAAGGTGACAACGTTGCTGGCGCTCTGCCGATAAATCTGATTTGGCCTCACCTATTAAAGGTATATGTAATAAGGCCCCATTAACGACCTTGCATGTTCTTCCCCAAGCAATGCTTGAAACTGCAGACCGGGTGGCCCCTCTCCGGCTCACTCAGCCTCGACGGTTACCCTCAGAACCTTGTTATACGACTGGGCACTCTGTCTAGCCCTGAGGCAGGCAGAGCGTAAATGGTGCAAAGCATATGATCCTAGCCTTAAACAGTACTATAAATCATGCGCCTCAGCCTATTCGGCCGCGATTATATTAGCTAAAAAAACCTTCTATGCTCATAAAATTGAATCATCATTATGCCGCCCAAAGGCACTCTTCTCTGTAGTCAGAGCTCTTTCCTCTGCAGCTACTCTTATCCCATCTGTCAGCCCCACACAGGAGCTTTGAGATTCTCTAGCACTCTTCTTCGTAGGAAAAATTGAAACAATCCGCACCAATATTGAGTTGTCCATATCTACACCTCCTTTGGAGGTGTTAATTCATGCTCCCATAAATCTGATAACTACGGTTGACTGGCCCTTCTTTCCTCTCTTCTCTGAGACAGATGTGCTTGCAGACATTCAGCGCATCAAGTCAGGGGCACTGTCCAATGCTATTCCTCTGACCGTGATGAAAGACATCTCTGCTGAGCTGCTGTCTGAGATTACGACGGCAGTTAATGTGTCTTGTTAGCAGGGTTGCATTCCCACTGAGCTTAAGGCTGCGACAGCGATTCCTCTCCTTAAGAAGCCGATGCTTGATCACTTACTTCCATCTAACTATCGCCCTCTCTCTCTTCTACCATTTCTTATGAAACTCTTGGAATCACTGGTGTCTCCTCTTCTTTCCTCGTTTATGGAGTCCACTAGGCTCTTCGACTCAGCCCAGTCTGGTTTCAGACCTGGTCGGGGGACGGAGAGCGTGTTGGTGTCGGTTCAGGATGACATGGCCAGGCTGGTCGATGCTGGTGGGGTTGGCGCCCTGATTCTTTTAGACCTTTCTGCTACCTTTGACACTGTTGACCACCCCATCTCGCTAGCCCGCCTAGCCCGGGTGGGAATATCTGGCAAGGTTCTTGCCTTGTTCACCTCGTTCCTGACCGACAGGACCCAGACTCTTTCACTCCCTCCCTTTTTCTCTGCTCTCTTCACTCTTACTTGTGGTGTCCTTCAGGGATTCGCCTTGTCTCCTATCCTCTTTAATATCTATATTTGGCCTCTTGTGTGTCTCATCCGCTCCTTTGGCATCAAGTGCTATTCATATGCCAACGACACTCAGATTCTGATCCGGGTGGATCACAATCGGACTGAGATGTCATTGTGCTTGAATCAGTGCCTGACTGCCGTGGGGGCATGGATGAGCCACAATTGGCTGAAGTTGAATGGAGACAAGACGGAGGTGCTGGTGGTTGATTCTCCCTCTGATCCCTCACTTTGGGTGTCTAGTTGCTGGCCCTCGTCTTTGGGCCATCTTCCAGTTCTGTCTGCCAAGGTACCATCAACTCGCTCTCCCTAAATATCTTCCTTCCCGAGCCCTTCGCTCATCCGTCTCCAACTCCCTCAGGGTCAGCCGCTTCTCAAAGCAACGAGCTGGGGGTAGATCTCTCTCCGCGGCAGGTCCTCCCTCTGGAACAGCCTTCCTGCCTCCCTGAAACTTGAGGAGAACCATCTCCGGTTCCGGAAGCACCTCAAAACCTTCCTCTTTGCCTCTGCCTTCTCTGTCCCTCTCCCCTGCTAAATTCTACACTGAAATTGCACTGAATCTGCAACTGGGCCACTCTCACCGACCTCGGTCCTGGGCCCAGCCACTCTCCACTTGCACTGCCTCCCTGGCATCGCATCCCCTGCACTGCGGGACTGTCTCTGTATCCCTACAGCGCCCCCCTTCCCAGCACTTGCCTGCACTTACCTTGCACTTGCCACCAGCTGGCCCTATTTATTTATTATTTTTATTCTACTTACTTGTACTGCACTTCCCCCTCCCCTTCCCCTTGCACTTTTCCCTTCCCCTACCCCTGCACTTGCGCGGTCTGAATGATACCTGGCCTAGTAGGATCGTTGTCTGTCTTCCCCTTGTTCCCCCCCCTGCCTCGTCGCGCCTTGAAACACTTGTGCATAGGCATGTTACAAATGTCATATCATATATCATATATCATATCATATATCATATATCATAAGGTCAAGTACCTTGGTGTAGTTATCTCATCTTCACTTTCAATGGAGGCTCAAGTGGCAGCAGTTTGCCAGGCGGGTCATTTCCATTTAAAATTACTTAAGGAGGTTCTCCCCTGTTTTCAGTTCGTCTTCGCCCGCCTGTGGTCGCAGCCTTAGTGCTCAGTCGTTTACACTACTGCAACTCACTATATCTGACATCAGTGTCTTCAGAACATGGCGGCCAGAGTAGCAACAGGCTCCCCTTATGGGCCCCATATTTCACAAGTGTTGCGGTCCCTACATTGGCTGCAAGTATCCCAGCGCATTTTCTTTAAGTCCCTCTGCCTGGTACACCACGCGTTCCATGATCAGGGGGCTGAATATCTTTGTACCAAGTTCACACGCTACCATCTGACACGGCAGTTACGCTCTGCTACTAATGGTCTTCTGGTTGTCCCTCTGTTTTGCCAGGTTAGGATTGGAGGTAGAGCCTTTTCAGTCGCTGCCTCCCGTCTATGAAATGATCTCCCCCTGGCCTTGAAACAGTCCTTTAATCATCTAGCTTTTAGGAAATTGTTGAAGACCTATCTGTTTCAATAAACTCTGTAGCTGCTCTCTTCTCTCATATCTCTTCTCATAGCACCATGATACTTCTGTGACTGTGCGCTTAACAAGATACATGTTATCATAACATAACATAACATACATTGCACCAAACATGACATCGCAAGGTTTGGTATGAAATGGTGTCCAACAGGTATCAAGTACTTTGGTATCCACATAACGTCCTCAATTAAAAATATTATTAAACAAAATACAGTCAATATTATAACTAAGGTGAACGATTTCATAAATACATGGTCCACCCCCTTCCGATCTTGGTGGGTAGACTTGAAACAACAAAAATGATAATTTCCCGTATCATTCTCTATTACCTATATATGCTCCCTACCCACATCCCAGCTTCCTTTTTTAAATTAATAGATTCTTGTATCCTACATTTTCTCTGGGGTAAATAGAAACAAAGAATATCAATATGCAAGCTTAAGAAGCCCGGAACGGAGGGAGGTTTTCCGGATTATAAAAAATATCACTCAGCCTTTATTTCATGACAAGCTCAGTTATGGTTCATCCCCATCAATCCTGATGTGCCTAATTAGTATGCCATAGAGAAAGCAATGCTCTCCCCCCATATCCTTATGGACTGCTCTTATATCAAAAATAATAATAAATGTTTCAATAGTATTAGTTAAAAATGTCTCTATTACATATCTTAGATCGTATTTGTTATCGTTAAATTCAAGAAAATCTCAGTTCATATCACAATATATTTGGATGAACTCCTTAAAAATCAAAAAAATAACTTTGTTGGAGACCAACTCTCAGCATCAAATATGTGGGGCAGCGGTTTGTTCAGGGAATTCCTCTCACTTTGATGAGTTCATAGCCAAGTTTAATGCACCAATATCTTTTTTACAGCAATGTGCTAATTTATTAGATGCTATTATGGAAAATTACAATATTGTAATATGCAATGCAAATACCTACTCTACTCAAAGATTACGTCACCTATCCAACTCTAATCTCACAGCAGCTATGTTGTATAAAGCAAGCTCATCTTCGTCAATTGATGAAGTCCTACTTAAATGTTTACAAGCTTGGAATCAAGACTGTTTTCAAAATGACCCCAAAGGAGCTGGCTGTCATGTCACGCGGGAGACTGGGGTCTGCCGCTCCCATTTCCTCCTGGCGTGTCTACCCGCGTGTTTGCGTCTGGGGACTCGCCGGGAGGGGAGCGTCTGGTTACGGGGCCGGCGGCCTTCGGCGCATGCGCGGGAGACCTCTGTCTCGGTTCCGCGCATGCGCCATGGACTGGGCTCGCCTCCTTGGAAGGGCTTGCCTTCCAAGCCTCGTTGTGGGTTCGCCGGCGCCCGGAAACGGAACGGCTTGCGTTCCAGGCCTCTCGGGCGCCGGCGGCCCATAAAAGAGGCCGCGAGTCAAAGCGGGTCGCGTCTCAACGCGGTTCGCTTCGCTCGCCTCGTTGTTCCTGCCTCCAGCACTTACCTGGGCCCTGTCTTGGGCCAGCCTGCCTCCATTCCTTACCTGGGTCCTGTCCTGGGCCAGCCTGCCTCCAGCTCTTACCTGGGTCCTGTCCTGGGCCTGCCTGCCTCCAGTCCTTACCTGGGTCCTGCCCTGGGCCAGCCTGCCTCCAGCTCTTACCTGGGTCCTGTCTTGGGCCAGCCTGCCTCCAGCTCTTACCTGGGTCCTGTCTTGGGCCAGCCTGCCTCCAGCTATTACCTGGGTCCTGTCCTGGGTCAGCCTTCCACCAGCCCTTACCTGAGCCCTGTCCTGAGTCATCTACCACCAACTGTGTATCTGGGTCATACCCTATGCTAGCCTGCACTCTCCTGTTCCATCCTGGGCAGGTTTAGACAGTTCTTTATTGGGCCAGACAGCAAGCTCCATCTGACCTCCCTCTTTCCTGTCTTGCCTGACTCCGAACTTTATCCTGTGTACCATTGGAACCATCAGCACCAGCCAAGCTTCTTTTGCCTACTGCGAATACCCTTTCTGCCACACTGGTCTATCTACCAACTGTCGCTGCACAGAGGTTCTTGGAAGATTCATGGTCTTGACAACAAGCTCCACCTGGACTATGGTTCCATCCATCTGAGCCTAACAATCCTCTTGTCACGCTTATCTGGAGAGTGCCTTTCGTGACATTGGGAGTTGGTCCATCCTCCACCCAGTTCCTCTTTTGGGTGGTGGAGAGGCTGGTTCCTCGTGCCGCTAGTTCATCAGTTCCCGGACTCCAGACTGGCGACCTCTGCGAGACCAACCACCAAGACTGCAGGTACGCGGTCCTCTCGGGCCAACCAGCTTGATAGATTGAGACGCCTGCCTTCTGATTCAGAGATGGATGATTCGCAAGACATGAGGAACGAGTTGCTAGCGCTCAGGGCCGAGATGACCGCCCTGCGTCAGGAGAATCAAACTTTACGTCAAATGATAACGCAAGGAGCACCCAGTACCTCTCAAGTAGAGGGATCATTGGCTCATACAACACCCATCAAATTCGACGGAGACCCTAGACGGGTGGCAGAGTTTTGTAACCACTGCAGGATACATTTTCTCTTCAGGTCTACCTACTTCAACAACGATAGGGCCAAGATTGGGTACATCTTGGGGAACCTAACTGGGAACGCATTAGCTTGGGCAACTCCGTTTGTGGTTACGAACAGACCTATTTTGAATGACTTTGCTGCCTTTGAAAAGGCCTTCCTTGAGGTGTTCCAGACGCCGAACCTGGCCTCCGTTGCACAGAATCAATTGATGGACTACAAACAGGGAAGCACTGACATCATCACCTACATCAGCCGCTTCCGACTTTTGGCTACCGACTCCCAGTGGCCCGAAATTACACAGAAGACACTGTTTCGTCGAGGCCTGAGAGAGGAGTACAAGGATGAGCTACTCCACATCCCTGAACCAGAGAGCCTTCAACTCTTGATTGATCAGGTACTCCGTATTGACCAAAGGTTAGCCGAACGAAAGGCTGAGAGATGTCGGCTTGACAGAAGCGGTCCCAGGACGACCAGCTCACCCGCAGGTTCGTTCGGGTCGACCGAATCCGGACCTGAGCCCATGCAAGTAGGAGCCATGAGAGGACCTTTGACGGAAGAAGAGAAGAAACAAAGGAGGTCTTTGCGTTTGTGTCTTTACTGTGGAGCAGCTGGGCATTATTTGGGTACGTGCCCTTTGCGTCCGCAGAAGACGAAGTCGGGAAACTAAGAGACCTGTCGTATACTGGAAGGGCAACGACAGGTCCTATCCCTTCCTCAGACCCTTCTGTTATTTGTTCTATTCGTCTGCCAGCGGTGCTACAGACCCTGAAGGTCCAAATTAAGTTACCAGACAAGAACCTGGAAGTATCCGGTCTATTGGACTGTGGGGCTTCTGGCAATTACATTGACAAAACGTTCGTCTCCAGACATAAGATACCACTCATTTCCAGACACACACCTCTGTCTGTGGAGCTTATTGATGGTACTCCCTTGTCTTCTGGACCCGTTAGTCAGTTCACAGTTGGACTGGCTCTTCTGATTGCTGATCATTACGAAGAACTTGCCTTGGATGTTATTAAGTCACCGACCTACAAGGTGGTCTTGGGATTACCTTGGTTGCAATACCACAATCCTTTGATAGACTGGAGAACCCAGACCTTGACCTTTTCATCCGCAATGTGTGCTCAAGAATGCAAGCTACCGGTTCCCACCATGGCCGTTTCGACCTCTCTAGAAACAGACTGCAGTGGGGTCCATCTATGTTCCACGTCTCTGGTCCCACAGGAATATTCCGAATTTAAACAGGTTTTCTCTGAACCCGGCGACATACCCCTTCCTCCACACCGTTCCTTTGATTGCTCCATTGAACTGCTGCCGAACCACGTCATTCCCCATGGGAAAATATATGCCCTAACACGTGACGAGAAGCAAGTTCTTCAGGAGTATTTGTCAGAGAGTCTAAGAAAGGGGTACATTGTGCCGTCAAAATCACCCGCAGGATTTCCCCTGTTTTTTGTAAAAAAGAAAGAAGGTACATTGAGACCCTGTGTCGACTACCGGCAGTTGAACGACATAACAGCCAAAGACCGGTATCCTTTACCTTTAATTCGCAGTATCCTTGAAACCCTGCACACTGCGCGAATCTTCTCCAAATTGGACCTCCGCGGAGCTTATCATTTGGTGCGCATCAGGAGTGGGGACGAGTGGAAGACAGCTTTCAAGACATCTTTTGGGCATTTTGAGTACAGGGTTATGCCTTTCGGCTTATGTAATGCCCCCGCTGTTTTTCAACGATTCATGGACTACATCTTTGGTGATCTGCTAGGATTATCCGTCTGGGTTTACCTGGACGACATATTGATTTTTTCTAAATCCTTAGACGAGCATGTGGAACACGTTCGTGAGGTCCTTCGTCGGCTGTCCATCAATAACCTATTCGCCAAAGCAGAGAAATGTAGCTTTCACCAACCCAGCATTGAGTTTTTGGGATTTGTTATCAATCAGGAAGGTATTGGGATGGATCCCAAGAAGGTGCGAGCCATACAAGAATGGAAACATCCACACGATATCAAGGCTCTCCAACGCTTTTTGGGATTCGCAAACTTTTACAGGCGCTTTATTCCACAGTTCTCGCAGATCTCGGCGCCTCTCACCAGGCTAACCAGCAGCAAGATCTCTTTCGAATGGGATTCCGTGGCTTCTCAGGCTTTCGACGTCTTGAAGTCGGCTTTTATGGCTGCCCCGATCCTGCACCATCCCCAGGAAGAGTTGCCCTACATAGTGGAGGCCGACGCTTCCAGCTTCGCGGTAGGAGCAGTCCTTCTTCAGAAAGATCCAACCACGTTAGTGGAACATCCAGTGGCCTATTATTCTCGCAAGTTGAGTCCCAGCGAAAGAAACTACGCGGTGATTGAAAAGGAACTGTTGGCCATCAAGACCGCATTCGAGGAATGGAGACATTTTCTCCTCGGAGCTCGCTTTTCTGTGGAGGTGCGGACAGATCATCGCAATCTGCAATATCTTCGCTCTTTGCAATGTCGGACTCCTCGTCAAGCCCGGTGGGCCTTCTTCTTCTCTCCGTTTGAGTTCCATGTTACTTATATCCCGGGAACCTCCAATTTAAAGGCGGATGCTCTTTCCAGGTCCCTGGAAAACGTGGAAGGGACGCCTTGTCCAGATCTGCCACTGATTTCTCCTCGCCATCTTTTGCTGGCCTTGTCCCCTCACCTTAAGTCCATCGCGGAAGCCACTCGGTCGGATCCAGAAAGAACGACCCTTCTTAGTCGGCAATTGGTTTCAGAACGAGATGGACTGTTGTTTTTTCAGAAAAGACTCTACATACCTAGAGGAGCTGTTAGAAGGGGCATTCTACATGGATTCCATGATTCACCCATAGGAGGACATCGCGGGGTCAGAGCCACTCGAGAGTTGATATCCCGACAGTTCTGGTGGCCTGGTTGGGCGACCGAGGTCCAGAAGTACATCGAAAGTTGTCCAATTTGTGCCCAGTGCAAAGTTCCTAGAAGACGACCATTGGGTTTGCTAATGCCCACTGAAATAGCACCCTATCCGTGGCATACTATCGCTACCGATTTCATTGTGGATTTGCCTCCATCAGAAGGGTACACCTGTATAATGGTGGTTGTGGACAGCTTCACCAAACTGGCTCATTTCATCCCATTCCGGAAAATCCCTACAGCTACTTAAATGGCTTCAGCATTTCTGCACGAAATTTACCGGTTGCACGGCCTACCGGAGAAGATCATATCGGATCGGGGAACCCAGTTCCTTTCATCATTTTGGAGCCAGGTGTGTGGTCATCTGGGAATACATAGAGCACTAAGCTCAGGCTACCACCCACAGACCAATGGGCTAACCGAAAGGACCAATCAGACTTTGGAGGGGTACCTCCGCTGTTTTGCCAATGCCACACAGTCTAATTGGAAAGATGGGTTAGATCTGGCAGAAGTGTCCTACAACAACACCTTTCATGCTTCCATTGGAGTCAGCCCATTCTTCAGTTCCACTGGTCTACATCCACGATTGATGCCTTTTCAACCAGTTCCATCTAGTACTGTTCCCTCTGCTGATGGCCTGGTCTTACACATCCGGAAACAACAAGAACTGGCACGCAAGATCTTGAGTGAAGCCAAGGATCGGATGAAGAGACAGGCAGACAGGAAGAGGAGTGCAGAACCAAATTTCCGGGAGGGTGACAAGGTGTGGTTGTCCTCAAAGAACTTGCCCCTTCGCAACCTGCCCGTCAAACTGGCCCCTTGTTATTTGGGGCCATTAGTTATCACCAAGCGGCTGTCCTCTGTAGCCTTCCGTCTTCGACTACCCCCTTCTTGGCGTGTACATCCCGTTTTTCATGTGTCCCTGTTGAAACCCTATGTGGTCGATGATTACGGCCGCACCTCTCCTCGCCCGGCCTCTGTTCTGGTGCAGGGCGTCCCAGAGTTTGAGGTACACAAGATCTGTGATGCCCGTTACCGCAGAGGGGTACTCCACTATTTGGTTGATTGGAAGGGGTACCCAGCCTGTGATCGTACATGGGAACCGCACCAGCACGTGCATGCACCCCGGCTGATACGTGAGTTCTATGTACGATTTCCCTGGAAACCTGGGGCCCCGGGTCTTCCTGGGAGGGGGCATAGTGTCATGTCACACGGGAGACTGGGGTCTGCCGCTCCCATTTCCTCCTGGCGTGTCTACCCGTGCATTCGCGTCTGGGGACTCGCCAGGAGGGGAGCGTCTGGTTACGGGGCCGGCGGCCTTCGGCGCATGCGCGGGAGACCTCTGTCTCGGTTCCGCGCATGCGCCGTGGACTGGGCTCGCCTCCTTGGAAGGGCTTGCCTTCCAAGCCTCGTTGTGGGTTCGCCGGCGCCCGGAAACGGAACGCCTTGCGTTCCAGGCCTCTCGGGCGCCGGCGGCCCATAAAAGAGGCCGCAAGTCAAAGTGGGTCGCGTCTCAACGCGGTTCGCTTCGCTCGCCTCGTTGTTCCTGCCTCCAGCACTTACCTGGGCCCTGTCTTGGGCCAGCCTGCCTCCATTCCTTACCTGGGTCCTGTCCTGGGCCAGCCTGCCTCCAGCTCTTACCTGGGTCCTGTCCTGGGCCTGCCTGCCTCCAGTCCTTACCTGGGTCCTGCCCTGGGCCAGCCTGCCTCCAGCTCTTACCTGGGTCCTGTCTTGGGCCAGCCTGCCTCCAGCTCTTACCTGGGTCCTGTCTTGGGCCAGCCTGCCTCCAACTATTACCTGGGTCCTGTCCTGGGTCAGCCTTCCACCAGCCCTTACCTGAGCCCTGTCCTGAGTCATCTACCACCAACTGTGTATCTGGGTCATACCCTATGCTAGCCTGCACTCTCCTGTTCCATCCTGGGCAGGTTTAGACAGTTCTTTATTGGGCCAGACAGCAAGCTCCATCTGACCTCCCTCTTTCCTGTCTTGCCTGACTCCGAACTTTATCCTGTGTACCATTGGAACCATCAGCACCAGCCAAGCTTCTTTTGCCTACTGCGAATACCCTTTCTGCCACACTGGTCTATCTACCAACTGTCGCTGCACAGAGGTTCTTGGAAGATTCATGGTCTTGACAACAAGCTCCACCTGGACTATGGTTCCATCCATCTGAGCCTAACAATCCTCTTGTCAAGCTTATCTGGAGAGTGCCTTTCGTGACATTGGGAGTTGGTCCATCCTCCACCCAGTTCCTCTTTTGGGTGGTGGAGAGGCTGGTTCCTCGTGCCGCTAGTTCATCAGTTCCCGGACTCCAGACTCGCGACCTCTGCGAGACCAACCACCAAGACTGCAGGTACGCGGTCCTCTCGGGCCAACCAGCTTGATACTGGCCCTATGTGTGGACCAATATTTCCAAGGCTATGGTTTCAGCTAGGCTGCTTCAAACAATGTTTTTCTTCCATCACAGGGCGTATATTACTCCAGTAATGCTTTTCGTGGGGGGGGGGCCCTTTCCCAAGATGGCAAAGGTTGGAGTAATCTCTGTAGTCAGGGAACGTTTAAACACATTATTTTGTAACATATGCATGTTGAAGGTTTTTGAAAAAAGGTGTGAAAAACCCTAGAGTACAGTTTTCAGATTCAACTAGGATTTTCCTTTACATTCTTATTTCACAGAAGCAAAGCTATTCTACCCGCCATAGAAAAGAATAAGTGTAATCTGTTTGATCTCTTCATGGCCGTTCCAATTCAGACTATTGCTTCTAAATGGAAGGATCTCAAAAATTCTCATTTTGAATGATGGTGGAATTCAGTATGCAACATTCATAGAATTGAAAAATCTAATGCTTCGTCCCCAAGACCACTGCACAAACATGGATTAAAATGGCAACCAATTTTAGATTTCTTAGGTAATGTAATGCCATAGGTATTGAGAAAGATCACTTCACTGGTTATTTTTTCTTTTTTTTAATTACGAGTTAATAATCGGCAAGCGATTTTTACAAGATTTCAAACACAAATAAGCGTTGGGGTTGGAAGTATAAAAATTTGGTTTCGAGTTTTTTAAAGTTGACAGTTCATGCTTTCATCTGTAGTTCACCTGGCCCATCAAGGTTCATTGGTTATACTTATCTTAATAATCACTGTCCCCTCTCTTCTTATGTTCATGTTAGTCTTGTGTGTTGGTGTTTGTTTTTAATGTCTTTCACCATAATTATCATACATATAGCTTATGCTAATCTACAGGCTACTGCAGGTGCACTTAATCGCTTATATTTATTATACAAGGTTCTTGTTCTGTTTAATACTACTGTTAAGGAACACCCTGTTCAAATGTTTCGTAAAACGTATATTGGCCTTACTAGAATGTTCTACTTATTGTATAATCTTGTATTCTTAATGAGCTTAATAAAATGTTTAAAACACAAAAAAAGATGGGCAGCAAGTTATTAACACACAGTCCAGTGCCTCCCATCCCCCCACCTCCCCAGGGTCATTATCGCCATTAGCACCCATGGAGCTGGGAAAAAGTGGTCAGAAGACCCCTAAAAAGAAGAAAAATGCATGTAGACATGGACAGGAGAGCATTGCACATGCAGAAACAAAGAATAGATACGTGTAATGTAGAGCACAAGGAAGAGGCAGAAGCTGCATTGAAGGAGAAGCAAGGCAGGCCAGGAGTAGGCTGAAGAAGCACAGGCGGGGTGGGACTAGAGTGTAAGGTGCTGGTGGCTACAAAGAGGAGAGTCGGAAAAAGAGGAGTCAATGTGGCAAGGGAGAGAAAGAAGGGGTTTGATAGAATCAGGGAGATGGGAAATAGCAGCCGCGTAGAACACTGTGAATGCGGAATTCTAGTGACGGAGAGACCACATTCCCAGTGGCCATGTTGATCCATGTATCTTTGCAGGATGATAATTATAAAAGTTGCCTCTTTGCAGAACTTTTTTCGGTCCATAGTCCATATAAACGAGCTGGGGGAAGATCTCTGTCTTCGGCTGGGGCTTCCCTTTGGAACAGCCTACCGGCCACCTTGAAACTTGAGGAGAACCATCTCTGGTTCCGGAAGCACCTCAAGACCTTCCTCTTCGCTTCCGCCTTTGCCCCTCTTCTCCCCTGCTGACCTGTTTTTCTCTCTTGGCACTGTGCACCTGGACACCCTGTACCTGCTCACCCTGCCTCCCTCCTGCACTGCCTCCGGGCCTCCCATTGCACTGGGTTCTGTATCTTTACCCATACAGTCCCCCACTCTTCCTCTGCACTTATCAGATATACCCTATCTGACTAATCTTGCTCTTGCCACTTGCTGGTTGCACTACCACTTTTTCATTGCCTGCATTTATTCATTTATTTAACTTATATTCTTTTCTCTCCTCTGTTCTGTACTTTTCACTTCTCCCCCTTCCACGCACTTTCCCCCTTTCCCTTCTCCATGCACTTGAGCGTTCTTAATGTCACTGGGCCTAGTAAGATCGTTGTTTTTATTTTTTGTTCTCCCTTATTGCCCTCCATTTGCTTGGTCGCGCTCTGAAACACTTGTGTATGAGCGCGATATAAATAAAATATCATATCATATCATAGTTCCCACTAGCCCGTTGGTCATCTGGTTTTTGGAAAGTCACCAGAAGTAGTAGACTAAAAATAAACATGTAAAGCGCCCAACCCCAGAAGGAGAAAGGAGGGAGGGAGATCCAGGTTTATGAAAGGCAGTCTACCCTCATGATTACATCACCTGGAAAAGATAAAAAACACTGCTCCCTTTCAATGCAAGGATTCCCGTTATGACTGACTATTCAGATCATTCGAGAGAAGAGTCTAAAAAATGAATCTACTTTGAGAATAGCTAGAAGCCTAGTTTTTTCAAAAATAAGTTTACTGTTGTCTGTGAATACATTGTGTTCTTGTTTCTATTAGCCTTGTCTACGAATCAAATGGCAAGAAACAAACATAATTCAACCACTTAATTGCATAGGACGTGAGCATCCAGGTGTTGCAATAGACAGTCTAACACTGTGATGAATACAGTGCATAAAACCGATGAATTCTGTTATAGCTGTCACTGCAAATAAGGGGCAGTGTAACCTGCTGGCTGTTTACACTATTCATAACAATACTGTAAAGGAGTGCGTGGGAAATTTCAATCATGCAAATCAAAAGTCTACATTTGATATCCCAGATATATTAATGACCTGACATATCCCTGATCAGCTGGCACGGAAAATATCACCCTTGCCAAGAAGCCTCTTCTACGATTGTCACATAATTAAGTTAGCAGCTTCTTGCCCCAGACCAACGTTGCTGCTAATTTTGGCTTGGTCTTGTCTTGGCAAGATAGCGGCTTGCTATGCAGCGGGAAGACAGAACAAAGAAGTGGCTTGAATTGTGAAAGTGAGCCTAAAGAGATACAATAAGGAATTTCATATTGGAGTATGTAGATGAGTCTGCCCCTGTGAGATGTAAAAGTCACTCTGAAAGCGTTTCTGCCAGATCACTGCAACAACTCGGTCACACCCTGTGACAAAATGCTACCTGCACGGGTAGGAAATCTCAAGCATTTTTTAAACACAAAATTAAGCTTGTAATTCTACCTCAGAATGTGGGCACTGCTTCTCAGGCTCAATTTCATAGTGCTCCATGCTGAAAAACTATTGTGAAAACATGTAACTCTGCTGGAACAGTCGTCTGACAATTCCAGCAGCTGACCTGCAGTTTGGCAACGTGGCAGCTGCAGAGTAAAATGTGCATTCCAGTAAACAGCCTGGAACCCAAAGCTCCAACAACCAGGGGCTACCCTTAACTGTCAGCGACTCTGATCCAAATTATATATAAATGTACTTCCCCAGGCCTGGTGGCAGATTCATAAATACATAAATATAAGCCCTACCTGGTTTGATATGTTGGCTTATGAGAATACCGTGTCACTGGGGTTATCTCATCCCTATAAGTAAATGATGGCCTATCCTACTGCAATTTTCTGCTTCTTCCTCAGGTAAATCCAATTTCAATTGTCTATCCCATATCTACTTTAGCAAACTCCTTTTATCTACAAGACTGATCATGAACCCAAACCATGCATGGCTTTTATAATCTGAGGCCACATTTTCCAGGCTTTTATAAGAAGTTCAGGGAGGGTTTTTCCTAATTGGTGGAAATTCAGTTGGATCAGAATATTTCCCAAATACGTTCAGCCACTTAAGTACTGGTAGCACCCTGAACTATTTGAGAAGCACCTGGATATCATTTTCTCTACTCTGGAAAAAGGTAACAACGATCAGCTATCTGTTTTAAAAAATGTTGCTATTAAAATCAACAGTTCTCGTGCTTTTATTTTCTGGCCCCAAAAATCAGATAGTTCGCTAACTGGCACATGAACAGTAATCGGAATCCCACCTCTTGGTCCAGTAGTTAAAGCTGGAACTTGTTAATTTATGTATGAAATTGTTTTACAAAAACATGTAAACATAAGAGACTTATAACAATACTTATTAGGACACCATGGATTTCATGGTACACAACGTCACAGTAAGTATGATGGCCTCAGGCAAAGCACTTTCAATGTGCTTTTTCGATTTGGTAATCAAAGCTATTAAAAAAAGCAGGGTTGATAGGTGATGTGTGGCCGCAGATATTTAAAAAACAGGCCTATGCACCACTTTAACACTCCTTTATCATTGCACTTCACAAATTGGTTAGGTTCTATGTGGAAGGTAGAATGACAATAGATTCCTTCTCAAATGTGCTTAGGCAACCAAGTGATAACAGTAGTGCAAAGGATCTTTTCATTCAATGTTAAATTTGACAAGTGGCACGCCCCCGTTTCTGGGCTTAGTGCCATCCCTTTGATATACATTTTATATTAATTGGATTGAGCCCCCAACATTTTTTATATTACATTTATTGACCCCCTACCTTTTTGATACACATTTGATAAGATATCCCCAATAATTCTGATATCAATTTAATGAACCCCAAAACATGTTAAGCAAACCCCAAAATGTTTTATATAAACTAGCTGTTCCAAGCATTACATACGCCATTCTAGTATATCTTAAAGGTCAATATCAGTCAGTAATTCATAGGGTCACTTCTGTCCCCCTTCTTAAATAACAGAATTGCCACTGATCGCTTCCAGGAAGGTAGCGTAGGTCCCTGTGACTTATTAATGGTCACTGAAAAGGCTAAACGTATCAGATGGAATGAGAAGTATGTGTGGTATAAGAACAGTATCTAAGTTCCATCGATCACACAGGCCTCTATGATGCATATTTGTAGACGCGCAATTGTCAACCTTGTTCCATTGCAGAGTCCCAGTGATGGCATAAGATTGAATTTTAGCATAATTACAGCACCTAATTTCAGTTTTAGCTCATGAGGAGGCATTAGTCATACAGTGTTTCATTCTTTAGAGACTTCCACGAAGTGGGGGTGGAAAGAAGTAACTTCAGAATGTTTGCGATAGTGGAAGGTGAAGGTGACTGCATAGAACCGTGCTAATTCTGTTTGTTGAAATGGTAGCTGTTGTTGAAATGGGTGCACTTCGCCATTTGGACAGCAGAGGACAACCTAACACTGATAAATTGCATCAGCTGTGTACGGAAACATACCTAAGCGTTTATATGTATAGATTGTATATACATTTTCTATACAATTTGATATAAAATGGATAAGATCATCATCAGCATGTATAAATAGATGACGTCATGACACCTCATACGTTTGATGCCATCCAAAAATACATTTGAGTTAGCCTCATCACCTAATAACTGTGGTGCGTGTGAGGACCACCTACACCTTAAATGGTGCCCAAAAATAACCCTATAATTTTAAATTTGCTTTATTCGCAAAGTGTCTTCACCAGGCCTACACAAAAGTCCAAGCTAATGACTTTGGCAATGCTTGATTTTGAAGGGATGCATAGTGATTTTAACACCGGCTATGCATTTGAATTTGCTTTATAAGCAAAGTGTCTTCACCAGCTCTACACAAAAGTCCAAGCTATTGACTTTGGCAATGCTTGTTCTTGATGGAATGGACTGTCATTTTAACACTGTTAATTAAAACAGCCTGCACCATGAAACTTTGAATTCACCAGACATACACAAAAGTCCAAACTATTAGCTTTGACAAAGCATTTTCCTTCTAATTAATGAAAACAACTCACGGCATTAAAATTTTGTATTTGTATTTGTATTTTATTGAATTTATATAGCCCTTTAAACTAAAGTGCTTTACATGAGAACACGCAAAATACAACAAGCATAATATGGAAATTGAATCATAACTTGAAAACAGTGTAAAGAACAATTTACAATATTGCAGAGGTGAGGAGGGAGGGGCAGAGGAGAGTGAGGGAAAGGGAGATGTTAGTGGAGGTAAGAGCAGGAGTAAGAGGGAATATATGAGTGTGAGAGGAAGAGGAGAGAGAAGAGTAGGACTAGATCCTACCCGCCTGCCACCCAGCAGCGCTACATGTGCGCATTCAGAGACTCTATTTATGGCATAATTGTGCAGTTAAAACTTAAACTGCCTCTGCAATCATTTACTTGCTTTACCGCTGCAGGTTTAGACTAATCTAATTTCATATTCCATTCCCGGTTTTGGGTTAAACCAGCAGATACATTCTGGTACATGTATGCTGTCCAGGAGGCAGAGGGCTGGAGGAGGCTTAAGGAGGACATTTGTTTGCAGCAAGCTTCTAAGAGCTGGATAGGCCCTGATTGCTTTTACCTGTTTCAATCTACTGCAGGCTAGGCTATGTAGGAAGGGCGAGGCTTGAATTGCAATACACTACTGCAGGCTACTGAAGCCTGGACTGGTCTTAATTGGACACAGCTGCCTCAGGCTGCAATTACCCCTACCCTGTTGGGCCATTGGCTGGGAGGGCCTTTATAAACACATTTTGAACAGAAGCAGTTTTTCAGTCATCTGCTTCCACTGGGAGTTTGTGCCTGTGATCAATTTCTGAACCTTTCCTGAATATCCTGATTTTTTGGCTTTTCAATACTGTTTGTGATTGATTTGCAGTGCCCCCTTTTCAGTCTGTTTTTGCAATCTGCCTGTTTTTTTTAACATTTCCTTGATTTCCAGCATTTGACTTCTGAAACCATTTCCTGTTTTGCTGTTAAAGACATTCAATGCTTTACTGATATGTCTTCTGCCTTTCTGACTTTCTGTAAACACCCTGTTTTCAGTAAGCATTTCGGTTTCACAGACTTGTCCTGCTTCTGCCCGGTTTTTCTCTTGTTTGTTCCTTGCCTGCAATATTACCAGACTTCAGTCCATAGTTATAGTGCCTGCTCTTGCTGCTCTGAGTTTCTTGAATCTCTCGTATTCGCTGTGTTGGCAGCGATCCATCTTGTCTGAATCCTTTGCCTTGTCTATTCTGATATTCCAGTCTCTGCTTTATACTTTGTTTCTTTATCCTGCCCTGTACCTGGTTACTTCTTTCAACACTGCTTTTCACCTGTGTTACATCTTGGTCCACTGTAGTGCCTCACTCTGTATCCGTTTACAGTGTCACCCCTGGGTTGGTCTCCATTCAGATCAGATAAGGGAAAGACAGAGTCTTACCTGCCTCAGTATATGGTCTCCATGTGTACCCTTTCTCTGAGTACAACAGTATCTTCGTCATGCCTAACTCATGACGCTGCTGTATGACAGTTATTAAGAGTAATCTGCTGGTACCGATCCCAAGGTCTTTCCCTAATCCATGGAGACCCCTTATCATATTTCAGCACACCCTTTATTCCAATCAATCCGTGTTGCCCAGTATATTTGCTCGTCTTTGCCGTCTCTTTGCTTACAGCCAGGTTCTGCCCCTGCAGTTCATGTGAATACCTGTTTCAACTCAGATCAGTTTTGTAGGAACCTGTTTCTCTTATATGCTAGCATTGCCTCAGGAATCTCCCCTAATCTACAGTGCATACCTCCCCGGCCAGACTCCTGACAACTTTACCTTCAACAGACCTACACAAAAGCTCCCACTATTGACTTTGGGCAGCGCATGTTTCTTTTTAATAATGAAAACTCGAGCCATGAAACTTTGCCTACCACCATGCCTACACAAAAGAACAAAACTCAGAACTATCGACTTTGGGAATGCTTATTCTTTAAGGAATGCACAGTCATTTGAACACAATGTAGGTGGAAGGGGACATTTCTGGGAGTGTGAAAGTGACTGCTGTAGATTGTTCAAGCGACTGACCGGTGTTTCAGTGTTTCAGAGGCACGTTTTCTTACAGCTCGCTGACTCTACACCAGCCTTCCTGAGCTTTCAGATGCACCACACATTGTTTTCCAGGACCAGCGCCAGAGATGATTTGCAACTGTTGTCTCTGCACCAGAAGTGTTTATCTTTTCGCTAATATATCAGAAGCATGGGGTTGCAACGGGACTGAGAAGGGGGTTTGCTCAGGGCCAGCTGAATAAACAGAGCGCAGCCCAGAGAAGGCCCAGCTATTTACGGCCTCGAGTCACTGACTCATGGTATTTGGAAGGACTGGAAGGCACTGGCTCATAATTAATGTGTTGTTCTTTGTGCATTCTGCAAGCACCAGCTGAGAACACACGTGGAATTGTATTTTGCTGAGTTAGCTCTGCCGAATCAGCTCTGGATGACGCGATTAGGGCCTTTGCAATGCGTGAACAGCAGCACAAACAAATACACATGGCCTCCGATTATCTATATTAATCTGGGATGACCAGGCTATTTTTATCTCCTGATACAATGACTCAGGGTGATATGAAGGAAAAAAGGAAACAGATGTTTCATAATGTAGGTGGTGATATAATGTTCATTATTACTGCGTCATCAGAGAACACACAGGCTGCAGGATACCTGTGGTTTATTAAACTTTCAGCAAGGGATTGCATTTTGAAAGACCCTATGTTGTGCTTCTGTGCCCAGGAAGCATCAGGGGTTGGGCAGCGGTGTTGGGGTGCCTGTCACTACCCCTTCAAATGGGACTCTCCTGTCTGGGGACGGACCACATCCATGGACCCAATTTGGATTTTCTTTTTTAATCCGGGAGGAGGGGAGGAGGTTGTATTTCAGGTATCGTGCGAGCGTGGATGTTTCAGCATTGGAAAAACCCTGTTTGGATTCTCCTGCTGTGGGGCTGATTGATTGGAGCTGCTGGCTGGGACTGTGAGCAAACTCCACTGAGTTAATTGGATCTCTGTTGTGGGTTAACACTCAGGCACTGTGCCAAAGGCCTGCAACCCCCCTGGGGAGCCATGCGGAGCACTGATTGCATGCCAGCACTGGGGTTAGTAACAGGATTATTGGCCTCAACCATTGCTGTCGAGCATGAAAGGTGAGTGGCTGTTTAAAATCATTAAAATGTAGATTTTATTACTCTATGATAGTGCAGTTAGTGTTATTGGGGAGATTTGTATTTTAAAAAATGTACAATTTTAAAGCACCCATTATAGATTTGGTGGACAGCCATGATGCCTGCTAGTCAGACATGTAGAGAAAAAAAACAGTTGCTTAATGTTGCTAAGCAAATGTTCTCAGCATCAGGAATAACAAAGCGCTGGAGATTTGCAACAAGGACTATCCATATCTATCAGAGTCTTACACTGATTCTTTTATGGCATGTCTTAAGCACTGTGGGCACAGGGGAGGTAAATAGATTTGGCAGGTTTGCATTCCCTTGCATTCTGGGCTTATAGTTCACCAGTCAGGATGTGCAAATTAAAACCACAGCGATATTCATCCGGCTTAACATGTTGCTATTAGGATTTACATGTTGCATGCATTTATAATGTAGTTTCTCTGTTTTGTATGTAAACTTCGATGTGATTAGCACACTTGGTGACTCTTTCCATAAATGGAGTTGGGCAGGGATGTACATGACGGTGGTTCATCCTGGAAGACTTGGTCTAGAGGAGCTTAGTCTTTAAAGGTATTTTAAAACACTGTGCCCTGCTATTGGAACAGGCTGCCTAGATGCATTTCAGTCATTGTAATTGCTCAGGCAGGGCGATCTACAGACAATGTTTTTAATGGCCGTGCTGGGTGGCAAAACATGGGTGAGTGTCTCACTGTTTTATTTGTGATTGTATAGCGCACACCTAAGAACAAATATGTGTGCATTTTCATCACAGGGGTTGTTGCATGAACAGTTTTTCAGTGTTACACTAGCTGATGCCATGAGAAAGCCTGTGATGGCAATGTGATCCTGCACATGAAGGGCGACATTGGTTGGATTGAGAATCCGAGTATTGCTTATTGAGGACTGAAGACTGCTTTACACTGATGAATTTTGATAATGGACTGCCACTTTTTTGCTAACCGTGGGTGTCTCTAGTGGCACTCTGCATTTTGCACCAACGCAGCTGGATTATTTTCTGAAGCTGGCCATTCCAGCCCAGCTAATTTATCTTTAGCTAATGGAAATACTGCAAGTATTACATCTCCTAGGAATTTGGACAGGTTTAAGCAATATGACAAGCTAAACATGAAATAAATTGTGGTTATTCAGTGCCATAGAAAATAGGTAGAATTTAAGTTAATTCAAAAACGCTTGTCCATACTTACATTTTCAACATAGAAAGACAAAAAGCAGCCATGTTCGTTAGAACAATAGGGAAAGGGGATCCAGGTGTATGCTGGAAATATGCTGCATTTAACCATCAAACATGCCAAACTTATAAATGAAGAGTTGCAAAGAGAACTGGGCAAAATGGAGTTATAACTGGAATAGGAACAGGACACAGACATGTTGGACGCCTTTGTTAAGATGGCTAAACCAATCAGACATTACAGATTTAATCAGGACAAATAAAAAATCAGGACATTTCATAGAAGTAATGCTGATTGTGCCTTAGGTTGGGTGTATATATTTCTCAAAATGTGACAATTTTTACAAAAAGGAAGTTTCGGGACAAACTCTGATGCCGCCTATTATTGGGATCCTTCAATCCTCTAGCATCAGTTCAGTTCAGCAAGGGAAGATGAAAATCCAGGGCTCTCTGGGGGTACTAACGCAAAAGGGGGCTTTTAGACAACCTGAGGAGCATGTACACTGAACAAGGCACTCTAAGAAATTCAAGTGTAGTTGCAAGAAAGCAAGGGGTGGTAAGATGAAGAAAAGTATGAGGTCAGATGTGCAGAGTGGGCTAAAATCCCAGCTTCACTGGTAACCAAAGTGCGTGATCCTTGTCAATTATTTAATCCGACTCTGATTTAAGACTGAAAAATTGGGTTCTTATTTAAAATACTGTGAACTCTTTGCAATATTTATGACTTACAAGCCTACAACTTTGCACCCCTGTTTGCGCACACACACACACATACATGCACACACACATGCATGTAGACACCCACACACACACATGCATGCACACACACACCAGTTACCTGTATGTGTATGGATAATGTTCTGTGTGTTTTTGTTAAACGAAATGGATTCCTAACATCAAGCACTTAGAAACAATAAACCCTATTGAATAGAATGGATGACATCTAGAATCCTTGCTGTTAATAGTAACTGTTGCACATCATAGCTGTCTACAGTGACCCATTGTGAGGATAACAACCACTGACTAAAACAGCTTGTCTAAGCAGCTTGTAAAGACAAATGGACTGAAACACAAATGTTCACACATTGGAGAATTAAGGGCATGAGCTGGAGTAACTGAAGCAACTGAGAAAATGTGTACATTTTAAAAAGCTAAGTGTATCGTCCCTGCGACCATCACTTGTAGAGGAGGTCCCAGACATGGCCTGCACCTCTGCCCCTCATTTCGAGGTACCAGGAATGGACTTGACAAGGTATGTGACATATGAGGAGCAGATGAACCAACAAAGAACTGCACTGGGTCTCTGCCCAGTGTACATCAGAAGATCCATACCAGTAGAAGCGCCCATAACCAGACAGCCCTGGGCAGCACAGTACCCTATCAGAGAGCCGTACCAGCCGCTCAGACAAAATGAAGAGTACCTACAGACGGTCATCGAAGAGACCCAAAGAGCTGTAATGGAAGGCCAGTGGAAATAACACAAGGACCTGGACAGACTCACGAATGAACGAAAGCAGCTATCGAAGTTAGCACGCCAGTGCGAGTAGCTTTGAAAATAGATGTAATGGACAAAGGAAAGAGACAATGTTGAACCGTGAGGAAACGTTGCTATGAGACAAGATGGAAGTAACCAACCAGTTAAACACGTGTAAATAGGCTTGGAACGCAAGACGCTAAGAAAACGATACTGCTTGCAATGCTTAGTAGAAGAATAGAGAGGCAAGCGCCAACTATATCTACCTCAATAAGCCACGCTATACAAGTGCGACTCCATTTTGTAAAAGCAAAAGTATGCCCAGACGGCCAGAGGCCTAACAGGCCTAGTTTCATATCCCAGCCAAAGCCAGGAGAAGGAGCGGAATTGAAACTCAACAAAGAGCAGCTCATGCCTGAGAAATCGAGGTAAACCAGAGAAGGGGAGGAGAGTGTCAGCTGACAGGAATCGAAATTTCAGAGCATACCAGCCTGCCCCGTGAAGGTCAAGATAAGGGAGGCCCATGCAGGTGGTGAAGCCGAAAACAGAATTAAATACACTAAAAGCTGGAAACTGAAGCAGATTCACGGTGAACAGACATGTGACCAAGACAGGCGCAAATAATTACCAACATCTGATGTCACCCAGATCCAAGGGTGCCATAACTTCTCCAGATAAGAGGCTACAGTTTCGAGGCCATGCCCAGCCAACTAATTGACACATAGCCCCCAGATACTGATTGATGGAAGAGAGGCAGGGTGAAGCTTGGGACACTAGGCACCTCGGTGTCCATTCTGCATGCTGCTAATTAAAAGTGGACATTTATGTCTAGGGGTGTAACCTGCCCAATCACAATGGACCAAGTTATCTAGGGTCCTATATATCGTAGAACCAATGAGACGTTGTACTTGTAGTGACGTCTATCACGTATGATGTAAAGGGAGGGGTGTAGACACCCACTCGATAAGAGTTATCCAATCCGCATGCTCCATTATCATATACAGATATAACAACTATATTTAAGTTACCTTCCTAACCAATTATATTGCATGACAAGTTTTTAGAATTAGACGTCAATGATGACGAGTTTTGTGTATAAAAATGACTGTTCAACTGAAGTTCGAGGAAGTCGGAGTGAGACAGGTGATCGCAACGATGCTGATTCCCAACTGCTTCCCTGTTTGATGTACTTGTCATTAAATGGACTTCCCTTTGCCAAATTACTGAGTCTTCATTATTGAGTCGTGCTGGAGTAAGTGAATCCTGCACCCCCATCCCTCACGTGGTGCAGCTAGCTTGTCTTACAAGTACTAGAGGGTGAGCACTGGCGTATGGGCCCTTCAGTGGATATCTTGTCCTTTTTTACACTTGGTAGAAGAGGATGGTTTCGGCCATCAATTATGGATTATTGATTAATATAGTTATAAGACACCTATAGACCGACGGCACAAAGTAACTCTAGGCCTTTGGCAATATCACAATTCCTTTCGCCATTCCGGCTGAGTAGGCTGAGAAGCTTCCCGTGGACAATGATAGTGTAAGTCCATAAAAATCTGCAGTGGGTCTGAAGGAACCCGCCTTTCCAAGCATAACCCTTCTCATTCCCGCAAGCAGCCAATCGGACGAAAAGACTGCAAGAGGCTGAAGAGGAAGGGGCAGTGATCCCTAAGCTCCAGAGAGGAAAAAGATGCGATCTGTGAGTAAAGCAAAAAACTTGTTACTTTGGCAAATGCCTTGTAGGCATTAGAACAAGCAAGGGAAAGGTAAAGGAGGGTGGCGGAGAAAAAATAAAATAGTCAGAAGTAGAGAAGACTATATATATATAAGGGGTTAATAACGAGTATAAGAGAGAAAAATGTAAGGATACCGGGGGGCACCCAGGAGAAAAACGTAAGGATACCGGGGGGGGGCACCCAAGAGAAAAACGTAAGGATACCGGGGGGCACCCGAGAGAAAAACGTAAGGATACCGGGGGGGGCATCTGAGAAAAAAACGTAAGGATACCGGGGGGCACCCGAGAGAAAAACGTAAGGATTCGCCTTGTTCCTGCGCTTCAATACAGCAGTCAGAAGAAACGTGAACTCATAGCCCATATAATTACGGACAATTAGACTACGTTGACGTTTAAAGACGCATTAAAGGAGTTTCTTTAAACTCCATGACGGGGTATTGATTAGAAGGCAGGTATATGTATGACCAGCTGGTGTCCGTCTAGTCTGTCAAGTGTCTGTCCTATGTGTACTGTTGTGGGTTGAATGAAAGAGAACCATATTGTTGATTGTTTGAGATGAAATTGGGTTTTACGCGATTCTGTGAAGACGAGGGAATTGCCAATGAATTGATGGTTTTGAGTTAATTGATAGTATACATTTGGGCGGGAAAAGATTGGATTGGAGCTTGCGTATCTGGTGCTCGCTCATACCAGTAGAAGGATAACAAACTGTATAAATATTGTTGGTAACGGAATTGAAAATGGAGGAGGTCACCCCACTTGCGCATCTATGTAAGCAACTACCTAAGCATGCACCTAAACTAAAAAAGTATAGCACAGAGTGGGTTAAGGGTACTGCCCACAAGATGTTTATGCCCTGGCCACAGAATGGGTCCCTATCAAAAGCCATTTTACAGCACATGACGACTTATCTACATGCCACATATACAGGCAAGAAGCTAGAGAAATGTCTTGCTGTTCTAGAACTATGGAAAATGTTTGAGCAGACGAAGGAGGAAGAGGCTCCTGCAGATTGGCTATTAAACATATGCACGGAGGGGGGTGAGACGCCTACCACGCCACCAGCCCCGCCTGAGCCAGCCATCGAGGGAAGTAAGACAGAGGGCCTCTACCCGTTAAGAGAACTAAAGGCAGCCATAGGGTATAGCAACCCTGCATATGGGTCATCTACATAAAGTAACAACGACAATAAAGAAAAGGACCAGGAAATTAATCTTGCCACGGCAGTCCCGAGGGACAAAGAGAGATGCAATGACGAAGGAAAGGATCAGGCACAGAGTTGTGCATCTCTCATTAGGGAGAGAGAGGGAAATAAAGGGAAAGGAAGTGAAGGTAGAACTGACGAGATAACTTTCGCAAAAGACGAATGGATGGGAGGGCAGACATTGCTGAAACTAGATGGAAAAGGAAATGATGAAAGGCCAAGAGAGAGGTCTGATGAGACGCCAAGGAGAGAGAGAGAAAAGGAAAAGGAAATAAGGGATGAAAGGACAAGAAGGAAGGATAGGCTGAAGCGAGAACAACTATATCGCGAAGAGCAAGAGAAACAGCTCGATCGCAAACAGAAGGCAGCCTAGGACCAGTACAAACAGAATAAGCAAAGGTCGGAAGAAGAGCAAAGGGTACGTGAGAGGAGAGTGAAGAGAAGATGAGGAAATAAGAAGGGCAAAGGAACGTAGAAACGAAAGGATGAGGGAAGTAGACAAGGCTAGAAAAGAAGCGAGGAAGCGCAAGGGAATAGATGAGGAAGCAGAACGTAAGCGCAGACAGAGGGCACGAGATCTTGAATATTTGGAGCAGGAAGTTAAAAAACCCAATCCTTTTGTAGAATGGGAAAAAAAAGAAGAATTCTTTCCTGCACATGACTCTGTACCAGGTACGAGTGGGACAAATATTGAGGATGACTTTGACGCCAGAAGCATCGGGGAAACGATTGATAAGATATACAATGAGATGGGGCTAGAACAGAGATCCCATGGGGAAAGGGAAGATGAGCGCCTGGAGAGCACTCAGCTATATGCCACAGAGGATGTCACCTGAAGTAGTGGGAACAGGGGACTGTCACTAGACAGACTGGAGATTGGGCAGGACGAAGAAGATGCAAGGAGTTGTGTAAACTGGGAGTATTCAGAATCTGACTCCAGTGGGGAAACGGAGGATGAGGCACACGAGGAAGGAAGACGGTGAAAACATCTCCCAGGGGACCAAGGGATACGGTGGTCAGACGCTAGCGAGTCCACAAGTAGGACACCAAAGTCTGCCGCGCAGTCCGGCCGACATGAAGGAACACCCCACGGTCAGAGGGGGGTGTCAGCTCCTGCCAATGCAGATAGATTAAGGGCATTGCCAGGGAGGCGGCACCCCAGCGGTAGACAGGAGAGCTATGGGGAAAGAAAAGGAAGACTGCACATTCCAATTCCAGCTGCTAGAAAAGGGGGGAGCAAGACCACAATATATTCCATGGCCACACATGGACCGAGAGAACGTAAAAAATAAGCTTCCAATGCTGACATCGGGAGCCGGGAAGAGGATACATGAGTTAGAGAAAATGACGGGGGATGTCACCTTAGCTATAGGGGACATTAAGGGCCTCCTAATCGCCATACTTGGTGAAAGAGCAGACGATGATGAAAACGGGCAGGCTACCCTAGGGTAACCCTAATTAACACCTTCCATAACGGAGCGCCATTTAATAATTGTAGAGCAGCAGTGTGGAAAGCGCTGTGAACGCCTTATCCAGACACTTCTGATATGGGAGCTATAATGACGCGGAAAATGAAAGAGTCAGAGGATCCATTGAATTATATCCAGAATTTTCAGGATGCCTGGGTGCTCAAAACACATGAGTCTTTGACAAAATCTATCCCTGTATTCTACCATATATTATGCCAAGGGTTGCCCGAGCCAGTGCAAAAACAACTCAAGAAATTGGTAGGAATAGAAGCCAAACCATGGGCTGAAATACAGTTGACAATTGCACATTACTGTAGATTGTTGCAAGAAAAGAATCGAAAAAAGGAGGCAACTCTTAAGGGTGAGGAGGCGAAGCTGGTGCAAAAGAAACTCTCAAAGTATGCTCTCGAGGGAGCCATACTGACAAGCCCAGCTGAACCATACGCACAGCAAGCGACTAACCCATCGCTGAATAATCAGGGTAGCGCAGGATTTTACCCAAGGGGAAGGGGTTTTGGAGGAAGAAGATGGCAGAGTAATCAGGGTGGGTTTAGAGGTAACCAGGGTGGCTTTCAGAATAATCAAGGTGGCTTTCAGAACGCGCAGATGGGCAGTCCAGCTACGCCAGATGGACAGATGGCCCGACCCCCGCCAGTGTGTTGGCTGTGTGGAATGACAGGACATGTGGCGCGCATGTGCGGAAGCCAAGGCATGTGGCAAAGTGGCCAAGCAATGCGAATAGGCATGGTGAATCAGCCTACCATCCCATACCAGGGCAGTGCACAAAATCACCCAGTGCAGCAGCAGCCGTCAGGCTTGCAACAAGGTGCGCAGCAAGTGGTTCAACCCTCGCACATGGGAAACTTACCGCAGGGACAATTCCAGCAGGCACCAACGCAAATGTCGCAGGGCACAAGCTCCGGAGGGGGAGTCAACCCTGGAAATGGGGGAAATCAGCAAGTATACAGTGTACCAAACTTATATATGAAGTAGGACAGCTCACGGGGGACTCTGATGTGTTCTATCCTATCAGTGACACCAGACTCTAATAGGGAACGTAGGGTGAATGTCGTCATAGGGGATAAAGAATATTCCTTCTTAGTTGACACGGGTGCGATGCGCTTGTGCATACGAGAAGGCAAGTTTTCCTTGTCCGGCGAGGCCATAGATACTCAAGAGTTTCACGGGAGCTCACAGTAGAGTTCCTTTTACAGACGCGCTCCTAGTCTCTGTGGGAGAGCGCGAAATGAATGTACCCTTATTATATTCACATCAGACCCCAGTAAATATCCTGGGTCGGGGCTTAATGACTAAGTTGAGTATGACAATCTCATTTACCGAGAATGGTATAATGTGCACCACTCCAGGAATGCATTATTCGAACATGTGCCAAATGATCAGAGCATGCTCAGGACGTATAGCCATGAGAGCTATACCATTAGAGCCTGAAGTCTTCGCATATGGCGTGCGGGTGCTCATGGCGGGATTGCCAGGCCTCGCTGATAGAACTATGACCAAGAATACCTATGCATGAAGAAGAGGGACAAGTATTTCCCTTAAAGATACAATCTGCCGCAGTGTGAGGGAAAGTGGTATTGGTCGAAGGATATGACGACGAAGGCAGACAATGGTGTGCAATTATCGCCATCGAAGAAGGGTATCGAGTGACTGACGTCACAGATGATGATCTGTTCGAAGAACACCCTGACCTAGAAGAGACGAGTGGAAGTGAGTCTCATATTTTGGGTCAAAATGATCAAACGGGAAGTGCCACAGAGAATGATGTTGGCGCTGATACGTCCAGAATACTTTGATGACGACATGGCCCAAGTGCCTGTCGCGGTATGGACTACAGGGCCCTATGACGTAGGCCTCCTGAAGGGGGCAGGTGAAGTGAAAATTAAACTGAAACCAGGAGCAATTTTACCAAGAGCACAACAATATCCTATGTCCAGAGAGGCAGATGAAGGGATTGCAAAGACAATTTCCGCCATGATGGAGCAGGGCATCCCAGTGACATCAGAATCACCTGGCAATACTGTGATTTACCCCATCAAGAAATCAAAGGGAGGATCTTGGTGTTTAATCCAAGATTTAAGAGCATTAAATGATATAGTTGAAGCCGAGTTCCCTCTAGTCCCGAATCCATCCACAATTCTATGCAACATACCCACTGAGGCAAAATATTTCACAGTGATTGCTTGAAAAATGTGTTTTTCTCAATCCCGTTGCACCGGGACTCACAAGACCTGACGTCATTTACTTTCAGGCAAATGCGCCTGAAAAGCACGACGCTGCCACAGGGGTACTGTGAGTCTCCATCTATTTTCAACAGCGTCCTGCAGATGGACCTAAGCAATATTGCAGTAGACAGTGTTGTTTTGCAGTAGGTGGATGACACTCTGATCTGCAGCGTCACTGAGGAACAATGCAGGCGCGACTCTGTCCAGCTACTGACTATCCTGGTTGAGAAAGGATATAAAGTTGACTAGAAAAAGCTACAATACTGTCAGCGAGAGGTGCTGTACATAGGCCAGCTAATCTCACACAAAGGGAAAAAGGTAACCCCAGAAAGGGCTGAAGCTATCATGAACACGGCTAAACCGCTCACGATAAAACAAATGCAAAGCTTCTTAGGCCTGTGCAATTATGTCAGAGCATGGGTCTTCGACTATAGCTCGTATACCAAGCCCTTGCTTCAGGCCCTAAGGAATGCCCAGGTAACAGGGGAAAAAATCAAATGGACCGAGACAACGGAAAAGGGGTTTGCAGAACTCAAGGGGGTGATTTGTAAGGCCCCAGTTCTCAGGATTCCTAATTATGCAGAGGAATTCTACCTGTTCTCACAAACCGATGGCAATTTTATGACGGCAGTGCTCGCTCAGCGAACCTCACTGGGCTACAAGCCCCTAGCATATTGTGGGAGTCTGGACCCGGTCATGAAGGGCCACTTGCCATGCAAACAAAATCTAACTACTGCCGCTTTCGCCATTGAAAAGGCGTCATCCATTGTGATGTGGTGCTCCATGACATTGCACGTCGAGCACTCGTTATTCGCCATACTAGAGAAGCCAAAGTGCATGCCGACATCTCAGAGAGCATCTGCATATGAAGTGATTATCTCTAACCCATCGATCAAGATAGTGCGATGTAAAACTGTGAATCCAGCTACTTTCATAGCTGAACCAGTCACAGAGGGAGAACCCGTACATGACTGCGCGAATTATGAGGAATTCTATGATGAAATCCCCAGGGTAAAGGAAAATGCCCTGGCAGGTGGTGAGATCGTGTTTATTGACGGGTCATCAAGAATCGACCAAGAAAATTGACAAAGATACACAGGCGTGGCCGTGATAAAACACCTAGCGAATGGAGAGTTCGAGGTACTCGTCAGTGCACGAATACCAGCTCACTATTCTGTGCAAGCTGCAGAACTATTGGCGCTGATACTCGCCATTGAGAATCATTCAGACCAGGAAGTAACGGTGTACAGTGACTCTGCCTATGTGAAATCTACCGTGCATGCAGGCTTAGCACGCTGGAAAAGGAGGGGCTACCTCGAGCGGACGGCACGCCAGTGCAACATGCTGCCTTATTGGACAGGTTGATAAAAGTACTACAGCTCCCAGTGGGCATAGCGGTCGTGAAATGCGCCGCCCACACCAAAGGGACAGATTTCGTGTCACGTGGAAATCATGAAGCGGACATGGAAGCCAAGCGCGTGGCATTCGCGGATGAAACAATCATGGATGTGGAGGTGGCACGTACCCATGAGCGTATGATGGTAGCACGAGCCACACCAGAGGCCTATAGCAACATGGGACAGACTCAGCTAATGGAACTCCAAGGGGAGGCACCTCAGGAGGAGAAACATTTGTGGAAACGTTGAGGGTGTTCCTTAAACCCCTCTGACGGGTTGTGGAGGCAAGACAGCACTGGTAAACCAGTAATGCCTGTCGCCCTACTGAAAGTAGCATTGGAGCAATTACACTACCCTATACATATGTCAAAAGAAAATCTTGTTGCAACGCTCGCAGAAGACTGGTTTACACCGAATTTATCAGAGCATGTTGCGTTCTTCATGGTGAACTGCATAATTTGCCAGCAATTCACTGCTGGGCACACACTAAAAGTAGTAAGAGGAGTTATCCCCCGTCCAAATGGGCCATTCCAGCACTTGCATATCGACTACGTCGACATGATTCAAGTGTGAAATGGGTACAGGCATTTAATTGTGGTGGTGTGTCCATTCTCTAGATGGATAGAAGCAGGTCCCTGTACACACCCAGACTCTACCTGTGCTGCCAAGTTTCTAGTGAGGGAAGTATTCCCTAGATGGGGGGTGTGCAAGGTAATGAGGTCAGACAATGGGGCTCACTTTGTTAATGAAGTTTTCGTACAGATCAGCTTGTTGCTTGGTATAAAGCACAAGTTCTCGTCGGCGTATCATCTGGAGGGGAATGGCATATGTGAACGGCTCAACGGCTTGTTAAAGGAGAGGATAGCCAAGCTGAAACTCACATTGAAAAAGGGATGGCTGCACTGTCTACCACTGGCATTGTATGCACTTCGGAACCAACCAGGCTCTGACCATCATCTCACGCCGCACAAGATAGTCACAGGCAGAAGGATGAGGACCCCTCTTACCCCCCGAAATAGAGCTAGATGTGATACCCAGCTAACAAAAGAGGTCTTGGGGCCAGAGATGCAGGACTATCTGAATTGTATGACATCCAGCGTCTCTGTCATTTCAGGCCAGCTGCAGCGACAAAGAAAAGGGTGCAGCGCAGCACAAAATACAACAGGAAGTGCTGAAACAGACTCCACGCAAAGTCTATGTGTGCCACCCATCTTCCTTGGTGACGCTGTTCTCATAAGGAACTTTACAAGTAAGAAGTGGGATGAGCCACGATTAAATGGCCCTTTCATCGTAGAGGACTGCACTCCTTCAGCCGTCAAAGTCCAGGGCAGAAGGGCATGGCTCTTCCTGCATGACATTAAACCTTATATAGGAGAGAGCCCTCCAGCTGCATCCAACCACAATGAAGCCACAGACAACGTGGAAGATCCTCAGGACATGCAGACAAGATCCATGGCGAGGAAGAAGGACGCATGAGCAGCAACACAATGACAAAGAACTCTGTTTTAATTTGTGACTTTTGAATAAGAACATTTCCCCAAACCAGAAAAAGGTGATAAAGAACAATAATACGGACACTCTGCACCACAGTGGCAGGATAAAGAAGAGAACTACATACACAAAGCCACAACAACGCTGATAAAATGAACTTTTGAAATAACGCCACGCTCAAGTAGGATAAAGAATCAAGACTCTGATAAAGAAAAAAAAAGGCAATTCTTGAGAGCGTAACACAGTGTCCTGAAAGCAACCAGTGTCAAGACTTTGTTTACAGAATTTATGGTATCTCCCAGCAGATACCTCAAGCGGGATGTGCTAACCTACTTTCAGCTGGTGGTAATATCATATCCGACACTCATAGGGAGAGAAACCAGTGTCACAGACTTTATTCAAGATCCTGCAAACAAGAAAATAATCTCGCAACTGCTAACTGTCATCACGGAAGCCTTCGCCGAGCTACCCGGGCACATCGAAAAGGACACAAATGCTTCCGCCGCCGGTAGACATTAATGAACTCACATTCACTTTGTTCTTTCAAATAATCGAGAAATGCCCAGGACCCATCGGGAGTACAACTGACACACGTACTTTCATCAGAGACCCAAGAAACCTAGCTCAGTTGAACCAGCTGTGCACTAAATTAAAGCACCTTGTGTTAGTCCACGCAACAGGAGGGTGCAGAGACTGTGCGAATCAAAAGGAAAGCTCATGATCAGGAACCAGCCAAATAGGACAAATGTCCCTATCACCCGAGGACACCCCGCTGGCGCACAACGTCCTGTTTAGACTAGTCACAGACAATCCGGAAATGGTGGGGAGGCCTGTAGATGTTGACGTCATCACGTTCCTTAGAGATCCAGCCAACATCTCACACATGGGCACACTCCTCCACGGCATAATGCTCCCGGTGGAGCTATCCAACTTCCAGCGAGAATACTTAAGGAGGTTCCAGTGAGACTTACCGCCGTGGGACAGATCGAGGAAACAGAGCGACAGTGCCTATCTTTCCACCGCAGGATAGATCGAAGGGACAGAGACACAGTTCTTCAATTTTTCGTCGAAGGACAGATCGAGAAGAGCAGAAACAAGAAAGTTCATCTTATTTTTCCTTTTTACCTTTTCCTCTATTTTTCCTTATTTGTAGTCTTATTTTTCCATGTTCACTTTTATTTTTATTTTTGTTTTCATTTTTACGCCAGTTTATTTTTGCGTGATTTTTGGCAGTTCCGTCTTTTCATTCATTCCTTTGCATTGAACAGGTTCCAGCATGTCCTAACGACCAAGACAAATTCAAGGAGTGCACTGGGACTTTACCTACTATAAATATGCATTATGAATGTGATGCACCTGTTGATGCTAGCCTAACCCTTTTTTCCATAGTCTAGCAAAGGGAACTGTACTGCATACTCAGAGATTACTGACATAACCTGCAAGAGGGGGGACACATGAAAAGCACTCGTCACTTTAAGTAGTAATGAACTCTTGAGCTACGAGATCAGAGCAAGAGAAGGAATAAGTAACTGACTATGGACTTGTTCGAAATGGGGGCCCAGAACAGTAACTTAGTTTTACCTCCAGCAGAGGGGCGCCCCCGCTTCCATGGAAGGAAATGCTGCCAGATGTCCTACAAGACTATTATGTGTATATGCATAGTAATTATCATTGTCTTTGTATCGTTGACTATCAGAACTGCTTTCTTTATTGGTGCACGAAGCGTCCCAAATTCAGTGCATCCACCAGATAATGAACATATGGCGCCTACAAAAGCACCCAGACCCTATATAGTGATCCCAGTCCCCAGAAAAGCTGATGGTAAAACAAATGAGATAAAACTAAATGTAATTAGCAGTGATTCGTACACACTTGAGGTAATGAATGAAGAAAAGGCTGGAGACAGGGTCAGCACGGAGTAAATGAAAATGTAGCAGTGACCACTGCAAACACGCACACTGAACACACACAAACAAGGGCAAGTGTCAATGGCAACAGGGCCTCAAGCAAGGGCAACAGAGAAAGGGAAGCTGCCTACAGAACGAACAGCTCCAGAAAATAGCAGAAACAACCAAGGAGAACCAAGTGAGAAACCAATGAAAGAGGGCATAGCAAAACCCCTCAAAAGAACAGAAGTAGCCACAAAGGAACTCACAGAGAAAACACAAATGCTAATAGACCATGTGTTCCCGTTCATAGACAGAGCTAATAAACTACACGAGGAACTGAAAACTAGAACTACAGAAACTATAACAGTAAGCATGCCAGCTCAGACGCAAGGAATAAGCACCAGACCTACGACATAGCCACGCATTGGGGAGTTGGTGAGCCAACGGCGGTTAGAGAACTTCTACGAAAGATTTCAAAAGGATAGGAAAAGAAACGCAAAACCTTCTCCTACCACAGCGATACAGGTAATGAAACCCGCTCCGCTAACAAGCATGCCCAAGAATCCTCCAGCAAGAAAGAGTCATATAGACGCATTTAGAGACGTGGTTATGGCTAACTACAAAAGGACATTGAGGATCAAAAGAAAGCCACATGAAGACAACAATGAACTCAATGATTACCTGGACAGCACAGCCCATCTCGGAAACAACATATGTTAGCAACACATGAAGGAAGTAGGACGAAGGCAATAGAAATTGATGTCCCCATAGCACACTGTATGTCACACGTAGCAATGTGCAACATCGGAGGACAATTTATGGGAAGAGACGCTTCACTGATATGGGCCACCAAAAAGGACTACCCAGATGTGAAGATGGCTACGTCCAGGACATTAAAACAAGAAACAGGGCACACACCAAGAATCACGTGATCAGATACGAGAATCCTGACGTCAAAGGATCAGGAACACGATGGGTAACAAACCCGAGACTGAACATTCAAGGAAAGACTGCAGAAGAGGCACAAATCTGGAAGAACAGAGGCCAAATGCAGATCTGGGGAACAGTGGTTTCCCAAATGGATGGGAAGAAGGAGTAGTGATCTGCCGAGCTTGGATGGTCCTTGGAGCCTGCAAGGAAGCAATAGAAAACTCTCAAAAACTGTGCAAACCCCTATGGCCAAAGCTAGTAAAGTTACTAACATGGGTCGAAGGTAAAGGGGGACCCCTGCAGATAGTGCCACTGGAGAGCCCGAAACTATGTTTCAGAAACAATGGCACAAGGAAGATGGGAGATAATCTAAACTACGGATGAATCTTTGAAGCTCCAGGAATGACACAAGGAACCGCAGTTATTATGGACCATTACTGGGCGTGTGGATCCAAGGCATACATAAGGCTGCCGAAAAACTGGGGAGGCATATGCACACTGGTGAACGTCCACGTTCCCGCGCTAGTGATCCCTAAGAATGACCTGAATTTGGCCAGTTTCCCGAAAGCAGATGCTCATCTAAGGAGAAGGAGATCTGTGGAAGTGGTATCCGGGATGAAGAGAGAAAATTACTTTTCTGCCAAATCAGAAGAGGCATTCCATGCAATCCCATATGTACACAGGCTGTTCAGCCTCTCCTCAACAGTGTTCACCACGATGCTCTTGCCACACATCCAAATTGGAGTGAATGCTAACCATCAATACCAATATAAAAGGATTTAACGCGATCAAGGAAGAACTGAGAGCAATCAGACTGATGACCCTCCAGAACAGATATGTGGTTGACATGATCACAGCGATGGATGGGGGTGTTTGTGCAAAAATCGGAGAATCATTTTGCACATTTGTACCATCGCACGGTGAAGAAAACGGAACCCTAACAGGGGCCATAAGTATGTTGACAAACTTGAAAAACCAGATGATCGATGAAAGTGATGAAGTGGACGATGACCGCTGGTTTGGAGCCCTGTTCTCATGGGTCCCACAATGGATGGCAGATATATTCAAGTTTCTGGGAGCCCTACTAGCAATAGTACTGCTAGGATGCTGTGTTATCAAGATAATCATTACACAGTGTCAGAAAACTGCGAAGAAAGCCATAGGGGTGAAAATAATGGTTGATGTCGAACCAGGATGGAAACCCAGAGACCTGACTGATGAAGAAATAAGAGACTTTGTGAAGGCAAGCAAATTTGTGCCAGGAGGAACATAGGTTCACATATCCTAAGAAACGAAGAAGGTATGAAGGAAAATGGATCTACTGCAGTCCAAATCGACAATGTCAGCTGATGACATGGAATAAAGAGGAACCTGTGAAAACAGCAGGGAGTTTGAAAGGGGTGATAAAAATATGGACCCCAAAGACTCACATTCACACCATCATGTACAAACCCTTAAGACGAACATAACACTGAAGAATCAAAGGACATAAATGCAGAAGAGATCGCAGAAGTGGTCGATGAACCGACCAGAGGGGGGAGTGTAGAGGAGGTTCCAGACATGGCCTGCACCCCTGCCCCTCATTTTGAGGTACCAGGAATGGATTTGCCAAGGTATGTGACGTATGAGGAGCAGATGAACCAACAAAGAACTGCACTGGGACTCTGTCCAGTGTACATCAGAAGATCCATACCGGTAGAAGCGCCCATAACCAGACAGTCCTGGGCAGCACGGTACCCTATCAGACAGCCGTTCCAGCCGCTGAGATGAAATGAAGAGTACCTACAGACGGTCCATGAAGAGACCCAAAGAGCTGTAATGGAAGGCCAGTGGAAATGACACAAGGGCCTGGACACACTCGCAAATGAACGAAAACACCTATCGAAGATAGCACGCCACTGCGAGTAGCTATGAAAATAGATGTAATGGACAAAGGAAAGAGATGATGTTGAAACGTGAGGAAACTTTGCTATGAGACAAGATGGAAGTAACCAACCAGTTAAATCCGTGTAAATAGGCTTGCAACGCAAGACGCTAAGAAAACAATACTGCTTGCAATGCTTAGTAGAAGAATAGAGCGGCAAGCGCCAACTATATCTACCTCAATAAGGCACGCTATACAAGTGCGACTCCATTTTGTAAAAGCAAAAGTATGCCCAGACAGCCAGAGGCCTAACAGGCCTGGTTTCATATCCCAGCCAAAGCCAGGAGAAGGAGCGGAATCGAACCTCAACAAAGAGCAGCTCATGCCTGGGAAATCGAGGTCAACCAGAGAAGGGGAGGAGAGCGTCAGCTAACAGGAATCGAAACTTCAGAGCATACCAGCCTGCCCCGTGAAGGTTAAGATAAGGGAAGCCCATGCAGGTGGCGAGGCTGAAAACAAAATTAAATACACTAAAAGCTGGAAACTGAAGCAGATTCACGGTGAGCAGACATGTGACCAAGACAGGCGCAAAGAATTACCAATGTCTGATGTCACCCAGATCCAAGGGTGCCATAACTTCTCCAGATAAGAGGCTACAGTTTCGAGGCCATGCCCAGCCAACTAATTGACACATAGCCCCCAGATACTGATTGATGGAAGGGAGGCAGGGTGAAACTTGGGTGTCCACACTGCATGCTGCTAATTAAAAGTGGAAATGTATGTCTAGAGGTGTAACCTGCCCAATCACAATGGACCAAGTTATCTAGGGTCCTATAAATCGAAGAACCAATGAGACGTCATACTTGTAGTGACGTCTATCACGTATGATGTAAACGGAGGGGTGTAGACGCCCACCCGATACGAGTTATCCAATCTGCATGCTCCATTATCATATACAGATATAATACCTACATTTAAGTTACCTTTCCTAACCAGTTATATTGCATGACAAGTTTTTTAGAATTAGACATCAATGATGACGAGTTTTGTGTATAAAAATTACTGTTCAATTGAAGTTTGAGGAAGTCGGAGCGAGACAGGTGATCGCAACGATGCTGATTCCCAACTGCTTCCCTGTTTGATGTACTTGTCATTAAACAGACTTCCCTTTGCCAAATTACTGAGTCTTCATTATTGAGTCATGTTGAAGTAAGTGAATCCTGCACCCCCATCCCTCACGTGGTGCAGCTATCTTGTCTTACAAGTACTAGAGGGTGAGCACTGACCTATGGGCCCTTCAGTGGATATCTTGTCCTCTTTTACACTCATCACCCATTTTGTAGGAATTGCTTCACTTTCCATTCATCAAATTATTATTTAGGTCAGGATCAATAGCATCACTTGCAGCACATATCCTAACAAAACAGAGTGACTTCATTTGATTGGCGATACATTAACACTTGTTTATCCCCGGTTCCTTCAGATGTATTGTATCAATGTTTCCAGAAGTATGGTTAAAAAAAATCTCCACCTTTCTCCCTAAAGATGCATGACCCCGGCGTACTGTATGTACTCCGCTATTGCGCAGTTTGCGAAACATTTAAGAAATAGTAAAGAGACTTTTATGTGATTTTATTATTCTTTTTTAAAGTTTGTGAAAGGTTTTCTGTAAACCGGCTCACAATAAAAAAATTAAAACTTTTTAGGCTAAACTTTTAGACAGAATGAAAAAATTGCTAATCAACCCCACAGGTTTGAGACCAGTGTTAGATAGTATTTTTCCTCTTGTTATCGGGACTAATGTCCGTCAGAGGGACTTCCCAGGAACCCCCTTATTTTTTGCAGATAATATTTTTTCACAATAAGAAAACATTTAAAGCTGACCAAGTAAACTGAGAGTAGCAGACAGGTACCTGTGTTTATCAGCCCACGTGGTTCGCCAGCGATATGACTAAAGTTGTTATAATTAAAAATCTCCCAGAATGCCAAGTCACAAAACACAACAACCACTCAGCAATTTCATAAAATGTCCATTCACCAGGCAAAACGGAGGTCAGTTGTAAACACCTCATGTTGACTGTTACGATACAAATAAAAAAGCTAAAGTAAAAAAATGCACAAACATAATGCTATGTTTACATGTTTCGAAATGCAAGTAAAAAGTAAGCCATAGATTTGCAAGCCCATAGAGGCTCATTTTCAAGCTGCGGAGGCATAAATGGAAGTGCTAAAGACAGGCGTAACTGAACGCCTCCTTTCAAGCTCTGGGGATTTTCATTGTCTTTAGGGCGGGACAGGATTTGTTTCCACCTCACGTTTTCCCTCCGTCTTCAAAAACAATGTGTTTTTTTCACCAGCATTAGATTTTCATGCAGGCGTCAAACCAATGAATTGCAGCCGGATTCCATAGGAAATCATTGTAAATGCTGCCTTCTATGAACAGATGGCATGCAGCGTTTACACCTTTCTTTTGCACTCTGCATTGCAAATAGAGTAAAGAGACTTCTGGCGTCTCTTCACAATTCTCATTTGCACTCTGCAGTGCAAATAATGAAAATTGCCCTCAGGCGACGGGTTTGCACATAAGTGCAACCGTAAGCGGTCCCCTCCAGGCAATTTACACACAGGAGCAAAAGGAACTCCATAGTGCTCTCCAGACGGTAAAAATCCCAGGACTTTAAGAGATCAGCCAATTCTTGCATGTTTCAAGCAAAGTTTCAAAAACCTACAATGCTCAAATTCAAAATGTGGGCAAAAAATGCTAGCTTAAGAGGAGTGCAATGCGATCATATCACCCTCACATCTATTATTGCCAACATGGCTTAGACACTGAATCTACAGTTGCACAGTTTGGTTTTGTCTACAATGTGAAGGCCCCAGCCCTGCCCCCCATTTCTGGGGACCCATATCCATTCCGAAGAGTATTGATGCCAATATATGGCCCAATTAGAAATTGCCTTTACGAAGTTACCCCCAACGTGTCACACACTGGCAGATCCCCTGGGGCTGATACCTATGTGCTAAACAGACCAATGGAGCACAACTTAATGCTTAAAGCCTTTAATACCTAGTCCAACATGGCAACTTCGCAAATATTGTCAGGCCTACTTAAGGCAGAAAACATGTGCTGCAAGCCCACTCTTGCACGGTCAAGGATGCGTGCATCATAAACATACAATAACACTGCAATGGCCACTCCTTAGCCCTGGCAAGATAACACCTGAAATAAGCCAAAAAAAGTGGAAGGATCGTGCATGTACAGGCCAAAGAGCCGGGCTGCCAAAACACACCTTTGCTTCAGGCCGTTGGGAGTTTTTGGGTGTTTCGGCAGAATAGCAAGACGACACAGAGCTACACAGGTTCGATCCCCGGGTCCGCGCTTAGAAACCTCTGGGTATTAAGCGCGTTATAAACAACCAATCATATCATATCATGTTAATGGACCCGACTAACTAGCTTCACCCTGCATCAGGTCTCCTTGTCAGGTTTTCTAATCGGCTGCAGGAGTGAGGAAGGAACTCCCAACTGGTTTATTCTAGCCAAAGTACTGCTCAGTCCACTTAATCCAAATCCGGTGTTTGGTCCACAATACAACTATTTCAATTGTGTTGTTTGTGGAGAGAAATGTGGACAAGCATTCCAAGATAATGCAGTGATATGCTCTAGACATCTTAAACGAGCCAATTGTTTTCATAAGAGGGAATTGGTAGCCACCCAGTATATTGGATTGCTCCTAAATTATTAGGACACGTATTTCTCCTCGACTATACAATTTAGCAATTAAGCGAAAGGAAAGCAATTAGCTTTTGGTCCTTATTTATAAACTGGGGCATAATCACAAAGCCCTGCCACAACGGAGTATGCCTGTGTTAGCCACTTCATTAAACAGCAACTGATTTAATGTCGTCCACTACCTACGATTTACTTGTAGCGCTCAAATGTCATACCGACCAGGCCAGAAGCGCTACAAAATATATTTTTTATAAATAGGATTTCGATTTCCTTTTTTGGTATAAACCCTGGGCATCAGCAGTTCCACTTTATAAGCTTTGATTGCTTCTGTGACTCCATTATGCATGATAGTCTTATAGATGTCCCTCAAAGTAGAGCTCTGAAATATGCTTGATTTAGGTTGGAAGCAACCAGGGACTTCAACCTTCTCTTAAAACGACTGCTTATCAAGGATCAAAATACCCCTAAAATCGATTTTGGTTATTAGTACCCGGAAAGAGTCAAACAGAATGCAACACGCATTCTGATTGGCTCTCGCCGGGTCGTTACCCGGCAGAGAATCCTTGGATTCTCGGCCGGGATTCCAGCCGCCTTGTCCTCAGCAGGGGGCGTGGCAGCCCCTCAGCCAATGAGGAGGCTTGAAGCGGGACCATCCCCGCTCCAAGCCTCACAAAGCTGAGAGGCTGCCTTCTCCCCCCGCCGGGGACTTGGGTAAGTCTTTTTTTTTCTTTTTTTTTCCCCTTTCCTCCCACCTCCCTCCTCCCTGCCCTCCCCACCCCACTTACCTGCTTGCTCCTTCATCCCCCGGTGGAGGAGGATGGCAGCCTCCAGCCATGTGGAGACTCAGAGCGGGGCCAACCCCGCTCCGCGCCTCCACACGGCTGGAGGTTTCCATCGTCCCCCGCCGGGGACGCAGGTACGTTTTCTTTTTTTGTTTACTTTTTTCTTCCTCTCCCGCCCCCCAATCCCACTTAGATTCTGCTCCTTTTTTTCAGGAGCGGACTCGCTGGGAACACTTCTGTTCCCAGCGCGTCCGCTCCCGATGGCCACCATGGAAAGGGAAAACGGACTCCGTTTTCCCTTTCCCGGTGGCCATTTTCTTGGTCGTTGCTTTTACTGCCCCGGTCACGCAGATATTGCGGGCCGGGGTACTAATAGCAATATAACCCTCACGGCGGGGCATTACCGACTCAGGTAATACCCCAGGGCCTTCTTTAAGGCCCTCACTTCGGTCGGGCCTATAACTATGGGCCCCGGGGCATTACCTGAGTCGGTAATGCCCCGCCGCTCGGGTCCTATTGCTTAAATATATTCAAAATTGCCTTTGGGATAATCACCTTGGACTGGCAGCAGCCACGTTTAGCACACTTTGTTATCTCTTTTTCCAACCATTGCAGCTAATCACCATTGGTGCTAAACTATCTCTAAGACAACCCATCATATGTTTCACAGCGTCTAGTGAAATGGCATAATGGTCATTTAGATCTAACCAGCAGCACAGCCAATCTCCTGGAATTATATGATATCGTACTCCCTCAAAGTGGGATGAAAGTCTGGATCGTTTAACTGTTGCTGTAAACTTGCTATTCCATGAGAGACATTATACTAGCCTGCCCACTACTTCAAGACTACTGGGCACTACTTACATGTGGCCATCTAATAGGGCCTGGTTATCACCAATTTTATGTGCTGGCACAATTTTGGTACAATTTTGGGTGAAGATAAAATTTGAGCAAATCGAATTCTACAGGTTTTGTAAATCTGCAAAAAGATTAGTAGGACTTTATTTAGCACCACAGTCATTGGCAACTTGGCTGACATTCGCTTTACAACCATAATGAAAGCGTAGATAGCTGATCCTACTTTTCTGTATTAAGACTTATACACATGTGCCTAGCTATTTTTTGCTTTGGTAATTCGAGTTCATTTTTCACATGCCAGTCTTAAAGCTTTTTCCAGACTTTTGCCAAGAAAGAAAACGTATTTGGAGCCATTCCACAGTCTTCTCTATCAACTCTGTGAACCTCCTAAACAGATTTGTATTTATTATTGAAAATAAAAAGTTATTTAAGAAGGACTTTAAAAAGGGCATATTGACGGCTAGACTGCAGTCCCATTTCTGGGCACTTTAGTTAGTCATAATATATTAGTTCATATTTTAAACCAGCTGGAGTGGGGAAAGATCTGGAATCAAGCAAGGGGTACTTAGACTTTAAATACGTCTCTAGTATTGACAGATATATGGAATACATTACTCAGCGTAATCGTATTTCTGGTGCTTGTATCTGCTTAGATTCACATGCTATGCATAGGCCGACATCTAGTGGAAGCTGCAGAGTATTACAGTTGTTTTTCAGTTATGCAATCTAGTAGTAAAGGTGATTGGGGTTGATGAGGATAAGAGGTGATGGCACCAATAATACCCCCATGTTGATTGTGGTCACAGAATCTGTTGGAACAGACCTGGAGTGCATCCACTTCCAGCGTCCATTCCAAAAGATTCTCGTTATTATCCTCATGGAGCAGATGTTAGCATGGATATAACTCTGATTTCCTTGGCAACATCTCGAGATTAATTCTCTTGGATCACCCCAAGGCTCATTAATCAATCCAGGTAGCTATCATGTAGAAATATGGAGGATACCTTAACTATGGACTTCTACCAATTTTGCATGCCTTTTCTTCACGCAAAAGGGCAGGTGGAATATAAAGGGATCCATGCCTCACTACCTGAGCCAGTCTAAGACGCATGCACATTTCAGGTATGGAGCGGGGAAATGCACAAATCTGAATTTCTAATCCAGTACGATCTGTGCAGATAAAACCATCCAAAGTTGCATGGAGGGTTTGCCTCTGAGCGTTTTATTGCCTCAGTGCTGCTTTCCAAAGAATCTGGGGCTCCCCTTCTGGAGAGAGGTTTCTGAAGGGTGATATTGAAGCAAGTCACTGATAGGGGAATACTGTTAGAAAACTGACTGCACACACTTAGTGGGTTTATTTAGAATGTGAAAATCAGCCCATTTGATTACTTTGTCCATTACAACAATTGATTAAATGGGACCCGGCCACAAATATGATATTCTGTCCCATGTAACATAAATGTGCTGTTTACCTTCTTTATTAATTTATAACACTCACTTGTTCTGTTCACACGTATACTAAACCTCATGTGATTTGCAGTTAACATGCTATCATTTCCTTGCAAAATACTAAAATACAAGTGCATTTTACTATATTCTGAATGCAACATGGCAACATAATGCAAAATATGTTTTTTTGTATTTATCTAATTTCATTTATTTTTAAATAATCCATTTGGTTTTGCATGTTATTTTAGTTTAAAGCCATTGTATCAGTTGCACTTTGGGAGGATGATATAACATTTCACCAGAGAATGGTCTACACAATCATGAGACACTCCCAAAAGGACTGCACAAGCAGTATCCCAATGATGAAGGGCTGAGATCAGCCTTCCATCCGAATCGGTTCTGGGTGCTGATAAGAAGTGGCATGCTTTAACCCCTTAACTGCTGAGCTCTAACCAAGTTTATGGAAAAAGGACAAGCCTACTCGTCCTTAGTACATAAGGGGTAAAGCATCCTATATTGGTCAATGTATATTGTGTATTTCCAAACTTTTCACTGGTGAGGAAATCATAGGAGGCATAGAAATGTTAATACTTTACATCAGTATGTCTATCCGGGGCAGTCGATGGAGGCAGGGGGCTGTACAGACCCTTCAAAGGATGGCCTTTCTCCTCCAGCTGTGACAACGACTACCAGGCGAGGTCTTTCCGAGGGTGTATTTGGCACTTCTGCGGTATGACTCCTGCCCACAAATACTGAATATTGTAGGAATTGGAATACTTTTGGGAGTCATAACATCTGAAGAAGGGAGGGTTTTATGTCCACGTAAGCATTCACTTGGAATTTAAAGTGGACAAACATTTTTGCAAATTGGTCCCATTGCACGTATGTGAATACATATATGCTCCACAAAATAAAAAAAAGACAGGCTCAAATAATGATATCTTTGGAAACGTTTGTTCTTATAACTTGTGCAATTGTTGTGGTCTTCATGACTCATATGAATAGGGCATTTTAATAGTGCCTTTCAGCATAGAGCACTTGTTTCAGTGATCAGAATGTTCTCCCCTTTGATCGCCACCCATCTTAGAATGAGATAGGAAGACAGGATGGTCAGTATTAGGTTAGAACCAACAAACTAATCGTGAACTGGGAATTGTTATTTTCCAGTGGTGCCAAGACCGTTCTTGAATTTAGATGAATACGTTGTCACAGTGCTCTTGGAATTTGTTCAAAAACAATTTGGTATAATATGTAGTCCAAGACGAATACGTTAAAAAAACAATCAAACTTTAATATGACAAAACCTTTAAAGAGTTAGGAGAGCAATTAAGCTGGATGTGAGGCATAGTGCCATCAATTTCAAGTCTGCTTTTTTGGGACAGAAGACAAATGGATAGCACATTTGGTACATGCTAATTGGTGTTGTGATATCAATCCCTGAAAGGGAGGTGCACCCTTAAATAACAAAGTATAATATCATTCCTTGCACAATTGGCCCTAGAAAGTTCTCTGACTCTGGATTAATACACAGGAAATTGGTATTATGGTGCTGCAAATCTGCCCACATTTATGTTGCTATGCATCACCAAAGGCACAGGAGCAGAATACATCAGATACAATACACTATCAACATAATGATCCTCTGCAAGGCATCAACTTACTTGTTATGGCAGATATACCAATTAACTAACACACAATGAACTAATATTTAAGAGCATTGCACGCATCAAGGTAAGCCAACATCCAAGCCTTTGGTCGATATTAACAATACAACATATACATGTGACACTGACATAAGGCTGCTTCATATGCGGTTGTCCATGTACACACATTCCACAAAACACAACTGGAGACCAGATACAATCACATTCTCAGATTCATTGAAGGAATACTTTTGTGCGTTTAAAAAGTATTTTCTAATAGTTGTACAACTGGGAAGGACTTGCAGTAATGTCATGATAACATTATTTATAACATTGTGTAGTGGTGCATGCTGAGAACAAGACAATGGACACATGTTCAAAAGCTACCAAAACACAGACCCACTTGCATGACTGTAACAGTGATGATTAGGGAAATATGTAAGGGTTGTATGTTTTCAAGACACCTGAGGCACAGGCATCATGATTACAAAATATGCACTTTATCAAAAGAACTCATAAAATAAAATAATTGTTTTGTAATCGTCAATACTATTTGCTAATATTGATGAACATACTGGCCCTCATTACGAATCTGACAGTAACTCGCCTTACCGTTTCCCCCGCCTAATATCCCGGTGCTACTGGGATAGGAACGGTAAGGAAACCCTGAAGCACGGTGCCGGTACTTCTGCCGGTAGGGGCCAGAACTACTGGCAGGTCAGGCCTGTCGGTAGTTCACAACCCCTACCGGCAGACTCAAAGTGAGCCGGTCCACAAAAGGTGCCACTAACATTGTTACCGGCACTTTTATATCCGGACTGGCTCACTTATAATGAGGGCCACTGTCTCATTAGAATAAGTGGCAACTTTAGAATTAGGTGGCCTTTTAAATACACTTGTTTTAAAATACCACCTAAATAGAAATTAGGATGGCAAGGGTTATTGATAGAACTGGTTACATAGAAATGCAATCCATATTGTACTCTGTATGTAAACCCTGCAGTACGTATCCCATTCAATCACAATTCATATTTAGAGGCATTTAAAAACAATCGGTATTTAAAATATCACAGATTTATACAGTTATCGCCATATTCCAAATGAACACCTGTGGCAATAAAGCGCTAAGTCTGTGTATATAGATTCAGTGGTCACTAGTACCATATATGATGTCGTGTTTGACCCAAATTATTCTAAAGAAGCAGAAGTGGTTTAATAATTTATTGTGTTTAAGAGCAAAATCATATGCTTTGGGATCAGGTATCAACGCAACGTAAATTGGTTCACAACTCAAAATGTGCATGGCATTTTTCTAATGCGCAGACAGACATATGACAACAGAATTCTTATCAGCCAGTCGGGGTACTACTACCAAGGGAACCGCCCTACATTTTGAGCATGGCAGACCTAGCCACGAAATTAGAGGACATCCAGAATAGACAGTATGGGAACCACTTAGCCTTGAGAAAGACCTGGTGGGTTGAAAGACGTGTTGGCTAACACATATGGTTTTGCTCTTATGCTTTTGTTAAACACAAGAAATTATGAAACCACGTATTGAGATACACAATACTGCTTCTTTAGAATAATGTAGGTCAAACAGAACATCATATATGATACTAGTGAGCACAGAAACGATATAGACAGACTTAGCGTTTGATTGCCACAGATACTCTTTGGATACAAGTTGTCAGTGACTAGGTGGTGGTTAGGACATGATTGCCTAAAGTGCCTTATGTGCAAGCAGCCATGGCACACATAGATCATTTACAATACCAGGTGCAGTTATTGAGTTGTTGTTATGCCCTGTCTGCTTGGCTTACACATATTTCAAATGAGGCCCTGTAGGGAAATCTATACCAAAGAAAAGTATGCCAAAAAAGAAAGGCTCTATTTTAAAAGCAAACATATGAGCTGCAGCCTGCACGCAGCATCTGAAAAGGCACATGCAAGCAAATGTGCAAATTTGACAGGCCATCCACAATCCGGATGTATGTCCTAAGTAACTGACAAGGTCCGAGATAAATAGAAAGCATCCTGCAACTTTTATTAAAACGGAAAACAGTCCAATTGCATATGAAAAGCACATCATTTGAAAGGAAAGGAAAAATAGAATTGGGTCTACATTCTTCTGCTAGTGTCAGTTTTTAATTCCTTTACAGGAATGAGAATCAACTTTGTAGAAAGAAGGGGGTGAACTGCTATGTTGTTGTTGAGAAAACAATTAAAAACTTTTTTTTTAAAAAAGAATGTGTAGAAAGAAAAATAGCGAAAAAATAAATACGGACCTTTGGGTAGAAAGTTGATTGGAAAGAAAAAGTCATCATGTTGTTCAGTTTTAAAGTTGTAACATGGAGAATAAAAGGACAGGGAAATAGTGGTTTTGCCACTAGAAAGCAAAGTGACATTTTCCAGACCTCCCCCACTAAGCCACGGCACAATGGGGTTGCCTTCCCATGAAAGGAGTGTGGACAGTGGCCTTAGTAGCTCTGACCACAAAACCTGATTACTGCTTGGTTCCTGTTTCACAGAGTAATAAATACCCATGTTGCTTGTTTACAACTTCCATCTGTCACAGGGTCTGTGCAAAAATAACCTATTGGGTATCTTCAGCAGTCTCTTCTCCTTTACTGAGAACATGGCACGTGCCAGCACCTCCAGAAGGTAATACCCGACTCATTTCACGTCTGCCTTAAGTGGTAGGAAGTGGCTGGAATCATTGAAGGAAGGTGGCACTGAGTAAGAAAAAGCCCTAATAGACCTGCGCTTCAAAGAAATTCCCGAAACCTGATCCCCAGTCATGAATGTCCTAGCTTATATTTTCTTACTAAGGAAAAATACAACATTGAAATTACATTAGGGATCAAACTTTTTGTGATGCTGGAAATGCATTGGAGGGACAGGACCTCCATGTCCTTGTCCTGTACTCCTGTTATCATGTGTGTTCTGTGTTATTTGCTGCACAGGAGTCCATGTGGGACTCTTTGCAGTGCAGCTCTTCCTCTTTTTGGTGTGGTGAACAGACCCATGGGATAACCTTATGGCACCCATGGTTGGGGGTACAACCCTACTTCTAGTGTATGTTTTGGGGCACCTGTGGGTGGCCCACAGAGCAGGGTATGGGCTGGTGGCAGCTCCATGCTGAATTTGACAGGTGCTCCAAGTATCCTCCATTTTGGGATCCCCAAGCCCTGCCATTGGAATCAGTGGATTCCTGGTGGGAGACAAGATGGCCCCTGTGGCCTCTTGCTTTCTATTGCCTCTTAACTTGTTTTCCCAAAGTCATGGGAAGCCCTGACTCTGTCCCTTCCCCTGACTGGCTGTTGGGTGGACGTTCCATATATGGTATTGTGGGGAAGTCCAGGCCAGACTGGCTGGAGCCTTCCCAATGACTATATGTTGTGACCAATATACATTTCATGTTATAGGTGTCTGGTTTCTGGTGTGTGACACAATGAATGAGACAGCCCTGCCCGAAACCGGTATGAATGCAGTGTGGTGTGCTGAAAAGATGGGTGTTTGTCCCAATCCACATTCCTTGTTGTGAGTGTCTGGATGGAATAGAATAGCCTGAATGCACTGTGAGCCTGATTGGCTGCCTACCTGCTGAATGCCCTTCTGAATGATTGGCTGCCTGAGCCTGGCTCAGCAGTGTGAATGAGACAGAACAGTATGTCTGGGGACCTCTCACTTACCAGAATTGTTCAGAAGCTGAAGTCTAAACTTGATGCTTAACCTTGAAGCCCAGCTGAAAGAAGAAGGCTCTGCTGCTGCTTTCCTTCGATGCAATCCGAAAGCTGTCGTGTCTCCAAGAACTGATCCAAGAGAAGACCTGGCTAGGTGACCTCTTCCTGAGCTACTAAGGAACATCGTGCACCAGCTAACCTTCTCCAAGGCTCCATGGAATCCAGTCCCCAAATGACTGTCGACCGGAGACGGGGGCCGCCGACGAATCTGAAGTGAAGCGCAAGGACGAAGAGGACATCGATGACCATCACCGTCAACTGAGATTTGGAGGACTGATGTTACCTCGTCGACCGGAGCCGCAACGCTCCATTGAATAAGACACTTTGAAATCAAGGACTCCCTTGTTCACCACCGTCGTCCGCTTTGTTCCACCGGAGAAAGTCGAGGATGCTGATGAAACAAGGAGAATCTGCCAGTGGGTTTCCCGCCACCCGAAGTCCACAACGCCAACAAAGATCCGAAAGCAACCCGTGGTCCAGTCCCGATCGTCGACGCCAACGCCGATGACCTGACGTCCTTGCTCAGTCTACGTTCTTCATTGAATCTGCTTTGTAGCAACAAACTCCCGTCATCGAGGTGCACCGCACGCTTCGTCTTCGCAGGACGTCCATGACCGATCATCAACAAGCACTGCAAAGGCCAAAGCTGCTGTCTCTATGACATTGTTCACCTTTTCTTTGAGGAATCTTGATGGCCTGTGGCTCCTGCCTTAAAGGGAGTCCACTCAAGAGGGATCCGTCAACGAACCATCGAGGAACTCTGCTAAACTCAGGTACATTAGCGTAGAACATTTTAGAAACAAACAAGACTATATTAAACATATATGGACTGGGCTTGTTAATACACTTTATTTACAGGGTGCCCAGTTGGGGAGATCCTCACACAGAACTGTGTCTTTGGTAGGGACAAAGTATTATGCCATTTGTTTAACCCAACTTGTCTTCCTTCCCATGTCTATTGTTGATTCACTTGACTATCTGATTTGTAAGCCATTGAAACTGTCAGCAGTTGGTGCATTTTAAAAGAGTCAAGAGTTAACGGTTATACCACATAGACATTGTGCATATTTACCATATTAGTATTGCCAGTGCACAAAGTGTGTTATTGTTGTGTATATATTCGGAACCTTATTTATATAAAGGACTGTGTTATCACTAACATAGTGTGTGGACATTCCTTTGTGGGGGCTTGGGCTCTACACTGTACTTAGGAACCAGCCTGCATCACCTCCTGAGAGATTAAGCCTTGATTGCTCGTCCATTGCTACCACATACAGAATCTTGGCTGGGGTGCTCTGTGCTTCTACTCTGCCATAAAGAGGGCAGGGGTACAGATAACCCCCCTCCAGCCTTTACACCTTTCCATGTAGATTTTTATTGAAATGTCCCAGAGAATGATTTATCTTTTTAAAATGTTAAGCTTGAAAATCTCTATCAGATGGTTATAAAACAAACATTTTTTGATATATGTTAATTATGCGAACTAGGGTAATGGGCATAGTTTCATGCAGAAACAGTGATGTTAGGGAATCATATATCCTAGCATCCATGCCGGTGAGCCTGTTACTTTGAGATGGAAAATACATTTTTGGCTAAATGTATTAGTGAGTAAAAAAGCCAAAATGTATAACTCATCCACCCTAAGTCATGTCAAGATGAAAATTGCATCATTTGATTTGCCTAAGTGCGAGCAAACTGATGAACCAATTAGTACCATGATCACATGTGTGGAATATGATGTTATAGAAAGTTACAATAGTTTAAGTTCAAAATCTCCAAGATAACATCACATCAAATGGGGTAGAAACTGGCTTTAGATGTTACCCCCATCATACTGCCTTCCTCATTAATATGCCCAATGAATATGGTGGGGTTGATTTAGTGTAGGGATCTGCAACCTTTGGCTCTTGAGATGTTTTGTAATACAACTCCCAGCAGTCCCATACAGTATAGTCAATGGCAAAGGATCATGTGAGTTGAAGTCCAACACATCTGGAGAGGCACAGCTTGAAGACCTCTGGCTTATATTGATGTCACTTGTGGAACACGGTCCAATCACCTATATTTACCACTTAGATCAGAGAAATTATACACACTTCTAAAGGGAGTCATTTTTGCTCTATAAAAGTCAAAATCCATAATTCAGACGACACTCATTCACTGATAGATGGGAAGAAGGAAAGAAAGGTGAATTGATAACAGAATAGGAATAGATTGCTTTCTTTTTTGATCAATTTTTAGATTACTAAGAGTACACTGCAAGAGAAGCCTACAAGGAGTTAAAGACCTAGGCATACTTCAGTGGAAAAGACAGCAGAAAGGCTCAATACAGGAGGAAGACCACCAGGCTGTGGAGGGAAATTGACACCACTTTGCTGATGGATGCCCAGCTGTTCCAGAGGGATAGAGTTAAACTAGACCTTGCATGTGTGCCCACCATTCTGTGAGACAACCAAAAGAAATTCCTATGTAAGTATAATACCAAGGGGAAATATAATTCTGAGGGGAAAAATACTGTGAATGGAAATCAATTAAATACTTCATTTGTAAGTATTGAGGAGCAGGGGTATATACATTGACTGCACACCACATGGAAAAAAAAAACATTAAAAAAATGTATGTGTTTCTGGAATTATAGATTTGATTAAATAGATGCTATTGTCTGTTTATGGTGAGATCCCCTGACTCCTGTGTGCATTGCATAAGCAAGACTAAAGGACAAGTTACTGTGTGCATACATAAAAAAATAAAGCATTTGAAGTAATTTCCTCATTACACCACCATGCAGAGTTCTGTTACTGGTGCTGATTCATTCAATAAAAGGGGGAAAGGATTATTGAAGGTGGCAAATTAATACTTGTACACAGTAATGCAACAGAAACACCACTGAAGGAAATTTAGCAAACATTTTGTTTTATTTTTTTAAGTAATTCACATGCAGGAATGTTAAGTACCTTTTCTTGCAATTGTGTTTTCTACAACACGGTTTCCATTTCTGACAGGTTCATCAAGTGGGGGGGGGATGTTTATTTGCAATGAATAAGAAGTAGAGAGATTCTGACAGGCTTCAATTTGGCCGCCATACAACGTTCAACGAATGGTGGAGGTGCGCTTAGGACAATTCAAATGTACTTATGGTGATGTGTGCGCTTTAAAAGTTCACTTTCATAATAATTCAGTTTTGAGTATTGATGTTGGAATTTCATAGGTACATAATTAGTGTATATTTATTTGATAAATAAATAGAACTTCTGTGCAACCGTGTATGTTTTTTGTCCCGGATGAGGTGAGGGGCTGTAGGGAATCAATATTGATAAATTGGGGTCCCAGTTGTGTGCGCCTGATTTGGGGTGGGTGGAAATGACCCCTAACCTCGATGTCACCCGAATAAAACATCCTACAGCAGATAGTAACACTTTCTTCTTTCAAAGCCGGAAGCTTTTGAAGACCTACTTGTGCTTTGTGTTGACAACTCAGATGACAGACACAAGACTAGAAGGGATGTTGTGAAAAAAGTCCCCAACAAGCATCATTAGTATACTCAGTCACTTGAGCTTCTTGAATGATGCTACAACAGATAGATAAGACCTTAAAACAAGCAAGGTAAACACAATGTTGCTATTTTCCCACTGTTCGCCAAACATAGGTGGTACTTTTAGGCCACAGTGACACGTTAGCGCCTCATTAAATATACAATTTAATAAGGCATGTTTCTATGCATTTATATCAAACGACATGCACAGTTTAATACAGTTTAATAACTGTATTAAGTTATTTTTAGGTGTGGGTATTATGAGAAATCTGGAGGGGTCTCCCTGGCTAAACCCCGGGGATCTGTCATCCAGGTGGCCAGGTCACGGCCATCACTATTGGATCCAGTTCCTGGGAGTGGAATAGTGAGGGAGGATCACCTGGATGGGGGGTCCTCAGGGAGTGGGACACCAAGGGGTGAGACGCGGTATCCCCTTCTTTCAACACCTTTTCCCATCCTACCACGTAGGACATTTAAAACCACCGCCCACTCACCCTTTTCCAACACAAACACTTTTGCACTGCACACCAGAAAACGGACTAACACCAAAGCCATTTACCTGACATGTCCCAATACAAGGGTCAGGCAAAGTCAGGCAATTGATCAGAATCACACACACCTGAAGGCTCTTTCCCTTCCCCACAGGGATAAAAGGTGGAGCAAGAGAGCACAGTACGAGCAAGGCAGACAACACAATGAGATATCCAGACCTTGCAGTTCAAAAGAAGTAGAAAGGCGGTGAATATCATGAGGCTGACAAGGAAAGACAAAACCTTGCCCTTTTTCACAAAACCCTGCAAACCCTCCGCTGAAAGAATTGTAAGGCCGAGGACAATAGCCCAAGTGTGCTGCATCAGATGTTGGTACACAGAGTGTATCAATGCGGATAAGCCGGAGCGATGGAAACTCCTGTTTCTGAGGTACCGCTCTTGACTCCAGTAAAGAAGAATGCCAAGAGTTTCATCACAGCCGGTGAGTCGAGGGGAGAGCCTGCGAAAACCAGGCTGTGGTGAATGAAAGTGGCAAAGTGAGAACTGTAACATTGAAAACGGGAGACCAGCTGCAAAAGAGAGCTGGCACCACGTGGGTGCTACTCCGAGAAACCCTGGTCCATCCCGATCTGAATGAAACTACAGTTACCAGAAGGCTGTAGGAACCATCAAAGTGGTCACACAGGAGGTCTAGCTAAATCCTTGTACAGTCGAAAGTCTTTGACCTAAGAACTGCGAGAAAGCAAGGAAAGTGAATCCTGCAAACATTGAAAGCGAATGTGAATGTGAAGTTGACAAGAGTGAACCCAGAAGAGGGATGCTGATGACAAGGAGGCCAGTCTAAAGTCCCAAGAAACAGTGTGTTGACAAGAGTGAACTCGGGAGAGGGATGTCCACTGGAACTGTTTAAAAGACATTTAGACTTGTGAAGTAAAAGCCATACTGAACTCGGTTGAGGGAGGCTGAAAGTAAAAGAGGGGTCAGCGCCCGCAAGAGGGGGACCCAAGGGTGAACCCATCACCCGGGAAAAGCCGTAGTGTACTCGGTTGAGGGGGGCTGAAAGTAAAAGAGGGGTCAGGCCCGGAAGAGGGGGACCCAGAGTTGAAGGACTGTCATCCAAGTAAAGAGAAGAATGCTGTGATTTGTTTCGATATTTCAGAACCTGAAAGGGCCTTGAAAGCGAGAGAACATAGCTATCAGAGGTCCTGACCTTACTTAAGAATGTTCTAGGGATTTGCGCCGTGAAGAGGGGGATCCCGGGGTAAAAGTCATAACCTAAAAACCACAAAAGGGAACTGTTTATTTTGATTTGTGGAACTCGATTTGTGAAAGGTCATCGCCCGGAAGAGGGGGACCTATGGGTGAATCCATCACCATAAAAGAATACGTGAAAAGGAACTTTGTGTTTGGCAAGAGACTTTTGTTAAAAAGAGACTTGGCAGTCGAGGCTTCTGAGACGTTGAAACCCGAACTGTCGCCTCATGCTGGGGAAAGCTTGAGAAGTGTGCTGTGCTCAGAATTCCCACATTCTCTGGTGCTCAAAACTTGGGTAAGGGAGTTCCAGGCTACCACATCCTGACATATTATTTGTGAACACTTCTCTCTTTTCTTGAAAACTATCCCACACCATTTATATATTAGTTGTAAGGTTTGGCAATAGGTTTCTAAGTATAGGCCCTTTCATTTTGACACAACACCACGCGGACTGCCTTATTTTCATTTGATGGTCGACGCTTGCTTCCATCTTAAATTTAGGTTTAGATTAGGCATTTACCCAACCCGCATACAGTTTAATAAACACCCTTCAACTGTGTGTCTTTATGGTTGCCACCATGTGTTCCTTACAGTATTGAAAGGAAAGCAACCCAAAAATCGCACAGAAAAATAATACAAACAGTCATAAGCACTGCACCTCTTTGCAAGGGAAGGCAAGGTTTATTATATGTAAAAAGGTCTCAGGCGGTCCCGTGAAATCAAACTGACACAGAGTGCTGTGATTTTTTCATAGAGTTACATCTTTAATAGGCTGATAAGCAATAATTAACTAACAATACTAACATAGTAATGATATACAATATCATTCCCTCTACCCTCATTGGCTGCCACCTATATAACATGCTAATGTCCCCTATAGTCCCTGGACCAATTGGCCACATCTAATCTAAGCCTATTCCCCTATACACGTGGTCCCCTATATCGTCACTTGCAGATCCAGGCACGGGATTGGTGGCTTCCTGTTATTGATATTCATGAATAAAGGCCCTCATGTGATGTGCACCCCTCCATTCCAGGCGCGAACAAAATAAACTGGCAAGGCCACTTCTGCATTAATAGACAATGGTATCCAGTTGTTTTGCCGATAGGAAATCTGCGTAAGCATTTTAATTCCATGGAATTCCACTGACAAAACTCATCAAAAAATAAAGGGTGATGGGGTAAGGAGTCAAGGTCCGAAGGGGTAGGGGCATTAGCATAGGGAAAGGAGGGCCTTAGCGGAACACCTTCCGAAGTTTTAACAAAATTAATTTGTTTTTACGGTGGTATTCTGGCGAAGTAAAATATTTTGGCAGAATTCCTGTTAAAAAAACAACATATAACCTAGCCAATAAGTCTTCTCATTATACCAGATGCTATGCACACACAAGTTGCCTCCCTGACATTGTACCAAATTTATTGGCATCACTTCTGCTCCTCCTATCCCAATTCACGGAACATTCCAGACACAGCTACCCCATTATCTCCTTCCCACCCCAGGTGCCCGGTGTTGACTTTGAATGATCATACTCCTCCTTCAGTACAAAGCTAGCATTATACATGAACACCTGGAGCGTTTTATTCATCAGCCATTTGTAGAACCACAGTGACTGAAATCATTGGCGCCCTACTGAGCCCTACACTACAAAGGACCCATCTTTTGGGCTTTTAAATACTTTAAATATTTTAACAAAGTGAACCCCTGCGTTCTAATGGCTTTCAAAAGACACTATTTTCTGGAGAAGGTAAGACTATAACTCAAGCATCCACTCATTGTCAATCCTCACCTTCAATGACAGGCATGGCCGTCCAAATAGATCCAAGTACTGTCCTAGTTTACCTTTCCATAAGTCAATGGACCGTGTCCTCAGTTTATCATTAAACGTAAGAAGTTCAAAATAGGACAAAATCTTTCTGAGATAATATGAAAAAATTCACTGACCGCCTCAGTCCTGCTGTACAGATAATATATTCTTTCGAACACAGGGTTGGATTGGAGCATCTTCACGGCTAACTTTGTGAGTTAGAAGCAAACGCCTCTGAGTTAGAAGACAGAAACAGGTGTAGCAAAATCAGATTTCTCCTGATAACTGAGAAACCTGAAGGACCATACCCCATCGCCTTGCTAGAAAAATTCTGCTTTCTACACTTCACTGAAGAGGTGCAGATTCTGGCCTCGGTTAAAAAGGCAGCATAATTATATTTCAAAGACCCTTTTATTTCGAAATCTCAAGACTTTTCCAAACATAAAATGTTCAGGAAAAAACAATTTCTCACACTTGGTCCAGAATTGTGGTGTGTAAGAAGACTGCACTATGGTCTTCTTGCACTAGCAAAAATAGCTGTCACAACTCCCAAAGGCCCACCCAAATACTGTGATGATCTGGTTGGCATGGAACATGATTTTGAGAAATCGTCAGAAGTAATGGAAACGTATGCTTCAACTCCTTCTCAGCAGGTGGCCCTTTTGCATTCTGATACTAAGCCTTGAAAATTCAAATCAGTCACCCCTTGTTTAGTTGACAGGATGCTTTGCCTCAGTCTTTTTAAAAAAACACACAATTAAGGCACACATTAGAACTTTTATCATTATTACTAGGGTATTTATTGAGAGTGGGCCTAGCTTCAGGAAGGAACAGAGCACTTTACAATCATAGGGTGAAGAAAATGGTGAGGGAAGCAGGGAAACAAGGGAGTGAGGAGCTAAAAGAATAAGGGGAGGGTGGGCAATTTGTCAGTAAGGGATCTAGAAGCAATCAGGGGAAGAAATAGTGGGATTCAGATCTCCCAGTCTCTGGTAGGGTGAGGAGTAGAGGGTGTGTGGAACTAGGAATCTTCTGATACAGCGACAGCTCCATTCAAATACCAAATGGAAAGGGAGAAGTCCAAATCTCCATTAACAAACACTGCCAATGCAACTACACCTGAAACCTGAAAGAAATTCTAATACCCATTACATCTGCCTAAATTCATGTTTCCTCTACATTCTTATCTTTTTTTTTTCTTTTTTTTTTCCTTGACACGTCAATTTTATCTGCAGACCACTTTGAGGTAATTTTTTAGTGTTTCACTTTTTGTCATAGGCATACGCTTTGTCAGCATTACTACCCCACTATTTCTTGCCTTGTTTGAATCTTTTATGAACACACTTTATATTTGAGTTGTAGAATTAACTTGACGGGCACTTATTATGCTTACTCTTTGTTCCAGGCATATGATATGCATCATTACTAGCATGCTTGTTCTTGCTTTGTTTCAATCTTTTATAAAGCCTCTTTATTTTTTAGTTGTATAATAACGTTGGCTACATCTATTATGATTTATTTTAAAGGGGGTTCTAGTGGTTTTTCAAATGAATTAATATTTTTGTTTGTTTTTGAATTGCAGGTTAGGTCAGATGATGTTACTCATCGTAACCAAGACCACATATTGAATATTGACACCTGGAACACTAAAGGTTTACAATCCTCTTATCCAAGAAACCTGTTTTTTGGGGAAGAATCTGCCAAGCTCAAACGCCAGTGGGTCAGGTGTGTTATTTATTCTGAAGCCACAGTCGTGAATGGAGATTCGCCAAATGTTTTCAGCAAGAAACGTTTGGTACATATTCTTAGCTATAAAAATGGTGAAGAGGGTAGGTGAGCGTTAGCAGAACTTACCATGGGCAAGATACCATTGTCAATTTGAAAAAATTATGGTCCCAATCAGGCCAATCTTGGGTTTTGGACAGAGGTTCATCACATTGTCCAAAGCATAGATAGTTCTGCACTTTTGTAATCTTCCCTTCGACCCAATATGAATGAAAAATCGCTCTGCATGTTCTTTCCCTCCTAAAATGCAGGAAGCTTTCAAATATTGTATTCACAATGAGTTAGCTGACAAAGGTTTAATTTGTAATCCGGAGGGTGCTTGAATACACTTTTTTCTCTCCAGTACATGCTTCATATTCTACAATAGATTATCTTTTTTTGAGTAAGCGACCGATGACTTATGTCTCAAAGGTTGAGATTTCTTCTCACCGAATTTCAGATAATACCTCTGTCACAGTCTCGATAGATCGGTTAAGAATAATAAATGGTGGCTTCATTGAGATCTTCATATGAGTTTTTCCAGTTTAATAATCAAAAGTAAATTTCACCCATTATGATTTGGGGCCTCTGTAAGGTTTCCCTTTGAGCCCATATCACCAGCTATGTGGAATGGGAAAATAAATTAGCAAAACAGATGAAAAATAAATTCCTAAATGTTTTTAAAAATATGGACATTGATTACGTACCTACACCTACTTAAAGGGGATTGAAAGCTCTCATGCAAGCAAAATTTGAATATAATAGACAAAGCACATATAAGGTTTCTTGAGGACCACTGAAAAATCAATCTACATTTTTCAGCAGGTGTAAAAGTGTAATATGATGGAATTTTTACTTGCATCCTACCTGTTAGGAAAGATTTCGTAATTGTGGGTAATTTTCCTTCCATGTGGCAACCCCTAAACTTTTTGCTGTTGTTTTCACCATGATCTAGACTTTGCCAGAGAAGTGCAGCCTTCTGCCGCACTCCTCTGGGCTTTCGCTCCATTCTTACGGGGAAACTGACATGCCCTTAAGACAGTCAGTACCGGGAAACGCTGTTTTCCGTAGTTTCTTTTATCATGTTGCGGCTTTCGTGCAACATGACACAAGAGGGCACTCTAAGCTACGTTACTGCTCTCTTGGGTCTCTAGCCTTCTACAGGCCCTAGATACTCTTTTTGGATTGTAACTGATCGGTGCAAGTGAATCACGGACGGGAATGGTGGCAGTGATCGTTTCTTGTGTTTTGAGCTCCTTTTGGCATTTTAAGCGCGTTTCTCGCGCTTAGCCCAAAATGGTGGCCTGGCTCCCAAAATAGCCAGACCACGAGGCTCCTTTGTCCTGTCCGCTGACCGTCTTGCTCCCTTCACCTTCCCCAGGTCGATCCGACCCAGGGCCTTCCTTATTTGGGCATGTACTTTCCCGCGAAACACGGATGCTTCTACAGGCCTTGTGTGTGCCTCCAGGATGTGGGCTGGGATGTCTGGTCCCAATACACATCCTGGGTGCCAGAGAGTCTAGGGTGGTGTGAATGCCTGGGACCACCGTGGTCCGTGATAGGTCCACGTATGGTGTGAGTGTTGATGAGCGGATCTCCCATTGGGTCCCCTCCGTTTTGGCGCGAAGGGAACCGTGGATAAGAGGGGGCTGGAAACGCCACTACCATGTCGATCTCCTGAGTTCTCACGAACAAAGGAATACAGGAGCCAAGTATCCTGCAACCACGAGGCTGAACCGAGGAATCGCTGGTGACCCGCTGAAGGACTGATCCTCTGCACTGCTGTCGCCTTGTGAAACCCTTTTTACCTCTGATCGAACCAGAAGGCCTGTACTGGTACTTCGACCCTTGGAATAGCGGGGACAGCTATTCTCGGCATCTTCACCATCTCCTGCTCGTAAGCCTTCGGAAGTGTCTCTGGGCCATCCAGCAGACTGACCAGCCTACACAGGAGTCTTGCTCTGTAACCGCCGCCAGGTTGTGTTGTATTTCTCGTCCTTGTCACTCTCACACGATTCGTACACTTGGCGTTCCCAGGTCTGAAGTGAGTAGTGTACATTTGACTGAGATACACACGGCCGCTCCGTTGCCCTGCTGTGGTAACAAACTGTGCGGGTTCACTTCGTTTGGGACATCTTTAACTCAACTCTGCTGCTGCAGAAACTACACGACGACGAGACGTCCCCTGCTCTCCTGAACCTGCCAGCACTGAAACTGACGCGGAGAAGCCTGGGTCTGCTTGCATCGGGACCGGTGAGTAGCATAGCTAGGAACTGGTCGCCCTCCTGCAGGAGCCCATAGCTTTTCCCCGCTGTGTCAAAACAGCACGCCTTTCCGTACTCGCGCTCTGCTTCTGCCCACAGTGGAGGCTGCGCTTGAGTCGCGGAACTCTGTTCTTCTTCATTTGTGCACTAAACTGAACTGCCTGATTCCCTCGAAGAGACTCCCCTTTTTGCCCGTTGGCACCAGCGTGTGCAGGTACTTTTGAGCACAAGGCTCCACTCTTCGTATGGCTCGGACTTCCTTTTAGTTAGGGGCCTCTGAAGGCGGACTGGGTCTAAGCATTATTTCGCACTGCCTGTTTTCCTTCCCTTTTAGGTGGACTACACATTTCGTGCATCTAACACTTTAGACTTGTTTGTATTTGTATATATAGTGTATTGGTATGGTATGTGTTGGTTTACTAGAGTTGCATTGTGATTTCTCGCTACGGTCATTGTTTTAAAGGCCTTGGAATAAATGTGTATATATTTTTAATATAACACCTATTTGGAGTAGTTTGTAAGTGTCCTTGCTTTGTGTGCTCATTGCGGGCTTTCAGTCACCCTCACCCCTATTGAGACCTAGTCTTGACCGCCGCGATCGCTACCCTGATTGGTCTGGCTTGTCCAGAGGTTACCCTGTTCCAAGTAATTAGGTTGGCCTTCTGAACTTCTGCGCCGCCAGGACAGAGTTCAGAAATCCATCTTAACACTATCCAAAAGCCAGGAATAACAGCAATACAATTGCTGCACTCAACGTCAGTGATACAGTATATGTAAGGTTAATGTTATAGCCAGGATGTTTATGAAGTAGTTAGACATCTTATTTACTACTAAATCGGATCACTCCAAGGTCCAAATTGAAACATACTTGCAAATTACTCCCCACCCTACGCGTTGCACCATTTCTTCAACAGAATTTGCAGATTTAGGGAAAGATATGACTTTGGAAGAGAATTAATTATTCATTAACACATTTAGAAAAGGTAAAGCCCAATGCCCTAACTCACTTCCGATAGATTTTGATTGCACATTTATGGGATTTACTCTCTCTAAAACTGCAAGTGCTTGTTGGTTGGTAGCTCTCTTACAAAATACTTAATGGTACTCTCTCAGACGCCACAATCATGGTTATCCTTAAGCCAGGAAAAGATCACCTCTTGTTGAAATATTATAGATCTATACCCTTGATTACCTCAGAAGTGAAGATCTTTGACAACATTGTAGCAATGCTTCTTAAACCCCTCTTACATGAATACATAAGGACCAAAACGGCTTTGTCAAAGGCAGACTTTCCTCAGCAAACACCAACCTTCTCTTTGACATTATAGCCCTCGCAAAAACAGTTATGGCGCCATTGGTGTCTGTCACAATCAACACTGAGAAGGATTCCTTAGAAGTCCTCCAATAGGTGTATGTAGAACAGAACAGACTAAAGATCCACCGCCTGCAAAAGCCTTTTAGGATTAATAGAGTGCAGAAGTCTCAGATATAGAGTTAATCTTCAATTAATCTTGCTGTAGCAGAGTGTGGGTAGAGCTGAAGCCTTCGTCATTAAAGGGATTAGGGCGTTTGCTCACTCTCCATCGTCGGCAGGTCTGGTGAAGCTTCACTTCCCAAGATTGCAATGAACCAGGCCATGGAGAATATCTTGCACCCAGTAATTTAGGAAGAGTTGACGGGCTCGGTCTTCTGAGTTGAAACCAGATATTTATCATTTAAATCAGTAACGGAGTGCACAGATTTAACTCAGCAGTAAAAAAGCAAGCACTTGGTGCAAAAATGAATTGCACGCGTAGTGTGAAACACGTGTAGGCTGAATACTACTTACATTTGACATTTGCAAACATTGTTTGCTCTTTACTAATGTACAGGAATTTAAAGTATGCGTATGTGATCAAACGATAACAACATATCCTTGGGATGTGTACGAGCTTTCTCTGGTAAATTTGTGAAGTACACACCAACACTGTTTTTGAAAGTAAATGTGCAAGACACAATATAAACATGTAAGGAATGTAAGCATGCAGAAAATTCCCTCATATAGAATTATATTTGAAACCAAATGTTTGCCCTTTCCTTCTTCAGCTGGCTGAAAAGGCAAACTGTCCAGGAAGTGGAACCGTAGATGGGCACATTGAAAACAACAGAACATAAATGCTCCCTTTGGGACTCAAAGGTTAGTAGTTATTAACAGGACTTGCTAAGCAGGGGTGCTAGCCCTGCAATAAGGCGTTAGACAATAGCCTCCCAGATACTAAGCCATATAGATGACAACTGGAGCTCCACTGAAGCTTCTTCAAATCGCCTGTGGGAACAAAGGTGTTTCACTGTAATCAAAGTAAATCCCCATGAATTCCTAAGCATGTGCTGCCCATCAGCTACTCAAAATGTGTCATGCTTCTCAGCAATTCCCAGCAATTCCCCACAGGGTTATCTAAAAAAAGGGAATCATTTTCCTACTCCCTATGGGAAGAGCAAGCGCCATATCCTTCCTAGCTATCAGTGTCTGGTGCTTGCTTCTGCCCGCCATGATGTTACTTCAGTTCCCAGTATCCCTTTAACTGTAAACATGCGCAGAGGAAAGGAGTGTGCACGCGCAAGTAAGCTCCTGAATCATATGCATGGAGGAAACCCTCAGCCACACTCCACAACTAGTCTTTGCCCAGTCATTGCTTCGGATCTCCTTGTATTACTGTCTTGCGGACCTGCCCTGTCGTATCCCTAATTGGAACCCTAGCACTGGCGATTTGACCACAGACTGATAAGCGGACTTGCTTATGGTGGACTCCTCCGGCATACTGGCCTTTTTGTTTAGTGGCTCCCAACCCTTCTACAACCCTGATCAGTAGTTTTGCTGCTCACCTGCCTTCCTTGGTCCCAGGCGAACTGCTCCTACTCCTACCTATTTCCTACTCCTACCTATTTGTACTCTTCTACACTACATTGGACTAATACAGAACATGTGTTGTGGACAGGCCAGAATGCAGGGCCTTTATTCTGATAAAGAATCGAGAGTTATTTCTTCTTAGGACTTCTGATCATCCTTGCGACACTGGGAGGAAAGGACATCTCCAGCAGCACAAGACCTTCTTTCTCACTCCTAATAGGACTGTGCCTTTGTATATGTCTAGCATTGCCTTCACTTCTCCTATGCCACCCAGGTTCAACACAATACAGCTCCCGGGGAACTTTATTTATTTATTTATGTTTTGCATTTTTAAAGCGCTCACACAGCCCGCTGGCATCGAGGCGCTGTTACAGGAGTTTATTTTAGTTGCGTAGTTGTTTGTCTTAGTTGCGTATCGCTTATATTCCCAGAGGTTTCTAAGCAAGACCCGGGGAATCGAACCTGTGTTGCTTCGTGTCGTCTTGCTTCCAAGGCGAGCACGTTGCTGCTGAGCTATCCTTCCGGGGAACTTGTTCTCACACACCTTTCCTGTTACTCGAAGGGGCAGTGAGAGCAACTAGACTCGAGTCAAACATCACAGACCCCAGAGACTTAGTTCCAGACAAAATGCAGCAGGTCTAAAAATCCAGTCTTCAACAGCATCACCTTTAAAAGCCCGTCTTCAACATGCCAGTCCAGCCGTTGAGGCTTCATGTCCTCCTAGCCCTGCCAACCAAAGATGAACGGCACAACTGTAGCTGCTGCTGCTTCAAATGACCAAGTGCAGGAGCACTTTTGAAGTTCAGTGTTTCCTTAAGCTAGTGCATTAGGTGCTGGGGTTTCTGCAGTGTTCTGATCCGCCCGTAGGAACAGGGCTGTGATACACAACTATACAACATGCCCAGCAAACCCTACCAGATTGCATTCAAATGCTAAATTCTAGGTTACGGCAACACTATGCTGCTGCCAAGGGCACCTTCTCAAGCGGGTGCTAGATTAGAGCAAAGATGGCACGGTTGCCAGGAGAAGAGAAGTGGCTGTGTGTTATTTACATAGGGTACAACAAATCATTGAACAGGCCTTGTAAGCCGTCTGGTTACGTAGCTGCACTAATATATATTTGGCGCGGAGGGGAGTTTACATAGAGTACACCTCTACAAGTACAGTGGGACAATTTAAAGCGACGGTTTATTTTAGCTGGAGCATCTCAAACATGAGGTGCTGTAGATAGAGCAGTGTGGTGGGGGAGGGGGAGAGATGAGGCCTGCTTTTAGAAACCAGTAAAGGGGTGGGAATATAAAATTAAGGCAGTAGTTGACCTAAGATTTTTTTTTAAAACGTGTAAACATACCTACAATGCATTACACACTTTTGTAGATTGTGGCACATAGAAATACAGTCATTTCGTGCAGAACCACTGATTATTTTGTAAAATGGTGGATTTAATGCCCTGTCTCGAGGTTTCGAGAAGCTTCGCCACTTCGCCACTGCACTAGGCAAACCTTTAAAGACAAATATGGATTTTAGTTTCCACATAAATCAGGCGTTCTGAATGCAAATCAATCCCGTGTGCATGCCTTTTCACATGTTCCCTGCTTCCTGCGGTAAACGTATGAGAGCCCAGAAGCCAACAGCAGACCTCTCCTGTAATCACCCGTCTGCTCCCATCTTCTGAGTCTTAAGAGATTTGCTTGACCAGCATAAATACCCTTCCCACTAAATGCCCATCTGTTGTTGAGCATGCGACATGTTGCAGACAACCAGCGCACGGTGCCAGAAGGTGGGGCTTGTCCAAAAGGACAGCCACGTGTTATGTACACACGGCACAAACGGCAATTAACTGTGAAAACAATCTCTGAAGGCATTTGTATAACAGTCCTTCACTTGGTCACACACCTCGGTGTCTTTCGTGTTCTAAGCAACAACGTTTATGTGCTGACAACGCGAGAATAAAAAGAAGCACGTTGTGCTTGGCTTTTCAGTCCGATGATCTGTGTGAAGAAAGGATCGATTACACTCTAGACCGGTGAAAAACCTATGGAGGCCGGGGGCATTTAGGTGGGGTGACCAGATTCTCAATCCGAATAACCGGGACGACGAACATAAAAACACCACCCCTCACAGCCCATCCCCCAACCATGCACCCCCCTTCAAAAAGTCCCACCCCCACCCAATGTCCCCTCTATCCCACAGTATTTCCAGCACTGATCTTGCTCCTATAAATTGCGCGCTTTTGACTGTGGATATAAGCTTATTAATAACAAAAAGATCTTTTGCTTTGATACATGCTACAAGGCTTGCTGTGCATTGATTAACCAACGGGTCACTGTGGCACAATCCGTTAATGGGGGGTTCGAGCCCAGCCTGCTATGTTAAACGTGTGTGTTTATTTTAATGTATACTTACCTTATAATTGTTGCCGGCCCTCACTTTTCACATAAAGTGGGACTGCCATCCCCTCTCCCCTCTTTCCTTAAAACTGGGACAGGTTTTTTAAATAAAAAAAAAACTGTCGGGGCAGGCGGACGAAGGGCCCAATTCCGGTACTGTCCTAGCAAAAACGGGACGCCCCACAGATAATCTAAGTACCAACCCCTTTTCGCTCCCTAAAAACATGAAAATGCTCCCAACAAATACTTCCAACCAAAAATGGAAAACAGACGGATACGAGGCTGGGACCTGCTTCTGCCCACACAGCTCCACGGATTTGGTAGCAGCACAGCAGTGACATCCGAAGGCTGGACCCTGCTTCTGCCCACACAGCTCCACAGATCTGGTAGCAGCACAGCAGTGACATACGAAGGCTGGGCCTTGCTTCTGCCCACACAGCTCCATAGATATGGTGCTAGCACAGCAGTGACATAGGAAGGCTGGGCCCTGCTTCTGCCCACACAGCTCTACGGATTTGGTAGCAGCACAGCAGTGACATACGAAGGCTGGACCCTGCTTCTGCCCACACAGCTCCACGGATTTGGTAGCAGCACAGCAGTGACATACGAAGGCTGGACCCTGCTTCTGCCCACACAGCTCCACGGATTTGGTAGCAGGACAGCAGTGACATACGAAGGCTGGGCCTTGCTTCTGCCCACACAGCTCCATAGATATGGTGTTAGCACAGCAGTGACATAGGAAGGCTGGGCCCTGCTTCTGCCCACACAGCTCTACGGATTTGGTAGCAGCACAGCAGTGACATAGGAAGGTTGGGCCCTGCTTCTGCGGATTTGGTAGCAGCACAGCAGTGACATAGGAAGGCTGGGCTCTGCGTCTGCCCACACAGCTCCACGGATATGGTAGCAGCAGAGCAGTGACATAGAAAGGCTGGGCCCTGCTTTTGTCCACACAGCTCCACGGATATGGAAGCAGCACAGCAGTGACATAGGAAGGCTGGGCCCTGCTTCTGCCCACATAGCTCCACAGATATGGTAGCAGCACAGCAGTGACATAGCAAGGCTGGGCCCTGCTTCTGCCCACACAGCTCCATGGATATGGTAGCAGCACAGCAGTGACATAGGAAGGCTTTCCAATTGTATTGCTGACAGATCTGGAGTGGACATTTAAGGGAACATGTGTGTTTACAGTGCAAAGAAGTGTGGATTGCAAAATGTTTTTAGTGTTCAAATTTATTTTTACTAGCCTAAAAAATACTCACATTGGGAATGGCAATCCTTAAAAATGTTTTACTAACTAGGGAGTGAAAAAAGGAAGAGGGAAATTAAACGGTTGAATAGATATAGGAGCTGAAACCAACAGACACCTTAATAAGCAGTTACAGCGTACCTCCAGAAGCAACTGGAATTTTCTTCATAATAGTTGGTACATAACCCATATGCTGCTCCGTGGAGTCATTAAAACAACTCTATTTCTAATGGATCAACTTCGATTTTCACATGGGAGAGCGGCTGTTAAGTCAAGCTTTGCAATATGAAGCTTTGCGCAAAAGTGGCAGAGCAAAGGTGACACGCTGAAGCAGTACAGGAGAGCGGTAGACTTTGGAACACAGCTTTTCCAGGTAATTTTATTGTGTGATCCCTTTAACTGGAAGGAGAATTTAAATCTTGATGCGAAGCGCCAGCACAGAAGTGGCAGAGCAAAAGTGACAGTCTGCGGCAGTCCAGGAGAGCGGCAGATTTTGGAACCCAGCTTTTCCAATTCCTTTTATTGTGCTGTCCCTTTAATTGGAAGGAGTATTTAAATCAATCTCGGTGCTAAGCACCGGCATGGAAGTGGTGAAGCAAAAGTGACAGTCTGCGGCAGTCCAGGAGAGCTGCAGACATTGGGGACACAGCTTTTCCAGTTCATTTTGTTGTACGGTCCCTTTAACTGGAAGGAGTATTTAAATCAATCTTGGTGCTAAGCGCCGGTGTGGAAATGGCAGAGCCTAAGTGACCGTCTGTGGCAGTCCAGGAGAGTGGCAGACATTGGAATCCAGCTTTTCCAGTTAATTTTATTGTGCAGTCCCTTTAATTGGAAGGAGTATTTAAATCAATCTTGATGCTAAGCGCCGACGTGGAAATGGCAGAGCCTAAGTGACCGTCTGTGGCAGTCCAGGAGAGTGGCAGACGTTGGAATCCAGCTTTTCCAGTTAATTTTATTGTGCAGTCCCTTTAATTGGAAGGAGTATTTAAATCAATCTTGGTGCTAAGCGCCGACGTGGAAATGGCAGAGCATAAGTGACCGTCTGTGGCAGTCCAGGAGAGTGGCAGACGTTGGAATCCAGCTTTTCCAGTTAATTTTATTGTGCAGTCCCTTTAATTGGAAGGAGTATTTAAATGCATCTTGGCGCTAAGCGCCGGCGTGGAAGTGGCAGAGCAAAAGTGACAGTCTGCGGCAGTCCAGGAGAACGGCAGACATTGAAACAGAGCTTTTTCAGCTAATTTTATTATGCAGTCCCTTTAGCAAGAAGGAGTATTTAAATATATCTTGGTGCTAAGCACCAGAGTTGAAGTGGCAGAGCAAAAGTGACAGTGTGCGTTAGTCCAAGAGAGCGGCAGACATTGGAACCCAGCTTTTCCAGTTCATTTTATTGTGCTGTCCCTTTAACTGGAAGGAGTATTTAAATCAATCTTGCTGCTTAGCACCGGTGGGGAAGTGGTGGAGCAAAAGTGACAGTCTGCGGTAGTCCAGGAGAGCGGCAGACATTGGAACACAGCTATTCTAGTTCATTTTATTGTGCGGTCCTTTTAACTGGAAGGAGTATTTAAATCAATCTTGGTGCTAAGCGCTGGCGTGGAAGTGGCGGAGCAAAACTCACAGTCTGCGGCAGTCGAGGAGAGCGGCAGACGTTGCAACACAGCTTTTCCAGTTAATTTTATTGTGCAGTCCCTTTAATTGGAAGGAATATTTAAATCAATCTTGGTGCTAAGTGCCGGCGTGGAAATGGCAGAGCATAAGTGACCGTCTGCGGCAGTCCAGGAGAGTGGCAGACGTTGGAATCTATCTTTTCCAGTTAATTTTATTGTGCGGTCCCTTTAAATGGAAGGAGTACTTAAATCAATCTTGAAGCAAGGCGCCACTGCAGAAGTGGCAGAGCAAAAGTGACAGTCTGCAGCAGTCCAAGAGAGTGGCAGATGTTGGAATCCAGCTTTTCCAGTTAATTTTATTGTACGGCCCCTTTAACTGGAAGGAGTATTTAAATCCATCTTGGTACTAAGCGCCGGCGTGGAAGTGGCAGAGCAAAACTCACAGTCTGCGGCAGTCGAGGAGAGCGGCAGACGTTGCAACACAGCTTTTCCAGTTAATTTTATTGTGCAGTCCCTTTAATTGGAAGGAGTATTTAAATCAATCTTGGTGCTAAGCGCCGGCGTGGAAATGGCAGAGCATAAGTGACCGTCTGTGGCAGTCCAGGAGAGTGGCAGACGTTGGAATCCAGCTTCTCCAGTTAATTTTATTGTGCAGTCCCTTTAATTGGAAGAAGTATTTAAATCAATCTTGGTGCTAAGTGCCGGCGTGGAAATGGCAGAGCATAAGTGACCGTCTGCGGCAGTCCAGGAGAGTGGCAGGCGTTGGAATCCATCTTTTCCAGGTAATTTTATTATGCGGTCCCTTTAACTGGAAGGAGTACTTAAATCAATCTTGAAGCAAGGCGCCAGTGCAGAAGTGGCAGAGCAAAAGTGACAGTCTGCGGCAGTCCAATAGAGTGGCAGATGTTGGAATCCAGCTTTTCCAGTTAATTTTATTGTACAGCCCCTTTAACTGGAAGGAGTATTTAAATCCATCTTGGCGCTAAGCGCCGGCGTGGAAGTGGCAGAACAAAAGTGACAGTCTGCGGCAGTCCAGGAGAGCAGCAGACATTGAAACAGAGCTTTTTCAGCTAATTTTATTATGCAGTCCCTTTAGCGAGAAGGAGTATTTAAATATATCTTGGTGCTAAGCGCCGGAGTTGAAGTGGCAGAGCAAAAGTGACAGTGTGCGTTAGTCCAGGAGAGCGGCAGACATTGGAACCCAGCTTTTCCAGTTCATTTTATTGTGCTGTCCCTTTAACTGGAAGGAGTATTTAAATCAATCTTGCTGCTAAGCACCGGTGGGGAAGTGGTGGAGCAAAAGTGACAGTCTGTGGTAGTCCAGGAGAGCAGCAGACATTGGAACACAGCTATTCCAGTTCATTTTATTGTGCGGTCCCTTTAACTGGAAGGAGTATTTAAATCAATCTTGGTGCTAAGCACTGGCGTGGAAGTGGCGGAGCAAAACTCACAGTCTGCGGCAGTCGAGGAGAGCAGCAGATGTTGCAACACAGCTTTTCCAGTTAATTTTATTGTGCAGTCCCTTTAATTGGAAGGAATATTTAAATCAATCTTGGTGCTAAGCGCCGGCGTGGAAATGGCAGAGCATAAGTGACCGTCTGTGGCAGTCCAGGAGAGTGGCAGACGTTGGAATCCAGCTTTTCCAGTTCATTTTATTGTGCAGTCCCTTTAATTGGAAGGAGTATTTAAATCAATCTTGGTGCTAAGTGCCGGCGTGGAAATGGCAGAGCATAAGTGACTGTCTGCGGCAGTCCAGGAGAGTGGCAGACGTTGGAATCTATCTTTTCCAGGTAATTTTATTATGCGGTCCCTTTAAATGGAAGGAGTACTTAAATCAATCTTGAAGCAAGGCGCCAGTGCAGAAGTGGCAGAGCAAAAGTGACAGTCTGCGGCAGTCCAAGAGAGTGGCAGATGTTGGAATCCAGCTTTTCCAGTTAATTTTATTGTACGGCCCCTTTAACTGGAAGGAGTATTTAAATCCATCTTGGTACTAAGCGCTGGCGTGGAAGTGGCGGAGCAAAAGTGACAGTCTGCGGCAGTCCAGGAGAGCGGCAGACATTGAAACAGAGCTTTTTCAGCTAATTTTATTATGCAGTCCCTTTAGCAAGAAGGAGTATTTAAATATATCTTGGTGCTAAGCGCCGGAGTTGAAGTGGCAGAGCAAAAGTGACAGTGTGCGTTAGTCCAGGAGAGCAGCAGACATTGGAACCCAGCTTTTCCAGTTCATTTTATTGTGCGGTCCCTTTAACTGGAAGGAGTATTTAAATCAATCTTGCTCCTAAGCACCAGTGGGGAAGTGGTGGAGCAAAAGTGACAGTCTGCGGTAGCCCAGGAGAGCAGCAGACATTGGAACACAGCTATTCCAGTTCATTTTATTGTGCAGTCCCATTAACGGGAAGGAGTATTTAAATCAATTTTGGTACGAAGTGCCAGCGTGGAAGTGGCAGAGAAAAAGTGACAGTCTCCAGCAGTCCAGGAGAGTGGCAAATGTTGGAACCCATCTTTTCCAGTTGATTTTATTGTGTGGTCCCTTTAACTGGAAGGAGCAAAGTGGCACAGCAAAAGTGACAGTCTGTGACAGTCATATGGCGGAGCAGGCGTGCAGTGTCACTGATTTTGGTTAGCTCCTGTTTGACTTGTATTGCCTCTTATTGCTACTTTTGGGGACTTGTGAAAAATATTTTCCTGCCCAATGGCTTATGCATGCACTAGGAGCAGTCACATTGCCGGTAACAACTGAAGAGCTGCTTAAAGTATCGCCGCCTTCGGTGATTTCCATGAACTGAGCCGATCCGAATCAACTACCAAGTGTATGCATAGGCTCTCTTCAGGGTCTTAACGACTCCACTCCTGTAAGCACTCTATTTACTAATCCCATATTGCAGCCCGCATCCAAGGTGACGCTCACAAAAAACAATCACCGACAAGAATCAGATAGCTGGGCTCCTACCACTGTATGGTCTACTAGCCATACCCCCCGGCGTTGCACGGGTCTGTAGCTGACATGCATGTGGGGGTCTGCCATAGCCTTGTGTATTTTATATTGTGTCCTAACTTCCTATTTTTGAAAAATTACATAACCGGCAACCTCTCAGAATTGCCTATACTGATAGCACAGGGCTGGACCCGGCTCCACCCCTGTGCAGAGCGAGTGGGTGGGGTTGGTCAAATTTCACTATCGCCAGTACACTGCCGACCTTATGTCCTAACTTCCAATTTTTCACAAAGTCACAAAAATGTGCAATCTCCCAAAATTGCCTATACTGATAGCACAGGGCTGGTACGCCGACGTTGGGCCAAACTTTCAGACCACCAACTGTTGTGTGGCTGGAGCCAACCCTTAACATACAAACACACTTTTCCAAATATATATATATATATATATATATATATATATATATATATATATATATATATATATATATATATATATATATATTCAGTGAAACAACGTTGTTAAGGGGACGGTATGGTTATGTTGGACTAATAAAAACCTATGAAATTCAAAGAAAAAACTTTGTTAAAGGGACTTTATGGTTTCAAGTAAAATCGAAAAACCCCAGAAATTCACCAGTTATGGTAAGCTAAAACAACCATAACTCGCGCCACCACCGTGCACTGCTAAGACTAACACCCAGGACATCAAAGATGACATCACACATGTCATTGATGACATCACTGATGACATCACATGTGAAATACATTTTGATGAAAAGTCCCTACAAGGAGATGTGTTTATATTGTTGGTAACAAGATGTCAGGGGTGATCGGGAGACCTATCACAAACTTCTTAATCTATTAAACAATGTACTCATCTAATATCATTGTATTGGAGATTTGTCATCAAACCAGAACCCTAATCATATATAAACTAAGGCAATGACTGCAGCATGCACCATAGAAGTACACTATTTATAATCTTGTAGTTTTGGATAGTACAATAATGAATGCTACCGTATCAGACTTTTGAGTAATGTTAAACATGTAATAACTAGCTAACAATTCAAGACTTACAGCACTTGTGCTAGTACAAACAATACATATGAAGAAACACAATGTAAACAAATCAGAGGCACATACATGGAAACTAAAGTAAAGAAGAAATAAACTGCATCATCATAAAATGTTAATGACATTAAAGTTTATCTTCATGTATGCAAATGAATTGTGTGTTTGAGGCCTGCTCATTTCCCCATGTATGTGCACCATGAGCTGAGACCAAACCCTAAGGAAAGTACTCAAAGAACATATGACAAGGTTAACGTCTAGATATATAGCGCCTTTTTCAATTTTATTATTGTGACTGCCAGTGAACAAAACCACCTGGCCTATTGTTAGGAAAGATTTCATATTAGAATGTAATTTTCCCTCCATGTGTCAAGCCCCAAACTTTTTGCTGCTGTTTTACACCCTGATCTAACCTTTGCCAGATAAGCGCAGCCCTCAGCCGCCCTCCTCTGGGCTTTCGCTAACTTCTTATGGGGAAACTGACATGCCCTTAAGACAGTCAGTACTGGGAGACTTTGTTTCCCTTAGTCCTTTCCTCATGTTGCAGCTTTTGTGCAACATGTAACAAGAGTGCAATATAACTTACTTTACCGCACCCTTGGGTCTCTAGTCATTCCATAGGCCCTAGAAACTGTCGCTGGACTTTTTATGAACTGTGCAGATGTGTCACGGACAGGACTGGTGGCAGCTATCGTTTCTTATGTTTTTAACACTTTCTTGCCATGTTATCCGCGCGTACCGCGTTTGGCACGAATAGGTGGCCTGGCTCCAAAATGGCCATGCCACGAAGTTCTTTGTCCTGTCCTTTGGCCATCTTGCCCCTTCTCCTTCCCCAGGTCGAGCCGACCCGGGTCAGTCCTTATTTGGTCATGCACTTTCCCGCGAAACCCAAAGCTTTCGCAGGCTTCTGCATGCCTTGTGTGTGTGCCTTCAGGATGTGGGCTGGTGTGTCTGGTCCCAATACACATCCTGGGTGCCAGAGAGTCTGGAGTATCCTGAATGCCTGGGACCATGATTGGTACACGTATGGAGTGAGTGTTTGTGAGCAGATCTCCTATTGGGTCCTCTCCGTTTTGGCGTGAAGGGATCCTTGTATAAGAAGAGGCTGAGAACACCACTACCATGTCGATCTCCTGAGTTCACACGAACAAAGGATAAGGAGCCAAGTATCCTGCAACAAGAAGCCGAGTAGAGGAACCGCTGGTGACCCGCTGGAAGGTTTGGCACCCTGAGCCCGCTGTTGTCCGGCAAGACCCCTCTGCATCTGATCGTCCTAGAAGGTCTGCGAAGACGCTTTGACCCATTGGAATAGTGGGACCAACTATTCTCGGCACCTTCATCAAGCCCTGCAAGTAAGCCTCTTAGGAAGTGTCCCTGGGCCAACCTCGAAACTTGGTATACTGCTTGCTCTGTGTCCATAGCACCCTCACACCGAATTTCGTACACTTGGCATTCCCAGGTCTGAAGTGAGACGAGTGCGCCCGGACCGGAGTAAACACGGTTACTGTGTTGCCCTGCTGTGGCAACGACCTGTGCAAGTTCGCTGCACTTGTGACTCCCTTGACCCTGAAGCCTGCGGCAGTGGAATTGGGCTGATTCCTCCACCCGGAGAGGAGAAATCGCCCCTGTCCCATTTGGGAATCCCCGCTGTACCGCAGAAACTACATGGTGTCGAGACGTCCTGATTGTCGCATTCGAACCTGCCAGCGAAGTGGACTGTACTGGCGAAGTCTGGGTCTGCCTGGGGGACTTGTTCTTCATCGACCGTATCCACCTTCCTGATCTGCTAGTGACCCTTGAAGAGACCCTATTTTGTCCCTTGGCACAAGCGCGTGCATGTACTATTGAGCATAAGGCTCCTCTCTTCGTAGGGCTTGGACTGCCTCTAAGTTAGGTGTATTCTTGATTTGGAACTGGGTCTAAAGATTACTTGCACTGCCTGTTTTCCTCCCCATCTAGGTGGTCTACACTTTCGTGCCTTTTAATCCGTTAGACCCCTCTGGTCTTGTATATATATTGTATTGTGATGAATTGGTTTACTTTAGTATTATTGTAATTCTTTGCTATGGTCTATGTTACAAAGGCCTTGTAATAAATGTGTCCATAATTTTAATATAACACCTGTCTGGAGTAATTTGTAAGTGTCCTTGCTTTGTGTGCTCATTGAGGTCTTTCAGTCACCCTCACCCCTCTTGAGATTTAGTCTTGACCGCCTGCCATAGCTACCCTGATTGGTCTGGCTTGTCCAGAGGTTACCCTGTTCCAAGAAACTAGGTTGGCCTTCTGAACCTCTGCCCTCCAGGTCTGAGTTCAGAAATCCCTCTTAACACCTATATATGTCAAGGAACAAAAACAAGTGGCCCAGATATGTGATGTCATCAGTGATGTCATCAATGACATTTGTGATGTCATCTTTGATGTCCTGGGTGTTAGTCTTAGCAGTGCAGACTGCTGGCATGAGTTATGGTTGTTTATCTTACCATAACTGATGAATTTCCGGGGTTTTTTGATTTTACTTGAAACCATAACGTCCCTTTAACAAAGTTTTTTCAGCAAATTTCAAAGGTTTTTATTAGTGCAACTTAACCATAACGTTCCCTAAACGTTTTTTCATTGAATTTCATAGGTTTTTATTAGTGCAACTTAACCATAACGTCCCTTTAACAAAGTTTTTACATTGAATTTCATAGGCTTTTATTAGTCCAACTTAACCATAATGCACCTTTAACAAAGTTTTTTTCAGTGAATTTCATAGGTTTTTACCAGTTCATGCTATTTTCCTTACTAATATTATACTTACCCAATATAGCAATGTTTGTGTCCAATTTACAAAGTTTCACCTTAAAACTCTTCTATTTCCCACCTTCTGGAATCATTTTTAACCCTTTCATATACTTTTTGTAACTATTTCAACTAGTTTTGCATCCATAGACATCTACGAACATCTGACTTCATAGCGTACCTTCCGGACAGTGCCACATGACCCAAAAGCAGGAACCCGGGGTGCTAAAAAAGGGGATTTTTTTAGGCATCCCGATGTAGGAAGGAAAATCCTTTTCCAAGATGGCCACGATGGAAAGGGAAGGCGAGGGTTCCATACAGGGCCCCTTTTCACTTTCCCTGGCAGCCTGCAGAAGGCAAAAAGAGAACCCTATGACCATATTACCACAAGCATATTTTTCTTCCCTTTCAGATCTATCCTAATTTCGAATAACTTTACCACAAAGCCAGTCCCAGGTGGACATGGCCACTTTAATCCTATGTTTTGTCCCTTGTGGTCATGGCCAGTACCCAGATTGTCCGGATCATGACGTTATTCCATGACCCGGACAATCTGACCACTGCCCATGGCCACAGGCTACCCCTCAGTCACTACAGGTATACCGCTTTTTTTTGTAGCTACATTATGACACTTGTCAAATAATAAAACACTGGCATATTTGCAAAACCATGCTTGTAGGTCCTTGCCATTGCTCCTAATGCAAGTTTGCTGGAAATCCACACATGTTTTATTTTTTCTAAAGTGTCAAATGTATGCACATACAATCGTCATATAACCTAGCTCCCACTTCCATTCCATTCAGACTTTACGAAAACATCTATATCTAGATCTATAATCTTTTTGCAAAGCTTTGTGTAGATTTGTCAAATGGCACCACATTTATAAGCCTTTACAATATTTTGGGACCCGCCCTCTAATTTTGCTACCTCTTGACAGAATCCCACCAAACTTTGCAAAAACATGTATATCTAGATCTATTATCAGTTTGCCAAATGAAGTGTAGATTTGTCAAATGGCACCTCATTTATAAGCTGTTTTATTGTTTTGGGACCCCTCCTCTAATTTTGCCCCCTCATGACAGATTCCCACCAAACTTACTCAAAATCAGGTCAGAAATATACATGCAAAATTTCATGCAGTTTCATTAACTGGTGCCAAAGTTATAAGCCATCCAAGAACTGCATTTCACCAACCCTGTAATGCTGAGGTGTCCGCGAACTTTCAGGACTGTTCGCGAACATCCGAAATGTTCGCGAACTTTTGCGGAAAAAAACACCTGTTTCTTTGCTTCTTGCAGCCATATCCCATCCAATCCTCATCACCCCTCACCCCTCACCTCCCCAGAGATTATTTGATAAGTTTGACAAGTGCAATGTGTTTTTTAATATGTTTTTACTGCGATGTCCGTGGACACCGGCCACTCCCCACGAATACAAGATGGCGGGCGTTTCCAAAAATCTGACGCACCTCACGCTCTTCACCATCCAATCAGCGAACACGTTGCATGTCTGCGGATATGACGCAAGCCGATTAACCAATCGGTGTCCTGTCCGCAGAGTGAACAGGGAAGTGTGTCCGCGGAGCGGACATACATATCACACATTTTTTGTGACCTACTTTTTGGTTGCTTTAAAAAAAACTACTGGACGGATTTTCACCAAATTTACAAAAGCACGCTTTCGGCACCAAGCCGCTGCTGCTCCTGCCGCAAATCTGGTGAAAATCCGTCCAGCGGTTTGGGCTGTAGGCATGAGCAAAGTTTTTTTCCCCATTCAGTCTATGGGAAAAAAAGACATTTTGGGATCCCCCCTATAACTTTGTCCCCCTGGACCAAACCTCACCCAACTTTACAAAATGATTCAAAGTGGGCCATATACTTCTTTTAAAAAGTTTGGTGTGGATTCGTCCAGGGGGAGTGTCGGGGGGGGATTCTGCCGGGGTCGGCCGGGCCGTCCGCAGACCTCCAGGCAGGGAGGCCCCAACTCCTCCCGTGTATATCTCGGATCGAGACAGAGTATGAGGCACACACAAGGAGCAAGGCAACTTCTGCCGTTTATTATGCAAACGGCAGGGATGGGTCAAGGAGCGTACGCGTTCGTCCTGACACACACACAATAGTGGGGCTCGCAGGCCCTTTTTACTACATTATGACGCGCTACTTGCGTCATTCCAAAAAGTTACCAAAAGAACCTATCGCCACTCTTGATTGGTTGCTCGAGTGGTGGGGTTAGTATAGTACGCATATAGAGAATGATATTAGTGGTTAAGATGTAGTCAGGTGGTATATCTGGGTTGTCCCTACAATTAGATACATAAGAATTGTTACATGAAGACCCCTGAGGATTGGCTAACGTTACTGACGTCTGAGATAAGAACCTCATGTTCTGATTGGTGCATCCGTGAGCTCCCCAGCCTGGGACCACCGTTGTTCCCAGCACACGGTGCACCTGTGGTTGCAACAGTGTTTCAATATGGGTACGTGCAGGCAATGTGAGGATTTATTCATAGGTGGGAGACTGACCGTTCCCACTGTAGCAGGTGTCCATTGAGCCTTTCAAGTGTGTCGGCCTGCGTCTCGTAGCGAGGTACCCAGACGCCTTTTCTCTCCTGGGTTTTGGCATCTCGTCAGGTTCGGCTTGGTCACGTGGGGAGGGACCGTGTTTGAGGCATAATTCTGCACAATTAATATTGTTTTTCCACTGTATGTCTGGTTTAATTTGCAGATATGATTTTAACATTGGTACGTGGAGTGCGAGGTTGCAACATCGTGCCTTTGAAGATTTGTTTCTTGACTGTGGGTTTGCAACATTACGACCTTGGCTGGTTGCTCCACTGGGTTCTTTCTGCAGGCTCAGCAACCTGACTTTTGCTTTGTTAATGTCCACGGGAACTCTTGCTTGAGGCCTACTTGGGCCTGGTGCACGAGTAATCCATTTAGTGCATGGATGCTTTAGGTTATAGTGGCATACAGTTTCATGGCCAGTATCGTGTTTCCATTATATCTCTCATGATGGTAACGGGTTTCAAGAGAAGCGTGAGCAAGCGTTATAAATGAGCTCATGGTGCGTCTTGCGTTTCTGCATTCTGAAAGCCTATGTAAAAATAATAAAGATGCACGTCCGTGAATAAGCCTGTCGCCTACGTCAGAGCACTGAGTATGTTCTTCGTGTAGATTGGTGTGGAAATGTTCAGCGTGTATAATAGTTCAGCGGTGCTTCCCGTTATCTAGGTCGTCATGGCATCTCTAACGATGTGTAGATTTCAGTCTAGTTGGTCCGTGCCGCAGGTGTCGGCATGGCCAGTGCGGGCTGTTGGGCAGGCAGATGGACACATCCGTATGTTTCTGTACCAGGGTATTTGGTCATCTGGTAAATGGGCAAACTCTTCTCGTGGCGGGTGTCTGGGCCGCGACCCTCTAGGCCAAGCGCGAGAGGTGAAGGACGGGAGTCTGGTTTTCCATTCTCCCACTTCAGTCCCCCCTCTGGTCGACTTGTCGACCACAAACATATCCTTCTCGTTATCTCCTCTTACTCTCCATATCTTGGTTATCCCTCCGAGATGTCCATAATGGTTTACGTGATCTTCAAATGACCAATACATGTATTCGCATGTTCCTCCAGGAGTACAGTACACCCATCTTCCTATGTAGCTCCTAGGGTTCCTTGGGTTCTCGATCTTCACTGATGGTGGGTCTAGATGATTGGCGATGATTTGGGTGCGCAACTTCTCCCTTTCGTGTATTATCACACCTGTGTGCTGGCCGTCATCCGCTGGCATCAAGGGGTGCATTCCCACCATTTCCAGCAACTCATCAGTTGAGCGCGCCTTCCGGGCTTTCCAAAATCTAATTATTATCAGTGCAGCTCCAGCCAAAATAGCACATCCCACTATTATTTTCAGTCCATCTGACAGCCAAGATGGCATCCATGACCATAATAGTGAAAACCAGCTTTTATCCTTGTTTACGCCGTTACTTTCGTCCATCATTTTGGAGTGCATCTGGGCCAATTGTGAAACTGCTTCTGTTAGTGTACCATTGTCGGCATCGTTGGCAGGTATGAACGTGCAGCATGATTGTCCTATCTTTGCACAAACTCCTCCTTCCATTGCTGTGAGAAGGTCCAATACATATCTGTTCTGTAGTGCTACCATCCTTACAGCTCGCAGCTCCTCTTTAATTGCGTTAAACCCATTTACTGTCGAATTTATGGTCATCATTAGTTCCCATCTGGTTATTTGCAGCCATTTTGCGTTTGCGTATGCCTGCAGTCCCGGATGTATTATTGAGGAGAAGAACATTGCTGCTCTGCTGAATAGTCTGTGTTCTGGCGGTATTGATGTTAGTTCCGTTTCCGACCTTCCCCACAGATAATTTCCTGTTAATGGCTCTCCTTGTCTTTTTCTCCTGTTTAGGACAGTATCATTGCTGTTGGTCCTGTTTTCTTGCTCCTTCTGGAGTGGTGCAGATCTCTTTCTTCTCCTGTCTCCTTCATCCATTTTCGGAAATTTCGCCACATCGACATGCTTCTTAGGTACCACTAGTGATGGTACATTGACGTGTACCATTGTGCACACACCACTCCACAGGGGAGGCAGTGTATGATATGCCTTTTCTCCACAGGCCCAATAATGGTCCATTATTACTGCTGTTCCCGCTCCCCCCTCAGGTAACTCCATCACACTTGCACAATTGGTGTTATATCCCACGTCCACCTCTCCTTTATGCTGGTAACATACTTTGGGCGCAGTCAATGGTAATATAGTTATCGGGTCTTCATCTTCTTCTACCCACGTGAGCATTGGTACATACTTGATCCATGTCGTCCAACATCGATGATTGTGTGTCTCGATGGTTGAGATAGTTTCTTTTGTTACCATGTTGCTGCCAACCACTCCTATCTCCCAGCTGGTACCCAGGAACAGCTTTCCTGTTATCGTCAGTAATGGCCTCTCCCAGCATCCTTGTTTACCCGGAACTTCCGTGGCGTACCAATCACATGGTAGATACTGCAGTGTTACCTTCTTTGTTTCTCCTTTTTCAGGGCCACTTGTTATGTATCTGAATGCTTCAGCATGTAAACTGGTCTTGTGATAACTCAGATAGGTCTTGAGGAAGTTGTTTTCATATGGGTATGAGTCTCGTGTTTTCCATGTCATGTGCACTACTGTTCCTTGGAATCTTCCTTTCGTTTGGAACAGGGCCAAATATATTATGCACTGTGCTGTTTTTTCATCTATTTCTGTGGCAACAAATGTTCGTGAAGCGCTCATGGCGTATGGTATTAATGAGCAAACGTAACAGCTATCCTCAGTTGTCTGCTTACCAATGCGGGTCATGTGCTGGTACCATATGTTGTTTGTGACGTGTGCTGAATCTTGTACATAATTATCAATACCTTTATTGTCTGAGTATGTGCTGCGTTTAACTTTATTTCGCTTTTGTTCATTGTTACTGTTACCACCTGACGTAACACCTGTTGCAGCAGGGAGGTGGGGTACATTAGGTTTGGGTGCAGCAAAAAAACTCATAGCATAGCTGTACTGCCATACAGAGGCAGCCAAAACTCCGGTGATCATAAAAATCCCTATTATTTTTATTACATATGCTAACCTCACCGACATTTTTGCTCTTACCTTGCTGCAGTCCTGGCAGCGTATTCTTGCGACGTTAAAGTTGCCCGCCTAAAAATTCTCAAAAAGTGCTTGTTATTAAATGTTAGTTTTGTTTCATTAAGCTCTCCCTATCAAATAGTCATTCAGTGCCCAGGTGAAGAGTTGCTCCCACGCTACTCTAAGTGATCGGTCTCTCAAGACCGGCAAGTATGGGCGGAGGTGGGGCATGTAATTTTCTATGGCCAGGAGGAAGGCCGTGTAGTATACACGTACCCTTTTCTTTTTTAAGTATGTTGGCCTTTTTATTTCGTATACAAATTGGTGTGACAATTCTTCTGGGTAACTATCGTCTGGCAGCACCATCTACGCCTGCACACTGAATTTGTTAGATAACTTTTCTTAACAATACAATATTACGCAGCTCCTGTATGTGCGAGAGAAAAAGAGAACATTCACGTGTTTACATGTGTATTGGTGCAAGCGAAGTCCTTAGTTTTTATTACAATTGTATTTAGTAGTCAATGGGGGGGGGGGTTTGCTCAGATGGCGGGAGCAGTTTTACTCTTTGAACGTGTGACCATGGGGTGGGCAGTGTGGGGATCACCCCCTTCTTCGTCCGTTATTCTCTCCGAGGGAACAATTGGGTCGTTGTCTGTGGTTGTGTTTTCTTCCGCTGCCGGGGATGTTGTTGGCGTTTTTCCAATGGACCTGTCGTTGGCGCTGGGGCGGGTCTGCAGTTTGTAAATTTTTACATCATGCAGGTGGTTCCACGCACGCTTATCCTTTAGTTTTACTGCTCTTGTTGATACGTCCTCTACTAAATGGGGGCCAGTGAACCTCTGCTGGTTCCACTTTCTATTAAAATTTCGAAGTAGTACGTGGTCACCTTTGGCAAGTTGGCACAAGTTCTCCTTTCCCAATTCTGTATTTTCGTCTATTTCTTGGTTGCTGGTGGACCCGCCCCGTGTGCGCTCGAGCTGTTGAGACACAAACACAACGCTAGTAATCAAAGAAGACACATATTGATACATTTCATCACCTAACACATTCGCAGAACTTTCTTGGTCGGTGAATGCCCTTGACGTTGGTGTTAGGGGAAGGCGCATTTGGCGTCCAGTAACCACCTCGTGTGGGGTGAGGTGGTGGTCGGACCCTGGCCTGTTTCTAAGTTCGAACAGTGCTAACGGAAGGCAATACAACCAACTTTTCTTTGTTGTTTGCTGTATTTTAGCAATTGCCTCCTTCAATAGGCCATTCAGGCGTTCACATACACCATTAGCCTGTGGGTGGTACGCACATGCAAATTTGTGTTTAATGTTCAGTAGGGATGTGATATGCTGGAACATTTCATTTGCGAAATGGGGTCCGTTGTCTGATCTTAACACCTCGCACACTCCCCACCTGGGGAATACCTCCCTTACTATAAATTTGGCTGCTCTAAACGCATCAGGGTGTGAACAGGGCCCTGCTTCGATCCACCTAGAAAATGGGCATACTACTACTATCATGTATCTATTGCCTTGACAAATGTTGATCATATCAACATAGTCAATGTGGAGGTGCCGAAAAGGTCCTTCTGGTCGGGGTATGGTACCTCTTATCACCTTTAAAGTATGACCGGCCGTGAACTGTTGACATGTAAGGCAATTGCTGATAAAATTTGACACATGGGATGTTAACTCGGGACAGAACCAATCTTCTCTAATTCGTGCTGCTATTATTTCTTTGCCTGTATGGGCAGGGTGATGTAATTGGTTCAAGGCGGTATTTAACAATGCCAATGGTATTACAACTTTCCCAGTGCCACCCTGGCGCCATAGTGCGTCGGTTGGTGACATTGTGCATCCTCTTTTCACCCATACTTCTTTTTCGGCCATTGGTGCAGCCGCTTGTAACTCCATAATCTGGGTGGCTGGGAGATGGGTGTACCCTTCTTTTATTAACATCTCCCTCGCTATTCCCCTCCCTCTCCCTCTCTGTGAGTCTGTGGGGTTCCATATCTCACCAAAATATGCAGCATATTTTGCATGTGCGTCTGCTGCTGCATTTCCTTTTGATATATAGTCTTCTCCATTGGTGTGTGCGGTGCATTTTACTAGGGCTAGTTCTTGGGGATCGTTTATTACTTCAATTAGTTCAGCCAACAAGAGGGCATGTTGTACTGGAGTGCCGTCAGCTCTCCTAAACCCTCTTCTTCTCCACTTTGATAGCCCTGAGTGGACAGTGGATGTAACATATGCACTGTCGGAATATATAGTAACTTTTTTATCAAAACTTTCCTTTAGTGCCAATATGAGTGCAACCAGTTCCGCCGCTTGAGCAGAGTAATGCTGTGGTAATTGTACACACTTAATAGCCACACACACTGGCGCTTCCATCATTTGTACTACTGCTGCCCCAGTCCTCCTTATCCCGTCTCCTTGATCAATAGTTGATGACCCATCAATAAACAAAAGCTCACCTCCCTCTAGTGCGTTTTCTTCAACTTTCCTAGTACATGAGTACATCTCAGTTACTTGGGTGCAGTCGTGGGCGTAATCTCCCTCTTCAATTACTTCTGCTAGGAACCTTGCAGGGTTAACCGTGCTACATCTAACAATTGCCAGTTCAGCTTTGGACAAAATAATCTCATAACCTGTTGCCCTCTGTGTCGTCAGTGTGGACTTAGGTTTATTCAATATCGCAAATAGTGCATGTTCTACAAATAGTGTAGTTGGACACCCCATAGTTATTGATGATGCTTTTTCTACTGCAAATGCAGCTGCAGCAAGACCTTGTTCGCAAGAGAATTGTCCTAACATTATTGGATCTAAGTGACCGCTGTAAAATGCTACTGGTTTATAGCCCATGCTAGTCTTTTGGGCCAATACTGCTTTCATTACTGCTGAGTCGCAATGTGAAAATATAAAAAATCGTCGCTCATAGTCTGGGGATGCTAGTACTGGAGCAGTTGATATTGCTTCTTTTAATTCATCAAATGCCTCCTTCATTTCCATAGTCCATCCCAACTTTTTCTCCCCTTTATTTGCTTCCTTCAAACCCTCAAGCAGGGGTCCTATGTAAGAGCTGTAATCAAATACCCATGCTCTACAGTAGTTGCACAGTCCCAGAAATTGCTGCAGTTCTCTTACAGTCTGTGGCACGGGAGTGCCTGATATTGCCTGTGCTCTTTGTGGTGCAATCCTTCTTCCATGTTGTGATATCAGTTGGCCAATGTAAAGTACCTGTTCCTGACAGTATTGTATCTTTTCCATGTCTACCTTGTACCCCTTTTCAGCCAATATCGTCAACATTTTTAATGAGTCCTCTCTACATTTATCTTCATTTGTACTGCAAATTATTATGTCATCCACATACTGTAACACTGTGCTTTCCAACTCAACGTTACCCAAATCCATCTGTATTACCCTATTGAAAATTGAAGGTGATTCACAATATCCCTGTGGTAATCTGGTATGTTTCCACTTCCTATTTCGGTAAGTGAAGCTTGTCAAGTCTTGTGAGTCTGGGTGTAATGGTATTGAGAAAAAAGCATTTTTAAGGTCAATCACTGTAAACCGTGATGCTTCTGCTGGAATGCCACACAAAATTGTGGCCGGGTTTGCTGTTACTGGATACTCTGCTTCTACTATGTTGTTCAACGGTCTGAGGTCCTGTATGAACCGCCAAGACCCTCCTTTAGCCTTGCGCACCGGGTACACAGCTGTGTTGCATGGGGATTCTGAGGGGACCAATATGCCATTGTTTATAAGGGCTGTTATGGTTTCGTATATGCCCTCATCTGCCTCTCTTGACAATGGGTATTGTTTCACTCTTGGTAGTATGGCACCCTTTTTTAATTTTATCCTTACACCCCCTATGCTTTTAATGCATCCTACATCATAAGGGCTAATAGTCCATAATGATTTTGGCACCTTTGACATATCTTCTTTAAAAAATGGGACTGGTGTGCCAGCGGGTGCCTCAAGTGCCATTGCAATTTTCTGTGCCACTTGTTTGTGAGCCACTGTTAGCCACATTTCTACACTCATCATGAACACCATTTCATTTTCCTCCTTTTCTTCTGAAAACAACTCTTCATCTGACACCTGGGTCAGCCTACATCCTTCTGCTAGTGCTATCACCGCCCTCCATGCTCTCCCTTCTTTATCTTGGGCGTGCACAGCAACATAATCAGCTGTTGCAATAATGCTCTCAATGTCCACTGCAAGGACCTTCCCTTCCAGTTCATTAGCTGGTGTTTCTGGTCGGAATAGATAGGCTGCTGGTCTCCTCCATATTTTCCCTCCTATCCCTGGCATCCATGCAAATGCCATGTCTGTTCCGTACTGGAATAGCTCGCCGTCTACCGGCTCCGCCCTGATCGCTATCTGTCCACAGTATGCTTGCAAAATCTGTCGTGCTGCAAGCATGTTAATCCCTGGAGTAGAGCAAATTATGCCATCCTCTGTAAAGGAGATCGTCATATTTAATCTGTTCATTATGTCCCTCCCCAGTATGTTTACTGGTGAGGCACTATAATACAAAAGTGGTACTGACAGATCGTAATCTCCAATAGATAGCGGAACGTTATCAGTAAATGGAACCAACCCTTTAGCCCCAGAAAACCCTTGTGTGTTCATGGCTTCGCCTGACATCTTAAACTTACCTTCCCTTATGCAAGACCGGGTTGCCCCGGTGTCAACAAGGAATGATAATTTTTTGTCACCTATCGTTACCTCTATGCGTGGCTCCTCCGCACTATTAGGTGTTACTGACAGGATGGGACACACCAAGGCCGTCTGTGGGCTGTCCTATTGGGGGTACAATGACTGGCCATTCCCTGTGTAAGGGTTGTGTCCCAACACCGTCACCCCACCCAATTGCGTTCGTTCAGGTTGTGGTGGTGGTTGTATTAACGCTGCACCAGTTACTTGTGGCAGGTATTGTTTTATTTGTTGTTGTGGTAGGGAATAGTGTTGGTCACTCCCTTGTGGTGACATCTGCTGTGGTTGTATGCCCTGCTGTTCTTGTGATGTCCTATGTTGTGCTTGTTCGTTCCATGCTGGTGTTCCTGGCCTGACCCTGCATGTACGTGACATGTGTCCTAATAGTCCGCAGCTCCAACACACGGGTGGTTCCCTGTTTTGCCATGGGAAGTTCCCTGTGTTGTCCTGGTATACTGGTTGCCCTGTCTGGTAGTTATTTCTGAGTCCCCCAGCCTGTTGTTGGGTATTATATCCGTATCCTCTTCCCCTCATAAACCCTCCTCTCCCTCTATTATAATTATAATACCCAGCTCCTTGCATTTGGTACCCTCCTCCCATGTTCTGTGCGTGTGATTGCAGAGGCAGCACTTGCTCTATTACCTCTTGTGGAGGCGCTATTTGAGCTGGATTTTGTGCAGCCACTACTTGCGTTGGGCTTTGGGCCATTGGTGTTGGCGCAGTTATTAGTGCCCCTTCCATGGTATATTTAGTAAGTTTTTTCTGTACTAATTTGGCCTCTTCTGTTTTCCTGTCCTCTTCCTTTTGTTTCATTTTTCCTTGCCATGTTCTACAGTGATGTACTATAGTCAGTTGTATTTCCGGCCATGGTTTTGCTTCCATCCCCACTACTTTCTTTAATTGTCTCTGAACTCCTTCTGGGAGCCCTTGTACTAGTATATGATAAAATATGGCTGGTGTTTTGTCCCATTGTTCTCTAGTTTCCATGCGCCACTTCTCTTGAATATCCTGGATATAATCAACAGGATCCTCGTTCTCACCCATCTTACGGGAAGTAATGGCTCCTATGTCTGATGTGTCTGGGTACTGCACTCTTAGTGCCTGCCATAGCGCATGTCTGCAGTTTGCAAATGGTGCCCCATCATGCGATGTGTTTGTTATTGTTACCCCATGGAATCCCGCTCTTTTCCAAATGTCATCCGCTCTATCCCCTAATATTGATATTAACAGGCCCTTAACATCTCCCACTGCTAGTTTCTGTCCTGCGGTGTGTTTTTCCATTTCATATATCCATTTACCCGCACCTCCACTTAATGATGGGAGCCTACATTTTATGTTTTCCTTATCCGTATGTTTCCAAGGTACATACTGTGGTCTAACCCCTCCTCTCTCCAGCAGTGGCATTACATTCTGTCTTGTGTCATCCTTTATGCTCCATGATGTTAACTCTTCACACCCCTCCTCTTCCCCCATTCCTTTTACTACTTCAAATCCTTCCTTACTACCTCTTCTCCTACCTCCCTCTTCTTCCTTTCCCCTTTTTTCATCCTTTCCTGTGTTCAATATGGGCACGTCTGTTTGCCTGTCTTGCCTGCGACTAGGGAGGTCCCTAAGCCGACATGCATAAGGTGTAACTTCGTCCATGAAGGGTGCGAGCTTTATTCTGTGCAGAGAGCGTGCAGTTGTTGAACATGTGGGGTGTGGCGTTAGAGAGCGTGATGGTGATGTGGGTGGCGTGTGTTGGTTGGTGAGCGTCGGTGGCGTGTGTTCGTTAGTTTGTGTTTCTCCCATTCTTTTCACTTCCTCCTTACTTCTCTCCAGCTCCTCCCATCTTCTACTCACCCATGGCGAATCTATGTTTGTTCTAGTGAGGTATAGCTTATCTAAGCTTTCCCTTTCACTCTTCCTTCCATCCTCACTACAAAAATCATTCATAAATTGCGCCCCCCACTCTGCCTTTTTTCCTTTTATTGTTACAGTTTTTAAGTCTATTAGGTCTCCCTCTTCCTTTCCGTTGTTACCACCTGTTCCCCTTAGTGCTGACGTTGTTGCTACCTCTCTATTTTTATATACTTCTCCCCATCTTTCACTCTCCCTCTTACTCTCTTCTCTCTCCCCTTCACTCCTCTCCTCCATCTCCCTACTATTTTCCTCTCTTTTCCTTTTTAATTCCTCCATTACTTCGTTGCTCATCTGTTCCAATATCCTTTCATCCTCTCTCCTCCTTTCCCATTTCACCCTTTCTCTTTCTACTATACTCTCTATTACCTTCCCCTCTTCATATTTTTTAGCTGTCTCTGATATTATCCTCCTCCTCCATATTTCCATTTCTTTTTCATTTTCTTCTTCTTCCTTCTTCTTCTCCCTCATCACTACTCTTGATACCCTTTCTGCTGCTGCTTTTACCCTTACAGCTTCCCTCTTTCTCTCCTCACTTTGCTCCCTTAATTTTTCCAATTCGTCCTTACCTTCTTTCCTTTTCCTCACTCTCTCTCTTTCCTCCCCCTCAAGTTGTTTTATCAGTTCATTCTGCTCATCCCTTAGTTTAGCTAATCTTTCCTCCAAAATCTCTTCCTTCTGCCGTAGCAGCTCCTCTCCCCTCATTTCACTCTCTCTTTCACTATCCTCGTTTGTTCTCTTTACCGCCTCCCTTTCCTCTCCAGTTAGTGATCCTCGTAATTTCAACAATATCTGTGCAGCTACCCACTCATCGTTTCCTATCTCTACAGTCTGCTCTTCTCTCCTCCCGTCCCCCATTGGTATCTTTCCATGAGCCACATATGGTGGAGGGCTGTATGCCGGGTTTGAGTATCCTTCAGCCGCCCTTAACTGTCCTTTTATTTCTCCTAATTCTCTTAAAGGGTACAACCCTCCTCCCTCTGTTTTCACTCCCGGTGTTAAGGGTATCTCATTGCTCGGTTCCTGTTTTATGTCAGCTAATTTATCAACCTTTCCTCCACCCAGTTTTTCATTCCCCATATTCTTTGTTCCTTCACTCTCCTTTTCCCCATCCGTTCCTTCTTTCTTAATCTCCTTTTCTTCCGGTGTTTCCCCCATAGTGAACATTCCATTTGGTCCTGGTCTAGACCCCTGGAACATCCTCCATAAGTTAAACACCTCCACATGGTTTGCCAACTTCTTCCCCTTGTATGTATTGTGCAGATGGTTTAATAGTGAATGTTGGGCATATGGGTCAAAGCTACCATTAGGCGGCCATGGTGTCAACATTTTGTTGTCCGTCCCCTGGGTCCACTCTATGCTGTACTTAATTAACTTCTCCCTATGTGGTGGCAGTGTGGTGCATATATGTTGTAGTGGGGTAGTGAGGGTATTCCCCCACCCTCCCAACCCTCTCCCGTATGACATACTAGCGCACCCTTTCTTACCCTTCCCCTTGCTACCAGTTTGCAACATACAACCTTTTATTGCTTACCTTGCCCCGCAAGTGTGGGGACTTACGACAATCCTTTGACAAATTATGCAATGATAATAATCACAAAAAAAAAAAATTATAAAACAAATATATTTATGATGTTATATTATATTCCTTCCCCTACGGCCCCCTGCGGCCGAAGCGCACGCAGCCCCCTGCAGCTGCGTACCCCTTACGACGATCTTACACAGTCGTCCTTTTTCCCCGTTCTCCTCCCACCTTTACACTTGCCGTGGCCGGCGTTCTCCGTGCGCAGCCACGCCCCCTTCCCCTTCTCCTCTTTGATCCACTCGTTTATCGTTTATCTCCGTGTCCGCTCCTTTATCATGTTTCTCTTCCCCACCAATGTCAAACCCAAAGCTTCTTGTGTTCACGATATCTTACTAAATCCCTACTGGTGACGTCACCTATTTCTTCGAACTACTGGTATATTCGTGTTATGTTCTTTAAATTCAAAATACACTTGCAATCTACCCCGCTAACCCTACAGCTGTCTTCCTGTCTCTCCTGGAACAAGGTAATCTCATCAATACTATAACCGGACTGCGCACGCTGCGTCGCCTCGCGTGTGATACGCCCCTCAACAGGAGGGCTTAACCAGCCAATTATCTTCCGTTTTGGGCAACTACGTAACTAGCCACCGCCCACAGGGAAACGTCATCTACCTATCGAGTTTCTTGCTCGAACAATAGGGAACCTCATCTACCTATCGAGTTTCTTGCTCGAACAATAGGGAACCTCATCTACTCATTGAATGATAAATGTCAAATCGTAGGAAACCACACACACCCACCCTCACACGTAGTCGCGATTTAGGCCAATCAGTGTCTTTCGAGCGGCTGCACGTGATGTTTTCGTGCCCCGCCCCCCTCTTTCGCGTAACGTTAGCTTTTTGTTGCGAGCGTCTGCACGTGTTGTTCTCGTGCCCTGCCCCCCTCTTTCGCGTAACGTTAGCCGCCTTCTCTCGCACTCAATTCACTACCATTCATTCCATTATCATCACTCAATTAAACCTTCACCCCACCTTTTTACAATACCTCCCTCCTCCCTTATTTACTTCCGCCCCCTCCCTCACAATTTCGCATTGCTTGTTGTGCGTGTCATGCTCACCAAGTTCCCTCGATGCAGGGCCGCTCGACTGCGTGCACCCCTCCAAGCGGCTCGCCACCTCCCCTCGTCTGGACCACGTCTGGACACTCGCCGACCGCGGGCGGGATACTTCTCAACCGGCTCCCGAGGGCCAATATCCGGATTGCGCTGTCCGGTCCTCTCGCAGCTCCGCGATGGTCCTGTAGTCCTCAGAAGGGGGCAACGGCAGAGGGGGCCGCGCCGCCGGGCCTCCCCGCAACGGGAGTGCCTGGAAAAATAAAAAATAAAAGTCGATCTTAAACAGATCTCAGCAGTGCCTCCAACTTGTCGGGGGGGGATTCTGCCGGGGTCGGCCGGGCCGTCCGCAGACCTCCGGGCAGGGAGGCCCCAACTCCTCCCGTGTATATCTCGGATCGAGACAGAGTATGAGGCACACACAAGGAGCAAGGCAACTTCTGCCGTTTATTATGCAAACGGCAGGGATGGGTCAAGGAGCGTACGCGTTCGTCCTGACACACACACAATAGTGGGGCTCGCAGGCCCTTTTTACTACATTATGACGCGCTACTTGCGTCATTCCAAAAAGTTACCAAAAGAACCTATCGCCACTCTTGATTGGTTGCTCGAGTGGTGGGGTTAGTATAGTACGCATATAGAGAATGATATTAGTGGTTAAGATGTAGTCAGGTGGTATATCTGGGTTGTCCCTACAATTAGATACATAAGAATTGTTACATGAAGACCCCTGAGGATTGGCTAACGTTACTGACGTCTGAGATAAGAACCTCATGTTCTGATTGGTGCATCCGTGAGCTCCCCAGCCTGGGACCACCGTTGTTCCCAGCACACGGTGCACCTGTGGTTGCAACAGTGTTTCAATATGGGTACGTGCAGGCAATGTGAGGATTTATTCATAGGTGGGAGACTGACCGTTCCCACTGTAGCAGGTGTCCATTGAGCCTTTCAAGTGTGTCGGCCTGCGTCTCGTAGCGAGGTACCCAGACGCCTTTTCTCTCCTGGGTTTTGGCATCTCGTCAGGTTCGGCTTGGTCACGTGGGGAGGGACCGTGTTTGAGGCATAATTCTGCACAATTAATATTGTTTTTCCACTGTATGTCTGGTTTAATTTGCAGATATGATTTTAACATTGGTACGTGGAGTGCGAGGTTGCAACATCGTGCCTTTGAAGATTTGTTTCTTGACTGTGGGTTTGCAACATTACGACCTTGGCTGGTTGCTCCACTGGGTTCTTTCTGCAGGCTCAGCAACCTGACTTTTGCTTTGTTAATGTCCACGGGAACTCTTGCTTGAGGCCTACTTGGGCCTGGTGCACGAGTAATCCATTTAGTGCATGGATGCTTTAGGTTATAGTGGCATACAGTTTCATGGCCAGTATCGTGTTTCCATTATATCTCTCATGATGGTAACGGGTTTCAAGAGAAGCGTGAGCAAGCGTTATAAATGAGCTCATGGTGCGTCTTGCGTTTCTGCATTCTGAAAGCCTATGTAAAAATAATAAAGATGCACGTCCGTGAATAAGCCTGTCGCCTACGTCAGAGCACTGAGTATGTTCTTCGTGTAGATTGGTGTGGAAATGTTCAGCGTGTATAATAGTTCAGCGGTGCTTCCCGTTATCTAGGTCGTCATGGCATCTCTAACGATGTGTAGATTTCAGTCTAGTTGGTCCGTGCCGCAGGTGTCGGCATGGCCAGTGCGGGCTGTTGGGCAGGCAGATGGACACATCCGTATGTTTCTGTACCAGGGTATTTGGTCATCTGGTAAATGGGCAAACTCTTCTCGTGGCGGGTGTCTGGGCCGCGACCCTCTAGGCCAAGCGCGAGAGGTGAAGGACGGGAGTCTGGTTTTCCATTCTCCCACTTCAGGAGCAAAGTTCTAAGTCGCCCAAAAAGTGCTCTTCCTATGGGTTTAGCAGCTTAACCATAACTACACGGCCACTACCGTGGCCATGTAATATATATATATATATATATATATATATATATATATATACATATATATATACATATATATATATATATATATATATGCTAATCAACCGCAGTAGTTCCTCAAAAGCACATGTCCGGACGGTCTATCTAACGCTATGCTAAAAGTCAACTTGGACCTGTGGGCTGATATTTTAACTTGAATTTTTAATCAACTCATAATGGCTAAACAAATTCCAATTTCATGGCTAGCAGTGATTATTATCCCAATTTTTAAAAAGGTTGATCAGCTTTTACTAGAAAATTATCGGCCAATAAAACTTTTAGACCCGCCAAGGAACATATTTGCGTCACTGTTTTGATTAAATTTAATTCCTGGATTTTAGCACCAAAAATGTATGATTCTAATCAGTTAGTGTTTGTGAAGGGTGTTGGTACCCTATTGAATTGTTTTTTATTAGCTCTTCTTAAAGCTCGTGTTTTTAAATCTAAAAGCCCCCATACATAGATTTTATAGATATTAAGCTGGATTTTGATAGCGTCCAGGAAGGTGCTTTTTGGAACAAACTACAAGCTTGGGCTTGCCTGGAAGATCTGTTGGAGTTAATACAAGCCTTGTATACAAATACAACGGTGGCCAGTCTCAGTTAGTAGGGTGAGCTGTTCCCTCCTATTCCGACTTTCAGGGGATTGAAGTAGGGCTGCCCATTGGACCCAGCACTTTTAAAATTATTTTTAGTCAATCTTAATCTGCATTTAGAAACTGCCCGAGCATTTCCAGCAAAAATTGTAGCAAGGGAGGTTCAATGGCTTCTATATGCAGGCGACTTAATAGATCAAACTCCAATTGGCTTGCTGAGTCAGCTGGCCGCTCAGTCGGCCTATGCCTCAAACAATAGTTTGACTATCAATATTGCTAAGTCTAATGTAATGAAAATGCGGGCCAATAAGAAGAGACATTTGAATGGTTTGAGTTTATCATCAAGTAGTAAGCATCTTTTTGTAGTACAAACTCCAGATATTTAGGAATTTGCTATAAAAACAAATTTTAGAGAAACTCCCTACATGGAAAAGCTACTCTTGCAAATAACAAGTTTAGCGGCCCAAGCTTTGATTATTAATTAAAAAAAACTCAGTATCTACTCATTCTGCCCTCTTCTTATGTTCTACAAGCAAAAAGTGGTCCTGATTATTACTTATGGTGTGCACACTGTTAGTAATCCTAAAATAGTGAACTGGCAATATCTAGAAGGTGTCTTTTGGAAGCGACTTCTAAACCTCAGTAGAAACACTCCAATTGCAACAATTTGTTATGAGCTTAGACTTCTCTCCCTGTGGCGCATAATTGCATGGAAACGACTCTCCCTTTTTAGAAAATGATGACTAGCAACTTCAAACTCATTTTTTTTTAGGTCAAAAATGGTATGGAAAGTTCAGCAGAAAAATGACTGTTTGCACCTTATGATTGAAGCAGACATTTCTATGGATCTTTTGCTGACTAATCCCAAAAAAGCCAAGTTGAAACTCTGGGTCGCTGATTGGCTCTCTACTCAAGCAGAGTGCCAAAAATATAAAATATGTAATACATAACTTCCCACAAGAAAATAAATCTTTTAATGTTTGGCTGAAGTACTGTAAAGTTCCTGATATTAAACTTTTGAAATATATTTCTAAAAATTTGATTTAATGTCCTCTTAACTTGGAATCTGCTGGCAATTCGATCTCAAGATCCCTGATATGATGCAAATCGTAGCTTCTGTCAGCTAGCTCGAGAAACACTGATCCATTTATTGGAGGATTGTAATGGTTTCAAGGTTTCAAGGAGCTCTTTCTTTACTCTTTTAAAGCTCAGTATATACTATTATCCTGTGAGAACTGGCTGGATATTCTATTAAGTGGCCGATTTACATCACTAATACTAGCGGTTATGAATTAGGTTTTAGCTTTTGAATCTTACATGAACTCTGTGAAAGGTTTTTATGCTTGGCATTAAGAAATGTATCTCTTTTTACTGCTAAATCATGAAATTGTTATTCTTGTGGTTTTACGTTTTGTACACTAATCTATGTAATCATATTTATTTATTTTATTTTATTTTTGCATATTTAGCAGCACGCCAAACCCTCAGGCATCAGGGTGCAAGTTACAGTAAGTGCGAAATGACATTCTTCAAAGTGCAGGATCACACATACATGTTACAACATACAGATGATTCTCAGAAAGTCATTGGGCTTCATTACAAGTGTGACGAGCCGGAAACAACGGTGCCGCTAGCACCGTACTGGCAAGCCTTTTCTAGACCGGCACAATACAACCAACGATGCCGGAAACTATGTACTTGCAAACATGACCCACGGTGCTTCTGTCGCCGGCAGCACTATAAACGCCAACAGCGGCAGCCCCTGAAGACACTGCCAGAAACAACAGCACAACAGTAGTATGGCATCATTATGACTTCCGTCAACACGGAAACAATTGCATAAAAATGCTGGTGCCACTATGAAAACCAAGCCAAAAACACGAGCATCGCAGAGCTGGCGTTAAGCAGTCTCAGGTGTGCAGCAACAGGCCATAGGTGGCCATAATCAACCCAGCTGCACACCATGAGCACTGTGAATGCCTAAAAGGCTCACACCCACACCAAACACACCTTCCAACACAACCTTGCTGGCAGCTGCAGTAGCAGTCATGGAGCTGGGGGCCCTGCATGCAGGGATCCAATATGAGCTGGAATTGGAAGCGGGAGACAGGCAGAGGAGGCGGCGGATGTGCAGGAGGAGAAGAAGGAGGATGATAACCATGAAGATGAACAATGGCCAGCAGGTAGCACCCCGCAGGCAACCCACCCATACCCCGCGTAAGGGGCATGCCCTGGAACCTCACTGAGACACAGATCCATACCCTGTATCGACTGGACAGGACAAATATAACCACCATAGTCGACCTAATCAGGACGAAATCCGGATCCTAATTGGCATCCGGACCGCCATCCTCCCTTGCTCAAGGTAGTATCAGTACTGCATTTCTTGACCACTGGCACCTATCAACACACTTTGAGAGAGTTGCACAGGATATCCCAGCCCTGTTTTTCATTGGTGCTAGTGCTGGATCTGCATGCCCTCCTGCGTAACGTGTCTAACCACATTGCCCTTCCCAGAACACTGGCCTAGGTTAATGCCACAAAAGTAGGCTTTCATGCCCTGGCAGGCATGCCGAATGTGATAGATGCGCTGGACTGCATGCACGTTGAGCTGGTGGTCAAACATGCCAAAGAGTAAGTCTACCAAAACTGAAAAATGTACCACTAATCCAACATCCAGGTTGTGTGTGATGCAGACCTCCTAAACCCCCACTGCAGTGCACATTTCCCTGGATCCGCATACGACTCTATGGCGCTGCATAACTCCACAGTAGAGAGCGGACCTGGGTGTTGGGTGAGTGAAAGTACCTACTCATAGCATGTGCACTGTAGAGGTGGGGTTGTCCACTGTCAACAGTGCATGTGTGTTTGCATGTGTGTTTTGCAACAGTATGTACACAGATTGCATGCATGAGCTGAAGGGCATGTTTGTCATGTGGGGCATGGGCAAATGGAAGGACACACCATCACAAGGTGTACACAGATGGACAGGCACATCACATGCACTACAGGTACCAGAATTAATTTCCCCCATGCCACCTATCCTACCATGTACATACTGTGCACATCCCCCACCGCCTGCGTCACAGCCATGTCAAACAAATTTGACTACTTCCCCACGAGCAGTGCATTCCACAGCCAGGGTCGGATTGGACCATCATTTCGAGTCCCTGGGGGTTGGTTTCTGCCCACATCTGGGGGCCGGTTTGGGCGAGAGAAAAAAAAGAAAAAGCACCCGCAATGGCATGGAGTAGGGGGGCAGAGTAGCTCATTGCCGCCATGAGCCCTCTTCTGGCTCTGCCCCCTACGTGCAGGACACCAGGAGGGCAGGCCTTCTGTTGGCTGGCTGACTTCTTCATGCAGCACTGGGATTTATGGCACGTTTTTAAAGTAAGTAAACCGTCCTCCCCTGCCTGCCACCCCATGAAATAACGTAGGTGTCGGTGAGCAAGAGGGGCACCAGGCATCTTGCGCAGCAGTCTGGAGGCTTTTCCCTCTCTGCATGTGTGCTGTGCTTCAAAGGCTGTCTCATTTGTGTTCAAAGGGCCCAGCTGTCTCATTTCTCGCTCCCACCAATAGAGTAGGCCGTGCTGGCCTCAGTGGCCTGGCTGGCAGTGCACCCGCTGGCAATGGCGTGGCTGGTGCCAGTCAGGTGCAGAGGAGCCGAGTCCGGCCTGCTCCTGTGAAATGTAACACATACTCGTCGTGACGAGTCGTGCACACACTGTCCATTTGCAAGTTGATTTCAACTTTGCAAGTGCAACCCAACCAACAACAAATTTTTGCTGCACTTGCAAAGTTGAAAGCAACTTTGTTCCCTGAATGCCAGCCAATTAAATTGCATGTCATGAGGTCATCATGACGTGAGTGTGGGGAAGGTAATGGGCATTTTGAGCACACGTGTAGGCAGCAACAGCGCCGCCAACTTCTCACTCCGCCCTCTCCTCTTGATAGAACAGAGCCTGAGCCAGCCCACCACTTCCATCCAGTGCAGTGCCGTGCACGGCCTAGCTGCTTGCTCAGGTTGCCTAACTTGAGTTGTTGTTTGGCTTGTGTCGTGTGGGGCCTGGCCTGGCTGCCCCAGGACTCCTGGAGTGGCTCACCAAGACCCGGGCCCAACTCCACTCTTGTCAACTAGACGGGTAAGTAGTATTACTCGACTCGTGTGTGTGTGGGTGGGTGTGGGCATTTGACTTTCAACTGTTTCTGAAGTTTTTGCCAGCTCATGGTTTCCTCCCTATAGCAGAGTGCTTTCCTATTGTCCTTACGGTCGGCACTGACCTGCTAACTTTCATGTAAGGTGCTCCAGTGGGAATCACTTGGTCCTGGTTGTAGCTTTGCATTCGGGGACTTATAGTCCCTGTTCTATAATGAGAAAGTATAGGACTAGAAGTCGCAGAATGCAAAATCTAAACCAGGACTGGACTAGTGTCTCGTGAATAGAATGGATAATGTTGGCATGTGTCATTCCAAAAACGCTCTGTCCAGTGTTTGAAAGGAGTGCACTGGCCTATCCCACTCACTTACCACTCAAATAGATGCTGGGGGGCTACAAAGTTGAAGAGATCGTGGGACCATGCAGCCATGTATGCATTTCTATCCCTATCACGGAAAAGCATTTGTATAATTTCCACTAATCCGAAAATGCAGTAAAAAATAAATACGCAGAATTATTTACAGCGTGCAATATTTCAAAAATGCAGCACGGCCGGGTTGCTTTACCATCCTAGCAATGTGTAAGGGGGCCCGCGGCCCGCAGATTGTTGCGTGCAGCAGTGCTAGGTTGGCCAGATTAAAAAAATATTTAAAACGTGATAGGACAACTGACAAAGGTAGGCGCTACACTTCAGTTACGGTGAAGGAGGTTTAAGTATTACTGTTGAAATAAGCACATATAATACATAATTTATCACAAACTACAACTAACTTAATTAGTAATTCATGAATCATGAGACAAACGCCGCAAAACCTATGAAACTTACATTTTGGCAAATGCGCTGACCTATTAAAAATGAGTTTTTTTCTTTGGTATTATAAGCTACGGCCTGTTTAATTAACGACAATATCGGTTGATAAGCCATTAATGGGCAGTTTTGTTAGCGCTGCAATATAAGAGTTGCTTTGTCGCAACGCGGATGTGGCTCTGTTCTGAGGTGACAGGTTGGGGAATGATGGGGAGAGAGAGCCTCTGGGGCAGTGTTTGTAGTGCTGTATAGCGGTATACTGCTGCAGTTGTGTTGCAGATCTATGTAGTGTTGCCGTTTGAAGTGCTGTATATATGCGAACTGTGCAGCTGGGACATTTGCGGATATCTGTGGTGTACGTGCAGTTTAACTTTGGAGTGCTGCATATCTGTGCAGTGCTGTGCCTCACTTTGAAGATTTATGTGTACTGTGTGAGTTGCATTGCAGACAGTGCTGCATAACCGTACACTGCTGCACTCGAAAGTGTTGCAGACGTGTGCATTGTCCATTGTTGCAGTTTACTGGGTCAACAACTGGTATGGGCTGGCACTGTTGGCATTGAATGCATGTTCCATACTTATCAGAGCTTCTGACTTTGCACTGGATATGGTTACGCTTAGAAGTGGCCTGCAGTTGTTGGCATTGGGTACACTGCCAATGTGCCTCATTACAAGTTAGCTGGTCCGGATTTAACAGTGCCGGTAAAACCATACCGGCACCGTTTTCCGGACCGGCTAACCACGACTTCTGTGGCCGTGTGGTGGTACACCTGCCAGTTCTGACCGCATGGTGCAGGTGTTTCAACGGCCCCCATTTCCGTGGAGTCCTATCGGACTCCACGGGAATGGGGAGTAATGGAATGCCGGCTCAGGAATTACCGGACCACCGGGACTGTAATGCTCTGTTAAGTCCGGAGCTGGTAAATCCCTACGGGTCCGGCAGCAGCCTGGCGGTTTTACCGGCATGGTTACCGCTGGACTCGTAATGAGACTGTTCACATGGGTATATTGTCAGTTTTATGCAGGGTGGGAGGTGCTACTTTACAGTGGCAGAAATAGCGGCACCCTGTGCTGTCAGCAAGCATACTGAATCTAGCCGTGCTTGGTGGAGTGGGTACACTGCTGAGGCCTGGCAGTAGTATTGCATGGATAGCAGTGGGCACACTGTTCCCAGCTAACAGCTAGTGTCATCAATTGGAATACTTTTTAGAGCTGACAACTCAAAGGAATATCCTGCCAGTTGACGGCACAGTTAGCAAGCTCAGGCATAACAATGGCATTGGCACACTGGCTATCTTACGCGATCCATGGATGATGGTTTGAGGGCTACTTTCTTTGAGGCAACGGGTGGGCCACTTTTTTTTTGGGTGTCCGAGCCTATTACTTGTCCCAATCCGACCTTGTCCACAGCATGAAGCCAGGTGACTTGCCTGTCACAAAGCGCAAATTCTCATATGCATGTAACATCATTCTGAACTATGAATGAACACATAATAACCAATGGGAGAGATGGCCGATGTACAACATGCAAACGCAAATAAACATGGCACACCCATCATAGACAATGTAGAAGCCTGTGCCAGCATATGGGTAATGTCTAAGGTGGGTGTCATGTGGAGCGGGGAATGTGGGCACACCCCTCCCCGCCTGCAATACAACACATCAAAAACTAGGGTCATCTGTGCCATTCACTACGTCTTGCAGCAATCCCATTTTACACAGATCCACATCCAAACTTGGCAGCATTGTCACTACCGCCACAATGACTGTGCCCCCCTTGTGTACCTCCTATGCAGGTGCTTCTAGATACCCCTTCCTGCCATGGCTCATGACCCCTGTCAGGCACCCACACAATCAGCATGAGCATGCCTACAACCGTGCCCACATCTGGACAAGGGGCACCATCGAGCAAACATTTGGACACTTGAAGGCAAGGTTCCACTGCCTAAGTAGATCTGGGGCTGCCCTGATGTACAGCCCCGTGAAAGTGGGCAAGATCGTCCTGGCCTGTGCCATGTTACATAACATGTGAGTCAGGTGCAACATTCCGCTACCCCATATATGGACATGCCTCCAGCTGAGGGGAATGACGCAGTGACAGTGAGGCTGAGATGCCATTGCCGAGTGGATGGACGTGAGGCCCAATATCAACTCATCACAAACTACTTTTAGACACAGAGCACATGCACATCGCCTAGGCCATACACAAAAATCAACACTGTACAGTAAATAAATCACACTTTCACGAAAATAATGAATGTCCAGTCAGGATTTCAAATACAACACCCAGTGTATTGAAATGGAATGAGAAAAAAACAACTGGTGGACAAACACCCTCTCCCCAACTATACCTTCCCACACACCCTCCCCAACTATCCCTCCCCACACCCCCTCCCCAATTTGTGACACAATGTCAATGAGTCAGTCCGAGACACACCCATGCCACATGTATGTCAAGGGTCTATGGCCCTCATTACAACCCAGGCGTTAAGGGGTTAACGGCGCCGTAAAAGGTGGCGGCGCCGTTAAACCCTTAACGCCTGATTACGAGGTCCCTTTGCGGGTTGGAGACTTTAACGCCTGCTTTTTGCAGGCGTTAAAAACCAACCCGCAAAGGGACCTTGGTGCTAAGTACGGTGCCGCAATTTGCGGCACCGTACTTAGCGCCTTCCCCATTCCCATTGTGCCTTATGGGGCAAAAATGGGAATGGGGAAGGGCCATGGCGGCATGGGGAATTACCGCCCCGCCAACCTCGGAATGGTTAGTTACCGGCATGGACCATGGTGCTTTTAGCACCATGGTCCAACGCCAGGGTCGTAATGAGGGCCAATGTGTGTGGCCACTTGCCACCAGGGCCGCCCTTTCGCCATGTAGCAGAAAGGTGCATTGACCTGTGCCTCGGCCTCGGGCTGCTCTGGAACGAACTAGCGGGTGTTGAGCTGAAGGACAGCATGTGTGAAGACTCACTGGCCCATCGTTCCAGGGCCGCCTGCAGCGCCATTGCGAGAGACTCAGCCATGGCCGACATTATACTGTTTCCCTCACAGACCCTGCTGGCCAGGTGTACAATGGCCAACGTTGCACATCCAAGGGCACGTGCATTGCAATGCCCAGTGGGCTGCACACTTTCCTGCAAGAGCTCGGCCTCCCCCTGCATCAGGCGGGACTCCTGCAGGTGCTGCTGCACCCGGGCCGACAATCCATCCTGCCTTTCCTCAATGCGGCGCAGGTGGCTGTCCATGTCCCTGACAATAGGAAAGGGCGGGCATGGGGGGTTGTGCAGGTTGATGGAGCTGAATTCCGGGCGTTCATATGCGGTGTGATCCGAGGTGTCCCCCATGTTCTCACCAGCATTACCAGCAGCTCTTTTGTCGCTGGTGTCAGGCGCATATGATGGTGTTTGTTGGGTTTGGGCAAATAGCCAACCTCCTGCCGTCGTCCTTGTAAGCAATTGCACCATGGCAGGGGCTGTAGGAGCTGTTGGGGTGGTGGGGCAGCTGTTGTTACCACTGCAGGAGCTGCCAGGGTGGGTGGGGCAGCTGTTGTGACCACTGCAGGAGCTGCTGGGGTGGTGAAGCCAGCTATTGTCACCACTGCATGAGATGCCGGGGTGGTGGTGGCAGCAGTGACAGCCACAGTGGATGCTGCCGTCTCCTTGGTGGTAGTGGACGTGGAGTCGACCCTAGAGATGCCTGGTCGGCCTCCATCAGTCCTAGTGGAGTCTCATCAAACTAAAAGGGCCTATACTAAAAAACCTATTGCCAATCCTTACCGCTAAATACAAATAATGTGGGATAGTGTTCATGAAAAAGAAAGAAATGTTCTCAAAATGATATGTCAGGAGGTTCGGGCCACTGGCCTCCCTTCTCCACGTTTTCAGCAAAGGACAAGGCGGTTCACTCGAGCAAAGCACACACTCTGGCTTCTTTGGCATGAGGATACAGTTCCATTACCAGCATCAGGGCCTTCTGTTCCCAAGTCTCTTTACTTATGAAAGTCTCTTGATTCAGAGGGCCTGATGTACCAACACAAAACACAAAGTTCCTTTCCTCTTATAAGTAATCAATTCCGGTGATTCACTCTGGATCCCCCTCAGCCGGGCTCAGATCCCTTTTGTATCACAATCATTACTGTGGACCCCCCCTTGCAGGCTCAGATCCCCCTTTTTACAATGTTCAGAGAACATTCTTTCTCGGGTGGCTCACGGTTCACCCCGGATCCTGCTCAGCTGGGCTCAGATCCTCTCTTTTTACACAGTCTCCCACATCCGGGCTTGGACCAATTTCAGTTCACATTAAACTATCCAAGACTTTCAAATGTGCATAGAGTTTTGCTTGACCCATTGCAGGACCACTTCAATCTCAAAATACCCCTTCCTTAGTTGCCAACCAGTTGGATAACTAATAGAGACCTTCTAATGAGCACCCACATGGCACTGGACCACTCGGTCTACAGTATCTTTCTTGGCCTCCAAAGTTCCATCACTCCTTTGGTTTTCAATTATATTCACGTCACTTGTCGCATAGTTTTCATACACTTTTCTCTCTAGATTTCTTCATACAATGTTGCTGCTTGCAACCTTGGTTCTAACACAGGCTGGTCTGGTATGAGTCTCTCCGACTCATCGGCTGTGCTGTCTTTATTGGCGCTGCCTTGTTGTAGGAGCCAAGGACAGTACCACAGCAGCAAATGCTCCTCCCCATCTTGGCTACCAATGCAGGAGAGCCCCTGGTACCTCTGACACACAATGCAGGTTTCCTCAGCTTTAGTCCTAGGTCTTAGGGTTCTTGTTTTCCAAGGTTCACGATAGTAAAGGTCTGAAAAGATCAAGGGCACTTCCCTCCTTGCAACCCCTTTTGGTCTTGCCGTCTTTTTCCTCGTATTAAACTGCCATCTTGGAACTGCTGCTTCCTCAAGGGTGCTTTAGTGCTCTGCCTTTTATCCATGTGAGGAAGTGTGATGGAAGTCAGGTTTGTGTAATGATCAGTAATTGCCTGACCTTGCCTGACCAGTGCATTGGGACATGCCAGGTATACGGCTCTGGTGCGGTTTCAGTCGCGGTGGGCTGTTCGTGAGAAAGTGTTTCTGTTGTCAAAGGGGGAGTTAACCCCCCCAAGTATCCTACCTGGTAGGATGAGGAAAAGGTGTTACAGGGAAGGGGATACTGTGTCTCACCATCTGGTGTCCTACTCCGACTCCCCAAAGACCCCCCATCCAGGTGATCCTCCCGCACTGGTCTACCCCCAGGAAATGGATCCAAAAGCGATGGCTGTGTCCTGACCACCTGGTTGACAGATCCCCGGGAACTAGCGGATGAGACACCTTAAGGTTTCTCACAGCACCCACTTGGCTCACATACCGGTACATATCAGCACTCACTTATCTTGTTCACTCTCAGCATGAATTTCCCTCAAACCACCCTGTCCTATCTTTCCACACTTAAGGCAGGATGCCTGAATTCCTGGACAATTCACATTATTTGCCAAATGGCAGTACTACCATACCCAAACCATCTTTTAACTGAATCTCTTCTACCACAAGTCTGCTGAAGTTCAGGAGCACTTTGGGTCACTCCATTTTTAGCACCCTCCCTACGAGGGATAAAGTTCTTTCTTTGCAGAGATTTCGCTTGTTCCTTTTTTTTGGTTACGTAAATGCTCACAATGTGAGGTATATTATTATCTTTACTTTCCAGCCCTTTCACACAGGCCAAAATGTGTTCTATTTTCATTGCAATTTCCAACACTTCGGTCAGGCTGGGCTTCTCCTTGTGTCCAAATGTCCTCCTGTATCTTATTGTTTCTAACTCTTAACATAAATTGATCCCACAGACGTTCATCATAGGTGTCCTAAGGTTACATTTGTTTGCTAACGCCCTCAAACCAATGATGAAGTCCTCGCTGGACCCTCCCATACTTTGTGCTCTGATACCAACATAATATCTTTCAAGGATAATACTAGATTTCTTTTCAAAGTGCATGTCAAGTTTTATAAGTATCATCTCATAGGCATTCAAACTCTCAGCACTGCTGCCTTCTTCACCTTTCAATATCCATGGGAGGGTTCGGGTAAACTCTTTAAAATACGGTGGCCCTCAACGCCCAAACAATGCATTAGTAGTCCCCTGCAGCGATCAGTGCTATGGCCAGAACGTAATCCTGAAAATCCTCCTTCCATATTTCCCACTTTACAGAAGGGGTTCCAGGATTGGGCAGAAATGGAGGTGGCAGACTGCTCATGGCGGTAATGTACAGCAGAAGACTAAAGAGGAAATAATGATATTGCCTGTAGTTGTCATTTCATAATATGGCCAATTTGAGCTGTTATTGTGCACTTGGATGCATTATGCCAGTTGTAAATACTATTGCATTTCTGTGTATTAGTATTACATTGTTGCAGTTATCCCTGCTGAACCAGTAAATAGAGAGGGCTAGGACAGTTTATGTTCAAACACAAGTAAGCATCAGGATTCCAATATAGTAATTCATTTAGTAATTCATAAGTTTACCACAAGGTTTATGTGCAGGATAAATCACAAACACGTGGATCCTGTCCACAAAAATAATTATACTGTGACGAAGAGCTGGACCGCACATCAATGTATCCAGGAATGCCTCACTGGACCTAGTAATCCAGGCATTCACTGCACAGCAGGCGATCAGTACAGTCCTGGGACACAGAGTCACAACGATGTGCCACAGCAATGGTCAATATTCCTAAAGTACCAGAGTATCCATGGCACAACAAGCAGGGGACAGATGCTGAGCTTCAAAGCCTCTCTGTCAAAGATGAAAGCAAGAGAAATTCTAGTAGTTGATGGCTGCCCTGCATCCAAGTATGCTCACGAGGAACACGCACCAATCAAGACACCTATGGACCCTGGGGGACTGACCACCTCGTTGTCAATATTCTAAAGGTAAGTCACTCCTTTTGTAGATTTGCATATTTATTTATAAATTAAAGGTTAAAGTGGGTACAACAAGCCCCCAGCCACAAAAGGAGGTGATTTCTCTGTCAAGCCATTTTCTTCTCAGCAACTGTTCTTCAGGTTCAAAGCCTTGTCATTATGTGCTGTCCATGGAACTTAGAAGCATTTCAGAAACATACTTGTTAGGTTCCATCAACTAGGCAATAGCAGGGTGGCAATCAGAAAGAGAATAATGCATTACTTAACAGTACACATGTTTACATTGCTAACTAGGATATGATGTCTTGGCATCAACCCATGATTTACAAACACTGCACTATATAACAAAATGCCGAGAAGAGACAGAGAGAGAGAGAGAGAGAATCGTATGGCAACAGGGGAGCCCCCATTGTAGAGTAACGCAAGTGGAAGGTGGATCCAGCGAGAGCCGCAAAAGTCCAAAAGGACTCTGAATTAGAGGATCAGACTCTGGAAAGAAAGCATGCCAAGTTGGACCCGACAGCAGTTGGTGGCAGGACCACAAGTGGTTCGTGGTGGGCAGGGAACCCTTCCAACTACGCCAACACCACAACGGCACTGGTTCCCAGGAGGGACGCCAGACCGTAGTACAAAAGCAAAGCAAACAACGGGCGAAGAGACACCAACTGAGGAAATATCTGAGAAATAAGAACCTAGCAGGAGAAAAGGTCCTGAGCAACCACAGGCTTCCCCCATGAAGAAAAAGATAACACAGAGAACGGGAGAATGTGGATCGTTATACGAGTGCAGAAACTCATCCCAGTGAATGTTAAAACTACAAAGTTGATAAATCTGTACTGTAACAAAACAAGAGGGAAGGTTATATGGAAACCTGAGAAAGAGGACAATAATCACTTGGCAAGATTACCATAGGAAGAGGGGAGAGAGAGAGGTAACAGGAGAATAGGAAGACTGGGAAGCCAAAAGGGAAACGTTATACGAGTGGAGAAGCTCATCCTAGTGAATTTGTTGAAAACCAAACTACAAATTTGATAAATGTGAATTGCACCCAAATAAGAGTGAATCTGAGAAAGAGAATATTAATCAGTGGCTATGACTACCCTGGGAAGATGGGAGAAGATTCCAACCCTCAAAAGAGTCTGAAATACGGAAAAGAGAAAGAGATAAACAGAAGACCAAGATAAGTCTAAACTAAGAAGGGGACACAATAACAATCCTGAGGGTATAACCCCCCCCAAGAGACGATATCACGAAAGGTTGTAACCAACCAAAATATGTGGATGCAAGGATCAAACAAACTTTATGAAAGAGCCCTGGGAATAAAATTCCACAAGACAAGGGAAGAGCCCAAGACCTTATCCAAGAACTGCAAGCCCTGGTACAGAAGGTGGCTAAAGACTATTCAGAATAAGATATTAATAGAACGCACAAGCGAAGCAGATCCTTACTTCACCAGGAGAATGGAGTCATTCTCCTGGCCTTACTTTGTTTGAATAGTGGTAGGATCCGACAGCGTTAGGTTTTGACAGTGGACTTTCTTTTCATTTGGGCATTGCCAGACGACTGAAAAGCACCTTAGTTAGTTATATAGGTAGGAAAACCCCATAGTTATAGGGAGAGATAGGCCTTCTCCTTATCATTTAATAAAACATTGTTGGAAATGTCTTCAAAGTGTCCGCATAATTCTTCTGACCCGCCACAGGCAGTAAGATCAGAGGAATTTGGTGGAGGTAAAATTGTGATAGAGGGTTTATTGGAGGAGGTTGGTATAAGAACAGTGTCAGATTTAATAACAGAGGTGAGTGGAGGTCAGGAAGATGTAGTGACATCATAGGAGGAGGATGGAGTGAATAATATTGAGGAAGAGGAGTTTGGTTATCAGGTGTGGGTTGATTGTCCAGACTTGGGGGCAAGGTGGTGTGACAGGAAAGCTGCGGTATTGGGACCAAGGAATTGGTACATGAAAAAATTACCATACCCCTCGAGGTGAGCAGGGCATCAGATCCCTGGAGGCATGCAAGGCACCAGATGCGTGGAGGTGGAGGTGGAGGGGGAGCAGGTTACAAAATCCCCATGCAGGTGAGGGGACATGGAGGTGTGCATAATACCCCTGGTGGTGTTGGAGGTGAGCAAGGCACCATATCCCTGGAGGTGGTGGGGGGATGATCAGAGCACCATATCATTAGGAGTGACTGAGCCGAGAACCATATCACTGAGGGAAAGAAGGTTAGCATGGCGTTATATCCCAGAGAACAGGGTACCATAACACTGGGTTTGAAGTTGGAGGTGGATGAAAGGAAGCTGAGGAAGAAGTGGTGGAACAGCGGAGGGAGTTCAGAAGAAGTGACCTCAGCAAAGAGTCTGGGCCTACAGCATCAAAGAATGACAAAGGGAGGTGCCCAGAGGGGCAAAGAGGGAAGAATGTGTGATAGACACAGATGGGTAAAGGAGGGGCCCAAAGGGATGAAGGAGGACTGTGGAGACCAAAATAGTTAAGTCTTTCCTCCATTCACTATCAAGCCTGATGCTCACCCAGATCTCTGCCCACCTGACCAGCTGAAGAAAGACTGCCAGAAGAACAGGAGTGGACTGCGGGTCCCCTAAGCCATAATCTAGGAGTGGGCTCAGCATGATCTGAAGGTGGTACAACCCAGGGGAGATTGTGGGATTTTGGTGTGATAGGGTCCGGTACCTGACCCTGTCAAGTGGGGGATGGGAAACACTCTTTGCCAGGCCAGGGCCAGTGTTGCCCCAGTGTTAGGGTAAGGAAGTGTGGATGGCCCGGTCTCCGTTACCACTTATGTGCCTGGCTGGAAGTGGAGAATACCACTTTTCATCATCCCATGCCTGCCGTACAACATGCTGGCCAGAGTTTTCACTCTTCTATTTCAGAACTACAAAGCCCAGAAATCCTTGCAGCAAAGGACAAAACATTCAAACCACCGGCTAGAGATTGCTCCCTGTGGACCGGCAATCATGACCCTCAATTACACCGCAATACGAATTCTGAAATTGACAGTTGCTGCACCAGGCCAACATCGTGAAATACTGTCCAACCCACGTTTAAAAAGGGGTTGAGCCTTAAAGGACACTTTATGGCTTCGTACCTGTGTAACCCGGCAAATGAGGAAGAGCAATGAAGAGATTGGCCCTAGAAACCAGGTGAGCATGACAGCCAATGGAAGGGTGAGGAGGATAAAAAGGGATGAGCAGTATGGGAGAGAGTGGGTTGCTTGGGTGAGGTCAAGGGCCAAGAAGGCGGACCAAGAGAACACAGAGCGTGGAGGTGACTAGCACAGAATGTTGAAAGTGAGGTATTGGTTGTGAAAGAAAGTGGTACTTGGGTGTGAGCGTGTGCATGGTGAATAAGGTGAGTGAGAATGAGTGGGAGAGCAGGAGAGTAAGTAAGACTGAGTGAGAAAGGTGACAGGGAGAGGGAAAATGGGTGAAAAGAGGGTGAATGTGAGAGGAGGGTTGTAGCGTAGTAGATGGTATTGGGAGTGAAAAGTGCTGAAGAGTAGAGGGATTGGAGAATAGTGAAGAGTAGAAGGCAGGGTAGGAGTAAGGAGTATATGTGAATCAGAATAACCTCAGAGGTACAAATGAGGAAGAGAGACAAGGAGAGCAAAAAGGGACTGGGCGGAAGATGAGGAGGGGAAGAGTAGAAGGAAGGGAAAAGGAAGAAAGAACATCAGAGTGAGGAATACCAGAGTATGAAGGGGATAAGAGCAAGCGTGACTTGGGCGGTTCAAAGGCACATATTCCTGTTTGAAGACCATTATGGTTCTTGAGGGATACAGGCTGGGGTGAGCCACGTAGGCCAGGGCTGCAAATAAGCAGCACATTTACCTACTGTTCTCCTTAAAATTAGGTAATTACTCCCAACAAAGGAAAATAGAAAATAGGTATCATGTATCTGACCATTTATACCACCTGCACTGGTACCTATACTGCTGCCTGATATGAAGATGGACAATATTAGAAAGGTTTTTCTTTTTTGTTTATTGATAGTGCTAGCTACAACAAATGCTTGAAATAAAAGGAAATAGAATTAATGGATATACCATATGCCCAAACATATGTCTGATGGGAATGAGAAGTATGTTCAGATTTTCTAAAAGTTATTTGAAGAAGTCTGAGGGTTTTTGCCGACCAGCATGTTGTGCCCGTTATTTACTTCATCACTTGGTATCTACTGTCCACCTATCTCGCCCACTTACCTCATCCCTCTAACTAAGACGGAGCTGGTGAACAGGTAGGGAAGGAGAGACATCAGGGATTCAAGGTTTGTTTCCCACTGTCTCAACAAAACCCTTGCCAAGCACTGCTCTTTGGATCTTGAGTGTTGTATAAGGTAGAATGGGCAGGGAAGCTGGAGGGACAAGCTGTACCCATTGAAGCCCTCTTCCACCTGCATGTATTTACCCTTAGCTTCAACCCTCCACCGTCAAAACTGTGAAAGGCAACAAGGCCAGAAGGAATGAAGGAGCATTGAATTATTCTACTGCTTCTTTCTCCTCTGTGATGGCAATTCAGGAAAGGATATACATGTTGTTTGTCAAAGCAAAAGCAGCTGGCTTCCCCATTGCATATTTTGTAAAGTGCAATCTGTGGTTCCCAAACATTACTCTGACTCTCGGGTTTAAAGCAAATTGAGGAAGAGTGGAGTGATTTAAAGTGAATCTTCTTGGCATTTGGGATTATTAACAACAATCGCTTGTTGGTAAGGAATAACTAAAACTTGGTACAAAAACAAGGTGCATTCATACACATCATTTGGCAGTCTGAAAAGCAAATGTGTTGTAACCAATCCCAAGGTGTCAGAGAGGTGTGACAGCATGACAACCTTGAACAACAGTGGAATAGGAGGCAAAGCCTCCAGGGAACAGGCTGACCAATCATACATACCGAATAGTAGATGGGTAGCTATCAACAATGCGATCATATTCCACAGAGGGGTTCTGAAATCTGATAGGCAACCTTAGCAAAGACTGAATCCTCTAATGGACCCTATGGTTGATGGGTGCATCTGCTACTAGATGTTGTATGCGACCTATCAGCATCCCTCCCTGCACTGTTCCATAATGAGGCATAAGGGAAGCACCGGCAACTAGGGCAAACAAAGGGATCCTGTCAAACTTTTCCAACTCCCTACTCATTGTCACACTCCTTCCCTCTTGTCAGGTGTTTAAATAGATTTGCAAATTATAATTTAGCTATAAAACATTTCTCACAGAGCAACCTCTGATCTAACATCCCCCATCACAACAATCCCACCCCAAAATGCTGGAACAAGAAACAGGTTGTATTTAATCCTAATATTGTTTTATTCAAAATAGTAAATCAACCAAAGGTGGTCCTCTAATTTTAAGCAAGGGGGAAGCCATCCACCACACTCTTTCAAAACAAGTACAGGCCACTTCTCTACAATAACATATACCCTGCCTGCTTTTTCTTACTGATTGTTAATGCACAAACATCCATTCTTATCAATAACATCTATGTATATTCTAGATAGTAATACACAATGTGCTTTCATCTTATTGATGGCAATTTAATGTAGGTTATTTTCTCCAACATCAATTACAAGTGTTGGTATCAGACAAAGATTTCAAACAAACCTTTAGTTGGAGTTTATCCTACGCAACTGACAAGTATTGGCATCAGAGAAAATCATAAATAGGGTAAGGTGGTGTATCGAGTGTTGGAGATATATCTCTATATTTTCAAAATCGATACAGGATGAGACAATATGATTAACATTGAGATATAAACATATATACATTATTACATATACTGCAATTTTTTATTTACATTTTGATATTTACACAGCTGGGTGTATTCTCGAACAGGAAGAGGAACCCTGTAGTTGCACTTTATTTTGATCAATGTCTTATAAATAAAGGTGTTTGTGACATCTCAAATGTAGTTAGCGGCATACAACTGAGCATTTAACCCACATAAAGAAAATAGAGATATATATTATATATCGCCATTCAGCCCAAAAATATTGAGATATGACTTTTGGTGCTTATCACCCAGCCCTAAAAATAGAATGTACAATGAGAACTCTCATTTATGTGGTATTGTACTTTATTTAATTTTGGAGTGCACAAAATATTGGTTCTTTTATTAAAAAAAAGAAAACATGATTGAAGCTATAGTTTTCTGAATGAATAGTAACTAATTCCCAAATCACTCTTGGCATTAGGATTCTGTTTAATCCAGGCTTCTTTCTTTTCTGTGCAATGTCATTTAGAAAGATTTCAATGATAATTCAAATTGGCATCATTTACTAATATTCCTCGGGGAATGGAAGTGTATCGGCTAATCCCTCTCTCCCCTCACTAAAATGGTGTGCCTCAACTCTCCGAATTTCACTTTTATAAAACTATGGCTTTGACAGGTCAAAACTTTAATAAACCCTCTGTAAACTGTGAAGCATTTTACACAGTGTTAAGTTCCAGTGTTAAAATACACCTGTGAAAACAATGGGTTTTGGTTTACTAGGCTACTGTTAGAAAACAACATGCATTTTGTACTGAAAATTATTTATATTATTTTCCCAATGGTCTCCCTTACAACCCAAGCCTATTTAGTGTCCTAGCTGGTGAGGATTGTAAACTCACTTTTAGGTGTGTCTATTAAAGCACGGTAACAGTATGATATCTCACATCTCTAGGCAGCATCAGCTAGTCACCTTTGCCTCCAAGCTTCTGCTTTCAACTTTCAAAATCTTTAAAAGGGACTCTGCTCCTATATAGACATAGTTCTGCATCAGGTTTCCTCTGGACAAGGCTTTCTTAGGGCGTCCTCTCAATGTCTCCAAGGTATTATCCCACTTCAGCACGTAGGGCCTCATCACGAGTTGGGGTGTAGCCCTTAAATGTGGCAGTAACGGTATCACTGCTGCATTTAAGGGCTGGTCCTATCACAAGTTGGGCGCTAAAGGGCTGTTTTACCTCCAGATTTATTCTGGAGGTGAAAATCCCTGTTTTCGGCAGAATTTCAGCTGGCTGTATTAGCCCACAGTATTAGCACCAAAAATGCCCCATTGGATCCAATGGACCAAATGTGGAATGGAAATTTACTGTTAACGCCCAACCCATGATCTGGCGATAATACCGGCGGCCCGGTGGGTGCTATGGCTATTACAGTGGAGTGGTATTACAGCCAGGATATAGCCCACACTCGTGATGAGACCCACAGTCTGTCAGGCAGAGTACCCCTATATGCAGACTTACCAGAATTCCAGGGCTCTCCCTACTTCTTGTGTGTTTGGGTTTAAACAGATGTCACATTTATTCCATGCAGTATATTTTGACATGGACATTTGTTCTTGGAGGAGTTTTACCATTTATTCCCTTCCAATGTTGACACTCACTGTGTATCTGGAAGGTCCAAAATATTTACTCATATGACAGAGTGGGGCTGGGCAAATGTTAACCTAAATACATTTTTCTTCCATAACCTTTGTTAGGAGCTTGTCCCGTTATTGAGATATGGATTTTTAAAACCACACTCCAATCCTGCATCTCTAGATATGTTACAGGCCCTAGAAGCACGGACAGGTTATTTATTAAACTATGTATTAATATATCATGTTTAGATCAAAGGTGGACATCTGGCTGGAACTTGGTGCTTTGATGACTTATTCTCTGAAAACCATGCATCACTGCATGTGCCCAGCTGCCAGCCATGAAGTGGAGGGAGACCATGAAAACCGAAATCTTGATATGCAATATGGCATATTTCTCTGTATTTTCTTGTTCCTTTCTTAAGATAAGGACATACTCTGAAAGTCCATCTGGATTTTCGTTTTTGCCTTAATAATTTCTACTGATTAATGGGAAGTCATTCATTGGCAGATGGCTGACCTCTGGTCATGAGAACTACCCTTTGCCTTGGCAAGCGAGCCTCAGGACCATATATTCTGATACAGATCTGCACTTAGTTTGTGTTCTTAAAGAAACGTCTGCTCAGGATACAATTGCAATGGCAATGTTTTTCTCCCATTTCCAACTATAATATAAGTCAATTCAACACATACTTTGATACCTTTGAAAGACAATTTGCCCATTCTTGTGCTTTTAGATGCATGCAGATTTTGCTTGACATTTGTGTTAAAACAATTTCTACAAGACAGTATTTATACAGAAAAACGACAGTGCATATGGTTGTAGAAAGAAAATGCATGTACACATGTCCCAAATGAGCTGCACATTATGGAGATGAAAAACCATGCACATACAAGTCATGGAGTTTTTAAGTACAGGGTTAAACGTCCGGAATATACAATATACGTTTTGCAATATTCTGGTACAACAGGGCTCTGCAAAATAAACATGCCTCCTCATAACAGCTGCCCCATGTAACCTTGGGGAGGTTTTTTCATTATGTAAGTGAACAAGCCAAGCACACAATGGGCCGCATTACAGGTCTGCAGGGACGTCATTTAAGGGTCGCAGAGGTCGCAACTGTGACCTCCGAGGTCTCCCTTGCGACCTCTGTGGTCTCCCTTGCGACCTCTTAAAAAAAAAGGAAGGAAAAAAAAGATTTTTTGTTTTTGTTTTTTGTATTTCAACCTCTTGGGCTGTGACCAGCACCATGTGGCTCTTGGCCACAAGTGTAACACTTTCAGCAGTGACCCTAAATACGGAAGAATAGGAATACCAAATATTGTGCCTTTCTGGAATTCTATACAATAATTGCTAGACTCATTAAAGGTTTATTTCAGGCACACTTCAGAGGGTGAGTCACTGATTTAGTCTATTCTTAAATGCCTGAACTCAGCCTTTCATCCTTCTGAGGTCGATAAATGAGTACCAATACAGGTTGGGTGATATTGGGTGTATTTTCTTTCTACATAAAGCGCTTAAGCGTAAGTGCTTTATAATAACACATCATTATCATTTGGTCATGGACATCTGCTTGCATTCACAGTAATTTGGTAATATGGGCCTAAACACACTGACCTTAACGATATGGGGATCCATTCTTGTATGAAATGTACATCACATTATAGTGATATTGTAAACATATTTTTTGTAATTTACAATGCTATGTGATGCCACTTCCTATTTTGTTCACGGGTGAAAGGTTGTGTTCCATCGCTTCCTGCGATATTACTTTGGGGTGGGGCCAAATGACATCACTTCCTGTCATGTCATCAGGGGGTCAAGGGTCATGGGAAGTCACTTCCGCTACCCCTGGCATTTTGGTTAAATGACGTCCCTGCGTGTCTGGCGGTAACTGTGCTGGTGCCACCGGACCTGTAAAAAATTACTGCCGCCTGACTTCCCGGTGCTTGTTAACCAAACATGTGGCTTGTTAACCTTCATCTCAAATAGTTATGTGAATCGGATTGCTTTGATAATGGGCACGAAAGCATTCATTGATGTAGGCTAGTAATTTTATGAAGCGGAAGCAGGATGTCATGTGGAGGACAAACAGGTTATTACAAGTTGAACAGTGTAAAGCCTAAACGGTAGTGTAAAGAGAGATACTGGGCCTCATTACGAGGTTGGCAGTAGCCGTGCCTGTAATACAGGCACGGCTGTCGTCGTTATTTCATTTTTTCCGGCACCCAGGAATGGGCAATTACCTGGTCATTATGGCCTTGCCGGCCCAGTATTTGCCCATTCCTGGGCACCGTGAAAAATTCTTCCCCATTCCCATTTGAACCCCATAAAGCTCAATGGGAATGGGGAAGCCGGATGCACCATGCATCTGACATGTTTTGCTCGTGGGTGCCGCTCTGCCTGCCAGGACCGGCAAACTCATAATGAGGCCCACTGTCTGCAATGTGGTGTGGGGCAAAGCCATGAATAGGCTTAAAGACAGGGGGCCTCATTCTGACTCAGGCGTTAAGGGGTTTACGACGCCGTAAACGGCGCCGACCCTTAATGCCTGATTACAAGGTTCCCTTTGCGGGATGGCTGTTTAACGCCTGCTTTTTGCAGGCGTTAAAAGCCATGCCGCAAAGGGAACTTGGCGATAATTACGGCACCGTAATTTACGGTGCCAAAATTATCGCCTTTCCCCATTCCCATTATGCCCTATGGGGCAAAAATGGGAATGGGGAAGGGGCCATTGGTGAATGGGGAATTACCGCCCCACTCACCTTGGAATGGGGCGGTAATTCCGCCATCCACCATGGCGGAATTGCAACCTTAGCGGCATAGACCATGGTGCTACTAGCACCATGGTCCTCCGCCAAGGTTGTAATGAGGCCCAAGGATTTGAACTTGATAAAGATGCAGCAATTTTGGATTATCGGCCATCCGGCATGGAGGCAGTAGGTGGAGGTGAAACAGGATCTAGTTCGAGTATAGAGGGTAAATGTGGCAAAGATAAGTACTTTGTTTTAGGGGAGTGGAAGAGTACAGCAAAAGGCTCCAGGCAGGCAAGATGAGTAATCAAGTTTGCTTAGGACCAGGATAGAGATTAGAGTCTTGGTAGAGGGATGGGAGAGGTGCAGACAGATTTTCCTGATATTGAGAAAGTTTATCCTGGATGCAGAATTGGCGATGAAGGGATTGAGTGGAAGTTGGCAGTCAAAGAGGGCCCCAAGGGTCTAACCCTGGGGTGATGGAGAGAGGAGGTCGAGCGGGATAGAGATAGGGAATGGGAGAGTGGGGTTGGTCTTGGAGGTTGGAAGAAAGGAGATGTCTGTCTTAGAAGAGTTTACCTTCAGGAAGCATAGAGCCATAAAGTGACAGAAGGCAGTGGCCAGTTACTGATACATTCAGAGAGGGTGGGTGTATAGCGGGGAAAGGCTAAACAGGATTATTTAAATAATATAAACTGAATTTTATAAAACACCCGTGCTTGACAAAAATATCAAAAAGCCAAACTTTTTTCTGTTAACTCCTCACAATTTCTATTAATAAAAAAGAAGTAATAGCAAAAAAGATATATGATCTGAAGAAGCAGTAGGCCTATGGGTAGGAATCTTTGGCAAAGCCAGACATACTGCTTAGTACAGACATCCTTCCACAAAGGAGAAAAGTTTGTATTTGCAAGATTCCCAGATTCCTTTCCCTTCTGTTATCGAGACATCTTAGTGCACCAGTGTATCGGCAAAATGTGTAAAAATACTAAACTGGACATCTGGCCAAGGATTAATACTTAAACCACATCGGACACAAAGTCAATGCCAGTCTTACGCAAGGTAGTTATATTCAGTTTAATTGCCAACTTTTGCACTTGTATTATAGCCAAATGTGAATGTTTGGGTAATAGGTTAGTCATGCCTTTTTTGTTTTATTTTATTTATTATATTTGTTTTAATTTATTGTTTGAATTTGTATTATTGGTGTAGTCCATTGGCACTGATTGCAAGAAGGAGGGGTTGTAGACCCACTGGGTCAAGTTGTTGTTAGTGTTGCTGCAAGAGCCACCTTTTCAGTGTCTTGTGAAAGGCAAAATGGTTGAGGATGGTCTGGGTCGATGAGGGAGTTGGTTCCAGAGTCTTGAGCACAAACAACAATGCTTGTCAAACAGAGCGCGATTTGTTAAAGTGAAGAGTGAGGGTAGATTAGCTGAAGAGGAACAAATAATTCTTGGCAACACTGTACAAAATTGTGGAGACCAAGAATGACTTGACGTGGTTGTGGAGGTACAAGAACATCACTGTCGGATTTCGATTTGATGGTTTTAGCCATTGGCAGATAGTGGGGCAGGACAATTCTGATGTGGTCACTTTATCCAAGGCTGATGAGTATGCAACACACTCTCTGGTACTATTGTTGTAAACAGAATTTATGAATTAGCCTCCGGTATGATACTTGGCTCTGATAGCAAACAACATTACAGGCTAAACAATTATCACCTTTGGAGTACATTACAGAATGTTGATTTGTATTATTCACATACCTTAAAACAGAAGTCTTCAAGCCGTGGGCTTGGCCCATAGGGGGGGCCCAAAGGATGATGCTCAGGAGGCCCCAGACTCTTTGCAAAGGGGATTAATATGACTGCTTTTAATATCAAAAAGGATTAAGAGGACTGCTTTAAATAGAATATAAGCAATAAAAAATCTTCCTATATTTTAAAGAGCCTGGACATACCTTGGGTCCCCTGGGGGTGGGGGGCAACTCCGAGGTGGGAGACCCAGAAACAATATTTTTAAGTGGTGAAGGGGTCTCATTATAAAACAAGTTTCAATGCCACTGCCTTAAAACATGAACAGCAGCCATACAGCGGGTTTTATTTTGAGGTACATGACACAGCAGTGAAAACAGGCAGATGGAAATCACTCGGTGCATGTGGCAGTCGCATTCTTTTCAGCAATGCTCTGTCGACCTATTCCATCAATGTATAAAATCTATCTGAAGATGGTGGCCAAACACGGGGCACTGTGAGTTCCTGGTACATGTTATAAGGGAGCCGCATTGAAGACAAAACGAATATAATGTTGTGCAATATATGTCACTTTTGCCATTTTGACAGCCAGGTGGAGAATTGTTCTGGCAGGAAGGGGTCCTTAGATCAATTCACCCATTAGTTTTTCTCTTGCATGTGAAATCTCACTTAGGACTAGGGAAAAACCAGTCTTAAGTAATGCACAACAAAAGTTCCAGGTCTCTACCCCAGGACATTGGGTGTTGCAAATACAAATAATGAATGTGGTAATGAGAGACCTGATATTCTGGATATGGCATCTGCACACTTAATCTTAATTACTATTACATGACTAATGGTACAGTGCAGAATGTAATTCTGGTCTGAATACAATCAAATGAGAGGCTGGCAAATAAATGTTGATCAAAGTCTAATTCAAGTTGAAAATTATAAAAGATGTGGATAATCAAAAGACGGATTGGCTTGATTCGAGCCATGGTTTTGTATCATTATGTTTCAAATGACATTCCATGGTTTTCTAACACTGATTCCTAGATGCCACACAGGAAATCCTGCTCTATTGGCATTTTCAGTGGGGCCATCAACTTTTCCCCCCTCGAACATCCACATACTGTGGTCCCCTTTCCCCCGCTGGCTCTTCCCGTCTGCCCCTCCAAAGTGTCAAATGTGTTGCCCCACCTCCTTCTACTGCTATCCTTTTTCTGTACCCCCCACCCCGAAAACTCTATAATGTGGATCCTTGTCCCAGCCCACTCTTCCAAGCTAGTTCTCCGACTCCCTCAGTACTTCCAAACGCCTTGCCCCACCTGGCTTGCTTTCCATTTTTGTGCCCCCTCCCCACTCGCAACAAAAACTACAGCGCAACACCTTGCTTGAAAACAAGTATGTTTCTGTTGTTTATGATGTCAGGAGGGTGGGTGAAGTCCCATTGGAGGGGCAAGGGCAAACAGGGAAAATGAGCAGAAGCAAAAGAGTACACAGAATTGGAGAGGGCCAGAGGGATGGAGAGATGGATGTTAGATGGTAGGATGCCAGGACGAAAGTGGTGAGTGAAAGGAGCAGCCAGCTGAGTGGCTGGCCATCTAAAATATGGAACTCTGGTCAGACTTTCCCTCTTCCTCATTTTAGTGGCTGCATGCTGGATTGGTGAGTAAGCAGATAAGCTTCTGTGTATATACGACAGCAATAGCTTCCAACTAACTCCGGCTGACCACTACCCCGCAATGCAGGACATGTGTATCTACATTCCAGAACAGTCAATCATGCCAGCTGCTCAAGTATCGCACCGTAAATCTTTCCACCACTAGGGGCATCGAGAAAACTAAGGCCAATCAGGCCTGATAGTTGAGGCTGGCTTCACAGGCCGCCACTGGGCATCTTTCAAATGCTGCCCCGACGGAACCCCACAACTGTTATGCTCACCTGGTCTCTGCGGAGGCGTTGGGGCACGGTTGCAGCCCTCCTGGTGGTGAGGTCACTCGGGTCCAACTTCGACCTCTGCGCTTATGTGGTGACTGGTGGTAATAGGTGATGCTGCTCGGGACTGCTCCGGCGTGGAGAATAGGGGACGTGAGTATGCCAGCTTGTGCGCCTGATCCCCTTCCAGACCCTTTCTCCCAAACCGTGGTACCCGTGGGATGCGCTATTCCCTAGAAAGCTCACCTGTTGATTAGTTTTGGCGAGCACTCCATCCTGCTGCTTCTAGCAGGGGCGCTTGTATGATCTGGACCGAGTTCCTTCACTCGTCCCTTGCACGTGGTAGTCCAGTCCTGCTGCGACTAAGCCACTAGACTTCAGGTAAGTGTTCCTGTTTGCCTTTGTCTTTCTTCGTCTGTTTTTGTTGTATTGTAAAGTTCGTTGTCTTGTATTGGTGTTCGTTCCACTTTTGATGTTTGTTCTTTTGCTTTCTTCCCTAGTAGGTGATATTGCCGGCCCGGCAGAAGCGGCGGAGCTCGAGGTGACAGCCAGAGGGAATGAGGAACGAAGCTGCAGTGGTACAGTAGCTGGTAAATTGTTAACTAGGGGGCAAGGCGGGTTCAAATGCGGCACGTCCCTAGGACAGATGTTCTAACCTTGTCTTTCTTCTTCTTCACAGGGTCCGAGTTTGTGGATGCGCAGTGCGGTGCTGCGGCATCGCGATCAAAATCACTGGATGTCAGGAGATGAGCCTGCAGATGAAGCGATGAAGCACTGGTTTCCTGGAGGTGTGTATGCAGGAGAACGCCTGGTTTCAAAGGTAAGTAAACTGGTCCAAGCAGCAGCGGTGAGCATCACGTTGTATGTGAGTGCACAGTAACATGAAGCACCGGCCTTAAGGATGGAGCAGCTTATATAGCTGAGCTTCTGAAGCCACGCCCAATAGGTTCAGCCTACCTGCCACACCCTGCCACACCTGATGAGTCAGCACATGAAGACCAGGCATAGGGAGCCACACCTGATGACTCAGCACATGAGGATGTTCTCTGGAATAAAGGCTTTCTGCTCCTGGAAAGTCCTTGTAAAATAAAAGTACCCCTGCACTGAAATAAAGTGTTCCTGCTCACATCTCTATATGAGCCTGGTGCCAAAGGCGTCTGGACTGTGTCCAGCCAGTGCCCCTGTGTTTATAGGTCCCAAAGAGATGTAAGCCTCAAGGCCCCCCTCATGGGTGGTTCCACCCAGGTATAATGGGGTTATTGCGGTGGAAATGCCTGATTATCCGTGGAGCGTGGACATGCTCACTGGGTTCTCAGGTCCGATATAAGGGGCCATAACCTTTCCAGTCTATAAGGTAGTATAACTTGGACCAGACCATCTTAGAGTTTAGGATCCTTTTAACTTCATATTCTGCTTCTCCTTCAACTATTTTGGGATCTAGTGGAGTATAGATCCGCGTACCTAAGTGAATAAAGTGACCCATTGCCCCCATCACTAGATGGTGTGGTTTTTGTGTTCTGGGGCCTGTGGCCATAACAGCACTCCCCCTCAAGGCCCCTCTCAAGGGTGGTCGTATTCAACAAATCAACAAAGCAGTTCCTTTTTCAATTAACTTTCCATCCCTGGATCTCCCTCTTTTGGGCTCGGACCCCTTTCAGACATCAGCCTCCCTCTTTTGGGCTCACTGTGGCTTTTCTTAATTTCATGAGTCTTAATGTCTTTTCAAACAATTCTTCAGGCTTCGGACACTTTTTGTCAGCTTCCCTCGCCGGGTTCACTCTTGCCAACCTTTACAACACACTGTTCATGCGCTCATTTCACCAAACAGGATTAATTTCCGTTAGCTTCGCAATCATCTGTCGGTCAAAGACATTCAACTGTACAGAGGATTTTACAAGACCCCTGTATGACTACTTTGACCTCTTTTCGCCTCTTCCAAGGCCTTCAGGATACAGTAGTTTCTACCATCAGGCAATCGCACAGAGTTTCCTGCATGAGCACCCACGTGGTGCTGGATTCCACTGTTGCTGGTTTTCCCCCTCTTTCATCAATAGTGTCTTTAAATCTTTCAAAGGTCAATTTAGCTGTTGGCTACTTTCCGCTCAACACATTTCGGTTTCTTATCGATGCTCCCCTCGACTCACCGGCTGGGATGAACAACCTGGCTTTCTTTTGCTTTGGAGTCTAGGTTGGTAACTCAGAGACACGCATCTTTCCCCAGCTTAGTAATCAGCGGAGGAGGGTCTCGGTATCGTTGACATCTGCTGCAACACACACTGGCTATTGTTTCAGTCTTGTGATTCCTTCTGCAGAGGATTCACGGGCCTTGGGCGGAAAGGTCGCATCTCTCCTTGTAACCCTCCCGGTATGCGCAGTCTTTCTCCTCCTCTTCAACTGCAGTGCTGAGTTAGCTGTCACGTCGTGCGGTCCGCCTTGCTTATCTTGTGCTCCTGTGCTCCACCTTTTATCCCTGTGGGGAAGGTAAAGGGCCATCAGGTGTGTGTGATTCTGGTCAATTGCATGACTTTGTCTGGCCCTTGTATTGGGACATGTCAGGTAAATGGCTCTGGTGTTAGTCCATTGGTTTTCGTGTTGTGCAAAAGTGTTTGTGTTAGAAAAGGAGGTGGGAGGGGGGCAGTGGTTTGAAATATCCTATGTGGTGGATGGGGAAAAAGTGTTGAAAGAAGGGAGATACAGCGTCTCACCTGTCAGTATCCCACTCCCACTCCCCAAGGACCCCCCATATTGGTTGATCCTCCCTCACTGGTTGTTAGGAAAGATTTCCATCCAGTTGTGTACCCTTCAAATATTTGCTTTTTGCCAGAGGAGCGCAGTCTTCGGCTGCCCTGGGCTTTTCGCTCACTTTGTTATGGGGAAACTGACATGCCCTTAAAGCCAGTCAGTACTAGGAGACTGTGTTTCCCTTAGTTAATATTGCAACTTTTCTGCAACATATTGCAAGTGCACAATGTACCTTCGAGTATAGTGAACTTGGGTCTTTCTGTCATTTCTAAACGCCCTAGATAATCTCAAAGGATTTTTTATGAGAAGTGCAGGTGTGCCTTGGACAGGACTGGTGGCAGCTTATCTTTTCATATATTTTTAACCCTTTCCTGGCAGGTAAACTGTGGTTACCGCTTTTGGCACAAATAGGTGGCATGGCTCCAAAATGGCCATGCAACGAGTTTCTTTGTCCTGTCCTTTTACCAGCTTGCCCCTGCACCTTCCCCAGGTCGAGCCGACCCGAGTCAGTCCTTATTTGTGCATGCATTCTCCCATGAAACGCCAAGCTTTCGCAGGCTTCTGCATGCCTTGTGTGTGCGCTTCCAGGATGTTGGCTGGACTGTCTGATTCCAATAAACATCCTGGGTGCAAAAGAGTCTGGGGTGCTGTGAATGCCTGGGACCACATTGATTGGTCTATGTATGGTATGCCTGTATGTGAGCAGATCTCCCATTGAGTCCTCTTCGTTTTGGTGCGAAGAAGATTTTGGATAAGAGAAGGCGCCAAACACCCATACCATGTCGATCTCTGGAGTTCTCACTGAGCAAAGGATAAGATCTAAGTATCCTGAAACTAAGAAGCCGAGTCGAGGAACCGCCGTTGACCCCTGGAAGGTTTGGCACCCTGAGCCCGCTGTCGTCCGGCTGGACCCCTCTGCATCTGGTCATCCTAGAAGGTGTGCCAAGATGCTTCGACCCATTGCAATAGTGGGACCAACTATTCTCGGCACCTCCATCAAACCCTGCAACTAAGCCTTTTCGAAAGTGTCCCTGGGAAAACCAATGGGCTGACCAGCTTGCGCAGGACCTTTGCCCTGATACCGCTGTCATTTCGAGGAAGCCCTTGAAACTTGGTACATCGCAAGCTCTGTGTTTACGACACTCTCACACCAAATTATGTACACTTGGCGTTCCCATGACTGGAGTAAAGAGAGAGCACCCAAACCGGAGTATATGTGGTTACTGTGTCGCCCAGCCGTGGTGACGAACTTCGCAAGTTCATTGCAGCTGTGCCCCTCTGTGCCCTGAAGCCTGCTACAGTGAAACTGGCCTGATCCATCCACCAGGAGCGGAGAAATCGTCACTGTCCCGTTTGGAAATCAATGCTGTAACTTCGTCGCTGAAAGCCACACAGCTGCGAGATTGCCGCATTTGAACCTGCAACCGAAGTGGACTTGACTGCCTGAAGTTTGGTCCGGAGTGCGCTGGGGGTCAGTGAGTAATTGCAACCGTTACCGGTGGTCCCTGGCGCATCCATACATTTTTACGTACAAGTCGCCCAAGAGGGCCCCTCTCCTTTCCACTGCTAGTGTGAACTAGCGATCTATTCCCAACTCTTGAAACCTGCTCTTCGATTTCCTGGCCACCTGAATGACAGAACCCTGGGGACTAGCTAGTAAGACATCTTCAGGTTTCTCACACTTGTAAGGAAGGCATGGTATCAAACAGTAAGACAGACACAAGTGATCACAGTTCAAGGGTGTTTATTGAACTTCAATTGGGTTTGAAAAACGCCTATCTAATCCTTAATCTAAATATGGGAGCAAACTACGACCATCAAAAAATAATAATAACGCACTCTAGTCGAGTCTGTCAAAATAAAAGGGCCTATACTAATAAACCTATTGCCAATCCTTACTTCTAAATACAAAGGGTGGGAAACAATTTTATGCAAAAGAAAAGTGTTAAAGAAATTATATGTCAGGATATTCAATCCGTTGGATTCCCTTCCCCACGTTTTCAGCACGGAACAAGGCAGCACCCTCGAGCTTAGCACACTCTCTAGCTACTCTGGCATGAGGATGCAGTTCAGAACATAAACATCAGGGCCTTCTGTGCCAAAGTCTTGTTGCCATTCAAAGTCTCTTATGTCACAGGTCCTGATGCAACACGACAAACATTAAAGTTTCTTTCTTCCTAGGATGTCACATATATAACTTCTAGGGTGATTTACTGTTCACCCGAGGTTCCCCTCCACCGGGCTCCGACCCACTTCAACACAAATCCTTCAATTGGTCTACCTCCACCGGGCTCGGACAAAATATTTCTACTTTTCAAACTGACTCTACTTCATCAAAATCGAAGATTTTCAAATGTGCGCAGGATTCTGTTTGAGCTGTTTGAGCTGTTGCAGGACCATTTGATTTACAATTACTCATTCTCTTCTTGATATAACCTTTTTTCTCACTTTCATTTTTGCCACTTATTAGCTGGATATCTTACAGAGACCTTCGATTGAGCACCCACGTGGTGCCGGACTACTCTTTAAAAGGATTTGTATCTTGCTTTTAAAGTTCAATCACCCATCAGCAGTTTAACTTTACTTGCATCTCTTATCACATGCATTTTAACAATGTTTGTTCCAGCGCTCGCCATACAATGTTGCTGCTTGCAATCTTGGCTTCAACACATCCCAGACTTGTATCTGCCCAACTCACCGGCTGCATTGATGTTACTGACGCTGCTTTGTTCTTGGAGGCAAGGATGGTGCCACGGCAGATATTGCTTCTCCCCGCCTTGATTATTGCCACGGGAGGCCCTCAGGTATCTCTGACACGCAATGCAGGATTCTTCAGCCTGGTTTACTGGGCTTACGTTTTCTATTCTCGAGGTTTCAGGAAAGTAACGGTTCTTTGTCGAAAAGGTCAAGGGAACTTCCCTCCTTGTGATCCCCTTCTGTTTTTCCGCCTTTCTTCTCCCAAATCAGATGCCGTTTCAAAACTGGTGTTTCCTTGTGTGCTTTGCCTCGCTCACAGTGTGCTCTCGTCCTTCACCTTTTATCCATGTGGGGAAGCTTAATGGAAGTCAGGTGTGTGTGATGGTCAGTAATTACCTGACCTCGTCTGATCATTTTATTGGGACACGTCAGGTATACTGCTCGGGTGTTAGTCTGTTTTCTCCCATAACGGGCTGTCCGTGTGAAAGTGTTCATGTTGTAAAGGGGGGGGGTACAGTTCCTAAATATCCTACTTGGTACGATGGGGTAAAGGTGTTATAGGGAAGGGGATACAGCGTCTCACCATCCATTGTCCCACTCCCAATCCCTGAAGACTTCTCACCCAGGTGATCCTCCTGCACTGGTCCACCCCTAGGAATTGGATCCAAAAGTGATGGCCATGTTCTGGCCACCTGGATGACAGATCCCCGGGGACTAGTGGGTGAGACACTTTCTGGTTTCTCACAGCCTTGAAGCGTCCGGTGTATAATACAAAGAGATTTGAACTGGATCCATGCCCCAACCGGCAACCAGTGCAAATTACGTCAGACTGCGTAAACTGTCATACCACACAGAATGCCTTTAGCCAGGCGTACTGCTGCATTTTGCAGCACTTTTAGTCCGTTCAGTAGATATGCTGGTTAGGTTAGAAAAACAGCATTGCAGTAGTCGAGGCTTCCATTCAGCGACGACCTTAGCATGAAAGCGAATGGGAATATAAGCTAATATCTTTTTCAGTTGTTTCAATTTGAGGAAACCGGTACTGCAGATGGAACTGACCTCCAAAGAAAGAGTTGCAGAGATACTTTCCTGGGGGTGGGCAGAGGACCCAGGTCTGATGGCCAGTAATCCGGAGTCCAAAGCGAGAGTGAAGCAGGAGAACACACCACCGAAACTCTTTCTCCCCATTCAGCTTTAACCAGTTTAGACACATCCACTGAATACCCGCTTCCAGACAGGTTTTCAGCCGGTTAGCAGTACCGTCTTGTTCGAGATCCAACTGAAATAGAATCTGTGTATGATATGGGTAACAAAAAAAGTGAAAAGCCAAAAGATTGAATAAGGCAAGCCTGTGGCTGAACATGAATATTAAAATGAAGAGAACAAAGTGCAGAGCCCTGAGGGACTCCACAGGAGACAGCTACTGGAGATGTTCTAAACGAAGACAATTTTGCATTTGATGGTGCATCCTATGTGCTGGATTTACTATATGCATCATAGAGCAAGCACACTTCTGATCAGAAGCATCCAGTTTCAGATTTAAAGGCAGCCTGTCGCACATACTCTGCACCCCATCCATCTATTATCTAGTAAATGTTATCAGTAATAGATAGCTAAACAAGTCTCACCTTCCATGGCATGAAAAAAGTGCCACTCTATCTTCGATGCACATTGTAAAGTGCTAAGCACTCACATTACTACGTAGCTAAAATCACAAAGCATTAGGTTCAGAATTGAATGCGGATAGCCAGATGTGACTATTAGGACATTACTTATCTTGGACCCCACATAGACAAACATGTGAAGATGTTCAAATATCAACTCACCTAGGCTAAAGTACACACATTTTTTAGCAACTAGCCATTGGTAGACCTTGATTTGAGCATTCGTTCTGAAAATAATGAATTATTGTAATTCACCGTATGATTGAATCCTAAGAAAATCTTTGCAGATGCTGCAGTTGCTACAAAACAGAGCAGCCAGGGCTCTCACTAATATAAAACCACAAGCGCCACTCTGGTATTCTTAGGTTACCAGTGAAATGAAGGATTGATATTAAGATCTTTTATCTAGTGCAAAAATGATTCCAAAAGAAAATAATCTTGTCTCTTCTTCAACAGAGTGTTGGCATAACTTCTTCAGTGCCACTGCAATCTTCTAGAATTTGTTTAGTACAACAGAGATTCCAACTAAATTTTAAAAAATAGCTCTTTACTCTGTGGCTTGGATAAATCGACAAATATGGAGCTAGTATCCCATGCTTTTTGTAGTCCATGACTAGAGGGTCCAAAGATGTGTAGCTATGCAATGTATTTAATATTTTGAACCAGTCATGTTTCTTTTTCTGAAAAATTGCCAATAAAACCAAAGTTTAAAATTTTTTTTTTTAAAAAAGACGACTTTTTCATGATTCTACTCAGCAGATTATCACAATTGTGAGCCAATTCACTCAGATATTGCAACTGACTATTTTTTACCATATTGACCAAATCTTCAAATAGAGATTCTGGAATCGGATCAACAAGGTGCCTATACAGATTTAGAAGCGTCCAATTAGCTCTGCTAGCTATGGAATTTATACCAAGTTCATACTGGATTGCCGCCAGCTGTACACAATCTTAAGCACACTTCGCCAATAGTTGCTCTCCAATATGGATAGAATATAAGACACCCAAACGAAATGAATCTCTATTTTATATAAGATCTTGGGAGTGATCTTCCCAAATTGACTGATTAGCCCATGGTATAACCGTGCACATAACCAATCTTTAATTTGGGATATATGAAAATTACAAATAACGGGGAATCCAAGGTAGATTAAACTATCAACTCTTTCAAGAAATTTGTTTTGGACTGACCATTTGAAAGTGGAAATGTGCTTTTATAAAGTGCAGTGCATGACTTTTGTTTTGGTAGAATTCATTGTCAGCAAATGGTCAATAGCAAAAACATTAAAAGCAGATAAAAGATGGTTAAGACCAATCTCGGCACAATCAAATATAAAATATTTGTCTGCATAACTTCACCAGACGGTTTTCAATTTACAAAGTTTAGGTGAGGCTAGTGCAGCTGGTATGAGGTAGTCTCCAATATCTGACATCCATAAGTTGAAAAGACAGGGGTCGAGAATGCACCCCTGTCTTTTGCCTCTAGTTGTTGGAATGTTGGTGGACAGACTACCATCAGCACTTAGGCTCACCTGAACTACAGTATGATCATGGATACCAGCAATTAATAACAGCAATCCCTCTAGTAGTCTCCAATTTTGTAATTTAGCCCAGAGAAAATGTCGATCTACTGCGTCAAACTCTGCAGACATGTCTATGGTGGTGAGAAAGATGGATTTATGTTTTCTGGACAAGGCTAGGGTTTGAACACATTTCAGTATTATCCCATTTAAGATGGTGTTCATTTGTCTACAAAAGCCTGTCTGCCACTTTTGTAGTCGTCCAGACTTAGTCGCCCATGTCTCAAAATGGCCCAGAATTAAAGAGGCAACTCTTTTACTGTCTGCATACAATATGGATATTGGTCTATAGTTTTTCGGGTCGCACCTTGGGACCTGTTTGTATATCGGAACTATGTATGCCACACACCATGATTCAGGAAATTGATAAAGCAGCATGATCTGCTCAAATAAAATAGATGAAATAATTGACCATTCCTGTTTGGCATATTTAAACAATGCATTATATAGCCTATTGGGGCCGGGAGAACAGGAAGAACTAATCTTTACTAAGATTCCCTCAACTCTCCTGATTCATAGGAATACAGCAGGGGGAATCAGCAAAGTGATGCTCAACAGACAACAACGAGACGGAAGGTTCCTTCTCTGCAAATACACTTGAATAACGAGCCACCTAGTCTGATTCAGAGACCGGATTGGTTTGAACTTTAGGCTGAATAGTAACATTGTCATTGATCATCCTCCAGAATGCTGCAGAATGTTTATTTTTCAGCAATGTCAAAATATTCTCAGCATCTCTTTGATGCAGCAGTATTCAGTGGCCCCCTCAAGCAGTTTTATAATAGGACTTGGCTTTCCTTAAATCCACCAAGATGAATGGCAAAGGCAGATCTTTTTTCACTTTCATTACTTTGATTTGATTTGTCATATATAATTTTCTGTCAATCACCTCTTCGTCAAATACACGGGTATGACTGGGCTATTATTTATGCAGCAGTGTCCAAAGATGGAGCTAAACAATTAATGCAACAAAGGTTCAAATGTATGAAGAAAATGTTTCTATTTTCCATTGTAGGGGAGAATAGTCCAGGCAGAATACGACTTCGGAATGATGTCGGAAAGTTTCTGCCAAGTAGCTGTGAGGTCTCCAGTTATGTCAGTAGAAAAGAGAGAGAAACTGTATTGCCTAATCATATCAGCGCAACTCAGTATGCGATTCTGACTTTATTTATTTATTCAGATTTGTAGAGCGCGCGTCAGCGTGGGGGCATCGTGGAGTTATTTACAGTGGTAGATATGAAATTTGTACAAATTTGCGATGCAGTGTATTTACATAGGTTGATGATTGACATATCTTATTGAGCAAGGAAAGAGGTCTTCAGTTTACTACGAAATCTCGGGAGTGAGGTTTCTGCTCTAATGTCTGCAGGAAGGCCATTCCAGGTCTTGGCGGCAATGTAGGGGAAGCTTAGGCCACCGGCTTTGGCTTTTTTGATGCGTGTGATGTAGAGTAAGTTGGTGTATTGCGTTCTGGTGGGATGGGAGGAGGGTTTGGAGTCTCCGATAGATAGGACGGGGCGGAGAGAGAGAGGCATTTGTGTGTAATAGTAAGGATTTTGAGCGTGATCCGCTCTTTGACCAGGAGCCATTGAGCTGAGTGCCTGACATGGGGGATGTGCTCTTCTTGGGATGTTGAGAGCGGCCCGGAGAGCATTGTTCTGAGTGACTTGAAGTCTGTCTAGGTTTTTTGTTGATGTGCCTGCTAGGAGGGCATTGCAATAGTCCAGTTTGGCTCCAATAGTTGCTCTAGCTATGGAGAGGCAGTTGGGTTTAGAGAGGTATGGCTTGATGGTGTTTAAGAGTTTGGTGGTATGCGCCGAAGAGGAGGTGATTGCGCTGACTTGCCTGGTCATAGATAGTGAGGAGTGTAGGTATACTCCTAGTGTCTTTACAGCTGAGGATAAGGGGATGGTGGAGTTGTCAATGGAGAAGTTAGCGTACAGTTTGTCCAGTTTGTCCAGGGTGCTCTGTTGACCTAATATCATTTCAGTCTTGTCTCCATTTAGGCAGAGGCCATTAACTGCCATCCAGGCCTGGATGATGGAGTAGATCGTGTGGAGTGCCTTGGCGTCTTTGTGGTATGAGCCTGAGAGGGGAAGAAGTACCTGTGTGTCGTCCGCGTAGTTCGTGTATGTGATACTGTATGAGTCGAGTTTGTCAAAAAGAGGCTTAGTGAACAAGTTGTAGAGTGTGGGTGCAGTGCAAGATCCTTGAGGGACCCCACAGTGGATTGTCGTGGGGGTGGCGTTGGCAATGTCCGAAAAGACTTTCATGGCTCTTCCCTCTAGGAAGGAAGAGACCCATAGGGCTGATTCTCTCGAGAAGTTGGCAGAGTGAGTGAGGTGTGATGTGAGGGTCTTGTGGTCAACCAGATCAAAAGCGCCTGAGAGATCTAGAAGGAGCAGAAGGGCTGGCTTGCCCTTGTCCATGATTTGAGTGATCTGATTCTTTAGATCCACCAGGGCTGTTTCTGTGCCGTGTCCTTTCCGGAAACTTGAAAGCTGGCACACCAGGCTTCATCTTTGGTTATTTCCTCCAGTTTATTAGGGGGGAGATGAGCTTGTTGACAATGGTGAAGATTTCTTTAGAATGTGATTTGGCATTAGAGATACGTGTATTGAAGGCGTTGGCTTTGGCAGTGGTGATGGCTGTTTTGTATTGGTGAGAGATTGAGTTGAATATGTTTTTGGAGCTACTGCCGGGGTTGGATTGCCAGTTTTTTAGAGCGGCTCTTTTTTGGGAGTGTATTGAGTGCAGTTCTTCAGTGAACAATGAGTTGGAATGTAGTGATTTCTTTTCTTTTTTCCATTTTGGGCGAAACCTAGGTCACTAAGTTCTTTGGTGAGGGTGACTGCAGATTTGTCTTTAGTATCATTGAATCCTAAGTTGAGGTCTCCCAGTAGAAGGGTTTTGGTGGAGCTTTTGATGTTATTGCTGAGGATGTGGGTGATGTTTTCCTGAGGGTCTGGGCTGAGGCCTGGGGGGGCAGTATAGTAGGTGAATGTTAATGGTGCTGTTGGGTGATAGTGTGAGTTGGGCCAATAATAGGTCAGAGTTGTTGGTCGAGGAGTGATTGACAAGTCGGAGCTGGAGGTTCTCCTTGTAGATGATGGCTACTCCGCCTCCTATTCGTTCGGGTCTGTCTTGTCTGAGTATGATGTAGCCAGGTGGTAGTGCAAGTGCTACGGTGGGGCCTGATGCTTCATGTAACCATGTTTCTGTGATGGCTAGTAGGTCAATGTTGTTGTTGGCTATGAGGTCATGGATATCAGAAGCATGAGCTGGGAGGGAGCGGACATTGAGGAGGGCACATTTGATGCGAGGTGTGTGAAGTTTGTTTGTGGATGCGTGGGAGGTGGATGTGTCTGTTGGGTTATGTGTGGTGATAATATGGGGGGTGGTTTGGTTAGTGGCTGGTTGTTTGTGTGAAAGTGGGTATTCAGTGTGCGGGTTGTATTTAGGCATGATGCGGGAGTTCAGTCTATAGTTTCTATATTCTATGGGAGGGGGTTGTGTGCTGAATTTAGTGGTCTGTGTGCGAGCTCTGAGTCTATCCAGTCTATACATTGTTGCAGTCCTGAGTGCAGAGGGTGCGTCTGCGCGAGGTGAGTTTGTGTGGCAGCGAGTTGTGTGGGGAGTGGGCTAATATATAATTGGCAGTGGATAGAGCTAAGACGATTACGTATGCCGGTGCCGTGCAACAGTCAGAAGCAGCACCTGTCCGGTGACTACCTGCCTCATTTACCCGCTTAATAATTTTGGGATTTCATGAAATGTTGTTGCCCGCTGGGTTCATTAAGCGATCTTCGGGCCCCGTCAACACTCGCACTCGCACTCCCGAGGTCAATCTCCGCAAGCAGCATACAATGGTCACTTAAGAATGTATTTTCTATGTTCAAATAGTTGCAACGTTCAAGTACCCAACTTTGCGAGAATATATAATATATCGTGGAGAAATGGATTCCATTACACCACGTATTGTTATAAGGAATATCTCCTGGTACGGAACCATTGAACACTGTAAGCCCTAAATCATTAAGAGCTCCTTACATTGGAATTACCCATTCTGGGTATTACAGTTGTCTCTAGTTCAAGATCCATGCAATGGGTATTAAAATCTCCCAATACAATTGGGGAGCCCCCTCGGAATTCATAACACCAACCATTCACAAAGGTGGTTAGTTTATCCAATGCAACAGTTAACTCAACAACCCTGTTGTGCTAAAACACATTTATGAACATAAAATAATGCTTTAGCATCCCTCCTTTTACAATAATATGTGAGGCTATAAAGCCACTCATACCATCTGTCACACTTACAATTATTAGCCTGGGGCTGCACTTTATCAGGGTAATCCCCCTGAAGGATGGCCCCTAGGACCTTTCTGTGCCGACTGAAAATGAGAAAGATATCCATCAAATAAAGATGGATCAATTAGCCAATTTTCTTGCAGGCAGTTTAGATGGCATTTTTTAAAATAATGTCCTAATACACAATTATTTAGCAATTTGCAATGGCCCCTAGAGTTACAAGAGAGAAATAAGAATGTATTTAATATAGGCTATGACTGATCTCCCGTTCCAGATTGTAAAAACGCTCCTGTTAACCACGACCAGTCTTGGTTCTGAACTGAATTAGAAATACGATTCTTTACAAGAATAGCCCCCCTTCCCATATTTCCTCTAAACTCTGCTGAGACCAAGATCTCACCTGGCAGCGGGCTGAGACCTTAGTCGGTTCTACTTTTCTTTTTCCACTCCAAAATACATAGAGACATCGAAACCCAATTGCCTCTAACAAGGTCCTTCTTTCAAAATAGTGTCAATCACAACTTTTGAATTGGTATACATTATGGCCCGATCAGTTCGATGCAAATCTATAAAGTCGACTCTATTTATATCCATTGAAGACAAAGCCCGAACACTAGAAACCTCACTCATGAGTTCCATAATATTTGATCTATTTAATAAAATATCACGGTTCTCTTCTAGTAAGCTTTCAACATGAATTTTGAATGGGCCTCTTGTCGACTAAACTGAGCCGTCACCAGTCGGCATACCATGGGAGCCCAGTCTTGCAGCAAGCAGGGAGGGTTTGTAGTCATACTTCCTGTCTGCACCTTTGGAATTTTTGAAAAGACTCAAGGCTACTCTCAGATCCTGTCTTTTGCTAGTTTCTAAAAAGACTTCATAACTGCTTACTTCAGGCTCATAAATGGTGTCCCGAGAATGTCCATAGGAGTTAAATACAGGCATAGATACAGGCAAACGTGCATATTGTTCAGAGTTTGTTCCTGTCCTGATTAGAGAGCCTGCGTGTAGTCTCCGGACAGGTGCTGCTTCTGACTGTTGCACAGCACTGGCATACGTGATTGTCTTAGCGCTATCCACTGTATATTGTATATTAGTCGGAATCGCATACCAAGTTGCGCTGATATGATTAGGCAATACAGTTTCTCTCTGTTTTTCTACTGACATAATTGGAGACCTCACAGCTACTTGGCAGAAACTTTCCGACATAATTCCAAAGTCAATTTGTACAACTTCAATCCCTGTAGTTGTTTGCATATTATTTTGCTCAGATGTTTCTTCAGTAGATGGCTCTATGCTGCTAACCAGATCGACGCACTTGGAAGCACAAGTATTGGTTACCGTTTTCCTGCCAGGTGGTTTCTTAAGGATAGCGGCAAATGATGGCTGATTCACCAAGTGATGCAAGATTTGTTAAGACTTCTTAGATGCCTTTCCGCTAGATTTCTTTTTTGTTTCTTTGTAGGGGCTGCATTCCTTTTCATATCAGTCCTAGTTTTTGACCTGATATCCTTAGACAATGATTCTTCAGGTAACTGTAGGTCCACACAAATGATGTGCTCCTCATTACTCTCCCTTTCTAACACAGAAGCTGATCTGGGCTCCCCCATTTCTAAAATATCTGCCTACATCACGCTCTTGGACTCAGTTAATTCCAATGGCTGTGAACTCACAAGAACTGTTGGATTGCGTTCCAGGTGCTTTACAAAGTAAATCTCGTTGGGACAAAAAACGAACGCCATCTACACGCTCCACTAAATGGATGTAATCTCCATGCCCACACTGGTCCGTCCTTTCTTGTACATCCTTTCCACTAACTTGTGCGTGCCGCTCTGAAGAAAACAAACAAGGGCTGCTCACGTATGCCCTCCAGGAACTCCTTTATCTTGTTCTGCATCCTAACCTGCTTGAATTTGAATAATAATGATTCCAGCAAGGTAGAATTAAGTTTGGATTCAGATTTCAAACCTTTGTATAAAGATACCGACACACAGAGGACTTGATTTATTTCCAGCAGTATGCCCTGTCTTGGCCCTTTATCGCGTGTCCGCACATTTTTGTATCCACCCTTTAAAGTAGGGTAGAAAAGTGTCTTGGTGGAACCGGGCCCGGTGGGCAGGAATACAAAGTAATAGAGGAGCCAGAGTCATGCGTGAAAATATTCATTAGTTCAGGTGTTTGATCAAGAGAATCATTCTCTGGAGAGGGGGAGCCCTGATAATACAGAACACTCAAGAGTGCTTTGTCAAACAGTTGGCAAGTTGAAGATAGATCTGATTGCTATAATTCATTTGGTCAGACTGCAGCGGAAATTCCTTCAGTACACTGCGGCTGCACTGGGTTAAAGAATGTCAATTTTGGGTTATATGTTTTACCATCCTTGCCGCAAGCCGAAAATTCTAACGCTTTCCAAGGAAAATTCTAACGCTTTCCAAGTCCTTTCCAAGGACCTTGGGTGTTTTCATTCAAGCAGCCTGATTATGTATCTGTATTGGTTTGTACCTCTGTAAAGCGCTCTGTTGCTTCTCAAAGCTAGGTCTGCGCTAAATAAATATCATAATCATAATAATAATAATAATAATTGTTGGGCGTGATCATGATTTCTGTTTTGTCTGGGTTGATTTTAAGGCTGTTGGTGGTGAGAGGCAGTTCATGAGGTTTAGGTCTGGTTCTCCACTTGTGCTGACTTTGTAGATGATTTGTGTTTGGTCTGTTTAGTTGTAGCATGTGTGTGAGTCCAGGTACTTTGATTAGATTGATGAGTGGGGGGTTGTGTAGATGTTAAATAGAGCGGCAAGAGTGATAAGCCTTGTGGACAGAGGTGTCGCTTTATTTTTATTTATTTTATTTACTTATTTTTAAGGCGCCGAAAGCCTGTAGGCATCGGGGACCGAATCATAAACACAAGTATACAACAAAGAGATGGGACAGACAGCTCAGCTAGACCTCAAGGCAAATCCAAAAGAGCTTTCCTCAAAGTGTAGAGGTTTAGCTGTTGGTGAAATCTTTTGCAGTCCTTTTGTTGTCTCAGATCTAGGGTAGAGAGTTCCAGAGCTTAGCTGAGGTACCCGGAAATGACCTTCCAAGGCCATTAGCCTGCTTGAAGCTTGGATTGTTGACCAAAGCTAGTGTCGATAATCGGAGCATTCTTGTAGGCTCATATGAAGACACCATGCTTTTAAGATAAGCTGGTATAGTACCATGTATGCATCTGTGAAAGAGCACAGCTGCCTTGAATTGTACACATGCAGGGACGGGAGCCAGAGCAGATCTTGTCTGCTGCTAGTGATATGCTCTCTCCTAGCTTTTCCTTTAATGATACGCACAGCATAATTTTGTGTCACTTGGAGCTCTTGCGAGCTCTTCTTGTTTGCGCCTGTCAATAGGGCATTACCATAGTCGAGTCGTGATAATATTATTGCCTGTGTTATACATACAAGTTGGACTCAGAGGAAGAGACAAATGTTCTCCAACAAACAGAGATAATAGAAGCAGTTTTTGATATGGACTTCGGAGCTAAGTGAAGGCTCAAGATGAAAGGCTAATGTTTTGACGACCTTCGAAACCAGAATACTACAGTGATGGATTGAAAAAGACTGGTATCTAGGTTCAAGTTTAGCCCTGGCCTGAGATGAGTCGAAGATCAACAGTGAGATCTTGTTCCGGTTCAGGCACATCCACATTAAGATTCATCCAGGCTTTAATTCGGGTGTAGATATGCTCCAAATATGTCATATCTGCTCATAATCTCCTGAGATTTCTCAAACTAGCTGAGTGTCATTAGCATAATTAGTGAAAAAGCCTTTGTCTCTTCCAAAAGGCCAGATAAGGGCCTGATGTAAAGGTTAAAGAGTAGAGGAGACAAACAGGCCCCCCATGGAACACCACAAGAAATAGGTGTAGCATCTCCTCAGCACATTGTGTACATCTGGTGTGACAGAAAGGACTGCACCCAGTTGATTGTATCCAGGCTACATAGCCCTACATCTCTCAGTGTGTGAAGGAGGTGCTTGTAATCGAAAAGATCAAACGCCGCCGCCAAATCCAATAATACAAGCAATCTTGTGTTACCCTTATCAATGGTGCCAAACATATGAGTCTGTAGATCTAGGCGGGCTGTTTCTGTGCTATAAGAGGGCCTAACCCGGATTGTCTAGGGTGTAAAATATCAGGCGCTCCAACAAATGTTTGGAATTGGACAGTTGCTGTTTTATCCAATATTTTCAGCAAAAAGTTACAATTCATAATGGGTCTCACATTATTTGTATGTCTGTGGTATAATCGTGATTTCTTGGGTAAAGGTGTGATTGTAACCATCTGGACTTGGTTGTTATGAAAGGACGAATTCACAAATCTAACACTGAAAGTGCGAACGCTTCTTTATAATCAAGAATCAATTTGGGTGGGATGATATTTTCTGGGCACGGTGAAGGGTGCAGTGAAGTCAAGGTATTAATCATATCAGAAACAGTGATAGGTGAAAAATAAAATGTAGGTGGCCCTTCACTAGTCACGACTTGGGTGTGGGAGGCAAACTAGACATATTATTGACCAGATCACTTTTGATCTTTGCCCAGGCTTTTCACAATTTTGCATTCAAAAGCCAGTTGTATCCTAACACAGTCCTGGCTAGTTGGGATAAAAGGTATTAATTGAGCTTTCTGCTTTTCTAACAGTTTAAAGATCTGAAATAACTTGTTAGGGTTGTTTTAGCCTCCTTTATGTAGAGAAACAGAGGGCGGGTGAGGCTCGCACTCCACTTCCCAGTGTTGAATACCTGCTGCATTTCAAGTTGCTGTCCTCCTCCAAGCGCGTTCATGTCTCTAACAATCTTCAGGGAGGCTGTCTTTTCAGGTGTTACAAATTAGTCTAAATTGGTCTCAAGGAATTCTGATAGCTGTAGTCTATTTTTGGTAACCAGCAACCAACTCCCCTCAAAAAGCACCATTTTTTCCTGGTGGGGGTCAGTGGTCGAAATGAGCGGGAGCGGTTGGGAGCGGTTCTCCTCTACTTTTTTAAATTACGTTTTACAGCTCCTATACTTTTATTTTAAAACGAAAACGTTCCGGAACGGTTTCATTTTAAAATAACAGTGTAAGAAGAAGTTGAAACGTGCACGTTCAGTGCACTACACTGAACGTTCCCTTAAACAGCAGGCAAATGTGTTTGGGGGGTTGTATTGTGTGTCGGAGGGGGCGGGGCAATGGGGTTTGTGTGGAGCGGGGCTGGCTAGCATGGAACATAGTTCCACTACTTCTTTTCTTACACTTCGACCACTGATGGGGGTAGGAGGGAAAACCAAGGATGTGGCTCTCCTGGGTAGGGCATGGTGGCCCTGGTGCCGCTGCCTCTAAAGACCGGGACTTCTGAAACAATATGTAGAGAAACAGAGGGTGGGTGAGACTCACACTCTAGTTCCCAGTGTTGAATACCTGCTACATTTCAAGTTGCTGTTCTCCTCCAAGCGCTTTCATGTCTCTAACAATCTTCAGGGAGGCTGTCTTTTCAGGTGTTACAAATTAGTCTCAGTCGGGGTTAACATGCCCCACCTAGGATAGCCATAATGATGGTTTTCCCCTCTCCCCCAATTATGGGAAAGAATTGTGCTTTTGGAGGCGAGTTGGTTCCTGGTCACCTGAATTGAAAACATTGTATCACTACAGCTAACAGAATTCCTTGAGACTGAAATTGAAACTAATCAGGAACACCTGAAAAGAAAGACTGCCTCCCTGAAGATTGTTAGAGACATGAAAGCGCTTGGAGGAGAAGATCAACTGAACTGCAGCAGGTATACATGACTCGGAAATAGAGTGCGCGCCTCATCTTCCTTTTTCTACATATTGTTTTAGCCTCCTGTTATTAAAAAAAGTTTTTTTTGGATTCAAAGATTGCGGATTTGTAGGTTTTTACTAAACTTTTCCAATAGGTGGGGCATTTAAGCCACCTAGTTTCTGCTTTCCTTTTGCCTTTTTTTGGAAGGTTAAGTTCCTGAGTAAATCATTTTTGGTGTGACACATTGGCCCTGACCAATTTGTCCCTAACACAGGATAAATGTAATCAGATTTTTTTTTAACCACATGATAACTAGTAGTTGTTTTTAAACGTGTACTTTGACGGAGTCTGTTAAATGTTACTATGTCTGTATACAAAGTCATTCATGGCTATATGTATTTTAATAAACAAATTACAATGTGAACCTATAAGATGCCACTCTTTCCAACAGAACACCCAAGGTGGAGTTAAAGGTGTCAACAAGAATAGTTGGAGAATTTAAATCAGAGATTTAAGTCATAACCTTATTCAGACATTCCTTCAGGTGAGTAACACACACGTTATTAAAGTTGCAGCTCTTAAATTTCTTTGATGGATTTTTTTACTTTCAAAGGTGGATTCTGAAGGTAGATTTGAAAGACTATTGTATAGTGGTCTGACCAGATTCAGGGCGTGGTGTTATTAATCTGCACAGTTACATTTCTAGCAACTACCCAATCAAGTATATTCCCTTTATCTGTGTGGCGTTGCTATTAAGAACAAGGTAATCCATATTGTGTAGAGCAATTTCTAAAGCAGTGGCATCTTTATCAGCACTGTTGTTATACCACTGATTGAAGTCCCCAACCAATAGGGTAGAACAATTCAGACTGTTTACACCACCAAGAATTTGTGTAACTCAGCATCAATGAGAGGGCAGTAAACTAATATGAAGTTAAAAAACTACAAGCGGTTGCGGTCATTTTCAAATGCAGAATTTCACAGTTGAGACATTCACTGTGTGTCTGGAAAAGTTTACTACTCCTCTGCCCCCCCGCCGCCATGTCGCTTAGCCTGATTCTGACAGATAATGGAGTATCCTTCTGGGGTGGCCAATGAAATCATTGGACCACTGGCATCAGTAATCCACGTTTCTGTTTAGGTACAGCAGATCTAAGTCTAATTCCAGGATATAGTCATGAATGTCTAGGGCATGCTTGTTGAGAGATTGTCCATTCAACAAAGCACACATTAGTGACCTTGTTGGACTGGGACCAGTGGTATTATCAATGAATTTCTAAGTGGATGTTTGTAGTCTAGATTAGATGGTCCAAGAGTAGGAGTGTTGGAGTCTGCAATATGACTCAAAAAGGGAGTGGAGCTAGCAAGGTTTGGATCGTGAACCATAACACTAACATCTTTTCCCAGGTGGTATGAGTCATGAGTCACAGACGATGACGTTTCACCCTTACAACACATCATATTTCCAATTTTGGTAGAGATGTAATCAATATCTTAACTTGAGGGGGCAGGAGGACTGCGAGAGGTGCATTTTCATGATACAAATCAGTGCATGGTAGATTAACACCCGAATCTACAGTGACGTTTATGCTACATGTCTCAGGTGTAGAGCACCGAGTGGGGAGATCAGATGATGTAAGTAAAGTCTGCCCTGGTAAGAGGCCAGGTAAGGAATCAAGTTTTAAACACATCTATGTATTAACTATCGCCAGCTGCTTGGCTTTCTGGGTGACAAATAGATGGTTCAAGCTGTGAGGGAAGCCCATAATGCAAGCAAGGAGTCACATACTGGATGAGAAGGGCAACCTGGAAGAAATCCCAAAAGAGCATGGTCAGTTAAACTAAGCCTGGAGGATTGATGGAAGGCATCACTGATGAAAGATAATAAGAGTCTAGGTAAGGGTTTTTAAATGTGACACTAGAGAGAACTAATCTTAAGTGTTGCCATGGAGGCAGAGCCAGAATCTGACACTGAGATGCCACGATCCTGCGCAGACCGGCAAGGACTGGCTTGTCGCGGAAGCGCCAGCACTGAAGCACCTGACGTTTCCCTAAATGCGACCCTGGGAACCCTGGGAGTTGTCCATCAAGCGGAGCGTTAGCTTTGAGAAAAATGATCAACGCAATGAGAGTGCTTTTTCTCCCTCTGCCCCTCACAATTAGCAAGCGTCAGGCAAATAGGAAGGCACACACAGTTCTTGAAATGGCGCAATGAGAAAGTTACTGAAACGTGCTACCAAAGAAATCCAAAATGCAACATGCACACACCGATTGATGTTGTAAATACTTGAAAGCCAAGACTATCGGCAGAGTCCTTTATAGTCTGGCGAAGACCGGCTTGCCACGGAAGCGCCGGCGCTGAAGCGTCCGACATTTCCCTAAAGGTGACCCAGGTGAACCTGGAAGTTGTGGTTCAAGTGGAGCATTAACTCTGAGAAAGTCGATGAATCTAATGAGAGTGCTTTTTCTCCCTGCTCCTCACAATTAGAAAATAAGTGTCAGGCAAGTAGGAAGAAATTACTGAAACGTGCTACCAAGGAGATCCAAAATGCCCACACAATTCACAACAATGGTGCAATGAAAAAGTTACTGAAACGCGCTACCAAAGAAATCCAAAATGCAACAAGCACACACCGATCAATGCTGTAAATACCTAGCAGAGGCTTGGGGGCCAGCCCTGATTTCTCTTGTGCTATTGTCTTTCCACTATCAGGCAAAGGCCTGGGTAACCTTGGCAAACGGGGTGAATGGGGTGGCGGACGAGTATGCCACACCGGGGACACTCCTATGCACTCCGAAACTACTACAGTGGTGATTTTGTGCCTATTGAAATAAATGAACATTACATTGGCTGTGCTGCTGCTGTCCATAAGAAACACATGCAAGTCTTGTTGACAGACCACCCGATGTGCCATTGACAGTACACAGGTATATCCTGGTTGTGCTACAGACTGAAAAAGGTTCCTAGTGATTGCATCGAATGCAAAAGCTTCGAATGCAAAACCATCGGAAAAAAATGCATCGAAAAAAATGCATCATTTTAAAAAAAATATGTAATGGGGTGGTCCCCCCAACCCCTGTTTTTTTACACCTTAAAACCCATTATAGTAAAAAAAAAAAAACTTTACCTACAAAAAAAATGCATTTTTTCGATGCATTTTTTTTAAAGCTTTTGCATTCCAAACTATGTAGTCAATTTAATGCCTGGATACCCTGATAAAAGCACAAAACTGGTATCCGCAGCCCACATGATATCACTCTGTGTGATTGTTTGACCGCATACCGCTCAGCTCTGTGCTTCCGACTGCATACCTCTTGCCAACTTAACAATCTCTGCATCTATGAACTCGAACATGTATGGGCAGAGTTGCAAATATGCGTACTAAAGCCGACGGCTTCCATGGACCCAGCTTCCATGCTAAGAATCCAAAGGAATCCACATTTCTATAAAGGAGTCCAAGGAAAGGACAAGCTGCTCTTGGAATGAATTGCAGGCATTATGCAGCTCTCTGGCATTGCGCAATCAGAGCTTCCACTGCGGCCAACACAATCAGCCAGGACTGCCTTGAGCAAAGTGCCACCTGCTGAAATCAGCATTTCTAAATGTAAGCAAGTAAAGCAACCCACCAACAACTGTTTAGCCGCTTTTGTTAGCGCATACAGGGCGAACTGGTTTGGTGGAGCTCTTCCAGCGAGTCCTCATTGTGCGAAAATACAAAGCTGACAACGGGCCCTGTTTACCGAGGGTTTGTCATTAATAGAAAAGCCCAAACGCAACAAGAGTGTTACTCGTGCCAACAATGCCAGGGCCGGTGGTGCTGTGAAAAGAGACAGTCCCTTCTTCGATCCAAGAGAGGAGGCCATATGTGCTTATTCTGTTCTTTGGCAGGCGCGCTCCTTAAATAATAAGAAGAGGCAAGGGCGGAGGGCCAAAACAATGTACGCGCACTACGCATGATATTAATAATGAACGAAAACTACATTCAGGAATTTCCCATTCCTCATTGGGCCCAATGGGGACTGTTCGGCGATATTACCGCTGGCGGTAACAGAGCCGAAAATCGGCAAAATCGCAGCGGATTTGCCCCCAGCTCAGAGCTGGGGGTAAATCTGCCAAACCTCTGATTTGGGGGACCCTTAAATGCAGCAGTAATAGCATTACCACCGCATTTAAGGGTTACCTCCAAACTCGTGATGAGGCCTTAAAATACGGTCCCCTTGCACAGAGCAGCACCATGTTGTTACAATCATTGGGGTAACTAGACATATTGGGCCTCATTACACGGATGGCGGTATTAGCACATGGACCAAGGTGCTATTAGCACCTTGGTCCATGCCGGTAAAATACCGGCCCCGCCTTGGTGGAAGGGGGAATTACCGCCCCATTCCAAAGTTGGCGGGGCGGTAATTCCCCCTTCCACCACTGCCCTTCCCCATTCCCATTTTTGCCCCATAGGGCATAATGGGAATGGGGAAGGTGCTAATTACGGCACCGCAATTTTGCGGTGCCGTAATTAGCACCAAGGTCCCTTAGCGGGTTGGTTTTTAACGCCTGCAAAAAGCAGGCGTTAAAGCACCAACCCGCTAAGGGACCTCGTAGTAAGGCGGTAATGGTTAACAGTCACCGTTACCATTAACGGTGACCGTTAACCATTACCGCCATCCGTGTAATGAGGCCCATCATCAGAAGACCGTCTAGCCCACACAGTAGCATCAGAGTGAGTATCACATGATCTTTGACACCGGCTTCGTGGCTGCCTTGCATTGTGATGCATGTTAATGTGGTCCTACGCTATGTGGAAAATCTGGGCTAACCAAAGACGTTTAAAGAAGGCTCAGTGCATTAACAGCTGATACAGCCCTCAGCTCCGGGCCATAAGGCTATTCAAACTCATACTGGCGGCCGAGTACTTTGTCTTCACTCTGGGGAACACCTTTGCGCCCCAAATGGGATGAAACTGTGAGCTCTGGTGCACAATCTCTTAGCACCAGAGTGCCCGACCGTTCAAGGCACATATTTGCGCTCTACAAATTATACATATCAGCAGCCTGGATCTACGCAGACCGAGAAGAGGGTGACGAAGAGGCAGGGACGTCATTTGAGGGTTGCCAGAGGTCGCAACTGCGACCTCTGAGGTCTCCCTTGCGACCTCTGTGGTCACCCTTGTGACCTCTGGTTAAAAATTTTTTTTTTTTGTAATGCAGACTACTGGGCTATGGCCAGCACCATGTAACTCTTTACTTCTGGAGTGGCTGACTTTTTCAGGCCCCTTAAAAAGGTCTAACACTTTCAGCACTGGCCCTAAATAATAAATAAGAAAGAAAAGGAATACAAAATAATGTGTTTTTCTGGAATTCTATACAATAATTGCTAGACTCATTAAAAATCACTGATTTAGTCTGTTCTTAAACGCCTCAACTCAGCCTTTCAGCCTTCTGAGGTTGATAAATGAGTACAAACACAGGTTGGGTGAAATTGGGTGCATATTTTTTCTATATAAAGCGCTTAAGCGTAAGTGCTATATGATAACACATCATTGGGCCTCATTCCGAGTCCGGCGCTAACCAATGGCCGTAGTAGCGCCTTGGTCGGCACCGGACCCGTACCGGCACCGCCCTGGTGGAATGGGAAATTACCGCCCTATTCCGAGTTCACCGGGGCGGTAATTTCCCATTCCCCAGGGCTCTTCCCCATTCCCAAATGAGCCCCCATAGGACTCAATGGGAATGGGGAAATTGCAAATAACGGTGACCTTACTTTACGGTCACCGTTATTGGCTAAAAAGCCCCTTTGCGCCCTCGTCCCTAACGCCTGCTAAAAGCAGGCGTTAAGGACGAGGGAGCAAAGGGAACTCGGAATGTGGCGGTAAGGGATTATCGGCACCGGTCTCGTTAACGGTGACCGGTATCCCTTACCGCCATACTCGGAATGAGGCCCATTATCATTTGTTCACGGACGTCAGCTTGCATTCACAGTAATTTGGTAATATTGGCCTATCTATACACACTGATCTTAACAATACATATGGCGATCCATTCTTGTATGAAATGTACATCACAGTATAGTGATATCGTAACCATATTTTTCGTAGTGTACTATGTTATGTGATGCCACTCCCTGTTTTGTCAATTGGTGAAAGGTTGCGTTCCATAGCTTCCCGCGATATCACTTCGGGATGGGTCAAATGACATCACTTCCTGTGATGTCATCAGGGGTCAAGGGTCGTTTGATGTCACTTCCGCTACCCCTGGCATTTTGGTGAAATGACGTCCCTGCGAAGAGGCGCTATCTCTCTAAATGAAGAATGGGAGGTGTACTAATACCAGCGGTTGCTTCCCGTGTTCCAAGCAACCTCCTTGCTCACTTTAGATGCTGGCGCCAGGAAGCACAGTTAGGCTAGATTGACTAGTTAAGACAATGGGTTTGCAAAGCAGTCCACAGGAGTTTGCAGGCAGCTAACAAGGCTGCCACCTGAAGGCCTTCAACATTGTACAGCAAAGCTTTTGATGCAAAAGAGCTGCAGAGCCCTGTACAGCATAATTAATCTCAAACCTGTAAAATATGAGCGCTCGCTGCTGCGATCTGACTGTGATCTGCAGGTCGCAGTTTCGAATCCCGGCAAGGCCAACTCAGCCTTTCATCCTTCCGAGGTTGATAAATGAGTTCCAATTTCGGTTGTGTGATATTGAATGTAAATATGTGCTCTGTAAAGCGCTTTGCATTAAGGCGCTATATAAATAACACATCATTATCATTATAATTAGGTTTCTGAAGTATATTCCTTTGGCGCACACTTGACGTCAAGTGCATAGAGTGGTACAGAGGCCTAGCATATACGAATCCCACTCATTCTGTTAATACCATAAACTATGGTCTTAAATAGACACTTAACACCATGAGAAAGGGGGTATTCCAAATGTCACCCGCTTTCAGTTAACAATGTGTGAAAAGCAATGTCTATATACTGCCAAAGAAGTGTAGCAGGAAATGTGCAAATGCATAATAGAACCTTATTTAAGAAGGTTTCTATGTGGCATAGGGTGTACGTTGATGAGGCAACATAGCTCGTTTTGTGCACAGAGTCGGTACTGTTTAATTATATCTGCGTGGCGATTACATGTCATGTTTGCATGGCAGTACATTAAACATGCATTAGCTATGGGTACTAATAACTGAAAACGGGTAGCATGTGTAGTGCTTCCCTTTACTGTAATGGAAGGTATTTTTTAGAGGGGGGGTATTTTATGAGAGATAAAGCGATTGAAATGAAATGTTGTTCAATAGGAGCCGTATGAGGGGGTAATCAGGTAGCCGGGCTCTAGGTTTGGAGAACCAGGAGCTACAAAATCTGTAAATGCCCACTCAGCAGCACTGCATGGGCATGTATAGATGTTCATGCCACTGGGGTGAGACAACTACATTAGCTGGAGGCCCACTAGTCAGAGAAATCTGGCTGCAGCTGTGAGATAGTATGTAGTGTGCAGGCAATGTAACTTTGCGTCAGGCGCACGCTGCACCTTTTTTGTCCGGTTTATAGTATACAATGGGCTCTAAAGATGCATTTTCTGTATTGTTTATCCTCCTTTATTTACATTTGCAAACATACCTAGTTAATAGTGCATGGCTGTGTGGCACCATTTGCCACAGGCGTTCAAAGTAGGTGCTGGTGGTTGGTTTCAAACAAAGCAGGTTACCCTTGGTCATAAGTAGGAGCTAAGTAGCTGTAGGTACTGCCAACTTTGAGGCCTGGAGATATTACGGTGTTCAGTGTCCATCCGTTTGTATTGGTAAAGTGAATGGGTTTATGGCAATTGTAGTGTAGAATCTGTGTGAGTAGGAGAGAGTAGCATTGTGAATGTAAGTAGCATTGTATTTATGTTTCTTCAAGCATATATGTATTGGCCTATTTATTCACACATTAAAGACAGTACAATCTGTAGATTTTGATACTTTTGACAGTGTGATAAGCGAACTTTAGAGAGTATGGGCCTCATTACACGGTAGGCGGTAAACCATGGTGCTATTAGCACCATGGTTGCCGCCGGTACCATACCGGTACCACCATGGAGGAAAGGGGAATTACCACCCCATTCCAAGGTTGGCGGGGCGATAATTCCCCCTTTCTCCATGGCCCTTCCTGTTCCCATTTTTGCCCCATAGGGCATAATGGGAATGGGGAAGGAGCTAATTACGGTACTGCAAATTGCGGTACCGAAATTAGCACCAAGGTCCCTTTGCGGGTCCCAACTTTAACGGCTGGTCTACACCAGCCGTTAAGGTCGGGCCCCGCAAAGGGACCTCGTAGTAAGGCGGTAAGGGTTAACGGTCACTGGTACCCTTACCGGTGACCGTTAACCCTTACCGCCTTCTGTGTAATGAGGCCCTCTATCTTGTGGAACATGGAGAGTTTGCGATGGAAAGGTTAAAGTTAAGTGTACAGATTCCATTTTGTGCTCTGGTTACTCGTAATGGAAGACTGCTGGAATGTGCAAGGCTTTCTCTCACTGTAATGAAGGTGTTTAGCAGTGGACACATAACTTGTGAGAAATAGAGGGATTGAAATTGAGATTGGTTGAGTAGGCACAAAAGCAGCTGCTCCGTATGAGGGGTAGCCAGGTAGGGAAGAGGTAGGATTGGACATCCAGGATCTAGAACGAGGCCTACACAGGGTAGGTTTTGAGTGGGCAGGGTTCATCCACATTTGTAAATGAGCAATGTTCATGTCACTGAGGTGAGAGAACTACATTAGCTTGAGGGCGCACCTCTTAGAGAAATCTTGCTGCAGCTGTGAGCTGGTATGCTGCGTGCAGCAAATGTAAGTTTGCACCAGATGCATAATGTACCTTTTTGTCCATTTTTAATATTGTAATGTGCTGTGAAAATGCATTTGGCGCATTGTTTATTCTCCCATCTTTACATTTCCAAACATACACAGTTAATAGTGCATAGCTAGGTTTGTGTGACACCGTTTGCCACAAGAGTCCAAAGTAGGTGCTGGTGGTGGTTGGTTTGAAATAAAGGAGTATCCTCTTAGATATAACTAGGAGCTAAACAGTTGAAGGTACTGCCATATTTGAGGCCTGGGGATATTTTGTTGTTCATTGTCTATCAGCTTCTATTAGTAAAGTGAATGGTGATGGTTTATGGGAATTGCGGTGTACAAACTGTGTGCAATAGGAGAGGATAGGTATGTGAATGTAAGTAGCATTTTTATTTCTGCCCTCTCCTTTAGAATTGTATTGGCCTATTTATTCACAACTTAAAGACAGTACAATCTGTAGCTTTCCATAGTTTTAATAGTACAACAGCAAAGACCCCTTGCCTGCTGCGGGACAGGGTGCGGCTGTTGCAATGCTGTAACGCTGCTTTCATCTGGCCTTGCCTTGCTGCTGGCTAAGCCCCCCCTCTCCACCCCCCCGGAAAGAAAGAGGAGGGTGATAACATTCCCAGCAGGCCAGCCTTGCAGAGTACCCCGCTGCGGGAAAGGGCGCTGCTGCTGAAAAGCTGTCCCAGACTGCTTTCATCTTGCTTTGAGTTGCTGCCTTGCTGCTAACAACTGCTGGCTACGCCCCCCATGGTGGGGAGGAAAAGGAGGGGGTACGATTCCTAACCAAGTAAACAACTCAAATCAACATGGTACTATGAGGGCCCCTGCACTATTCGAAGAGAACATTTTAAGCTGTTGCTGGAAGTGATAGAATCTCACGCACAATGCAATCCCAATGACTTCCTCAAACAGGATTTGCTTAGGAGCTGGAGGCCACGAAGGCAAGATGTGGGATCTGCAAGATCCAAGGGGAAGGAAAAAGATCTGCGTTTCGCTGTGATGTATATTGTACCCAGGTTATCAGGTGGATCATTTGTGGATGATGATTAATTGAAAAATAAATGTATTTTCTGGATCAGAAATGTCAAGGGATGCATTTCCATAATCCGTAATGACATTGTAAAATGCATCTGGAAGAGAGGGGTGGGTAAATGGATGGATTGTATTCAAATATTCTTAGCGAATTCACTTCTGGAGGACAGCCTTTTGTCTATTGAGGCTCTGAATCCAGATTCATCGATGTTGCTGGGGACTTCAATATGCAGCTAGAGCCCCTTCGGGAACACAAGGGCATATGGGATGAGCAAGACGAGGCATGGGATATTCAAAGGGTGTCGGCCCCATATCCCAAGATGTCATGTGGGGCGGCCATTAATGTAATCAAAATGCTCCACGAGATTGAGCTAATAGCCTGTAATGGATGTCACCCCACCAATCAACCGGCAGCTAAGACCTATGAGGGGCCCTTTGGCTCCTCTGTGATTGGTTATGTTTTTGTATAAGTAGAGTATGGTCTAGGATTGCGAAGTTAAATGTTTTAAACGAGTTTGATAGTGACCACAGACCACTGACCGTAACATTTATGCTAGATTGTACAACTGCTAGCGGCTGCACAAGGAAGGCATTAAATCAACCTGTGATAATACAGGGTCACAGTCGCAAATGTGTCAAATGGACCCAATTGAGCCGATTTTAGGCCACACTTCTATGGCAGTATTTTACCACTCTTACAGAAGGTATGTTTACATGAGACCACCAGGATAGAGGTGTTAGTTCCTTTGAGAATGTGGTTAAAGGAATATTTACTTTTGTAACTCAAACTGTTAGGCAAATAAGATTGAAGGCTGTGCAAAGAGCTAAATGGTATGAACAGGACCGTGAACAAACTAAATGGGAGCTAATTGAAGTTATAAAACAGGGCACTCTTGTAGGTAGACCTCTGATACATTTGAAACAGCACAACTATAAGTTGGTTAACAAACAGAAGATATAAACTTCTTTTAAGTCCAACTGGGAATCCCTCGCGACAGCTCTTAAGGCGAAGGATTATGTCGTTTTTTGGAAGCTGGTTTTGGGTATAGAAGTAAGGGGGATATAGATGTTCAATGTTCTATAAAAGAGGGGGAATGGCTAGAACACTTCTCTACCTTATATGAAGGAGAGGGGCAGACAATTGCCTTGGGAGAAACTGATACCTGTACTAGTGAAAATGAGGAGGGATGTTTGTTCAGCATTGGAGATGTTGAAAAAGCAATTGTTTCACAAATGTCAGGGAAGGCTGTCGGCCCTAATAAAGTGCCCATAGATATTTTTAAGGAAGAGTTGTCCATTTGGGCACCGATCCTATGGAAACTATTCATATTCAGAGCCTGCATTATAACCAGTACAGTGCTAGAATTATTGGCAGAAATTGTGCCGATATACAATAAGGGTAGGAAGGAAAGCCTGGGTAACTAATGCCCAATATCACTGCTAGATAGCTCTGCCAAAATATTTGTGAAGGTGGTTCTAGAACACATATAGACCTGGGTAACTGAAATTGACATGATACAGGCAGGTTTCTAATGTGGCAAAGGCACGGTTGACCAGAGTTTCTGCTTTTATAACATCATACAAAAGTATACCATCCTGAGAAAGATGAAATTATATGCTATTTTTGTTGTTCTGTTCTCAGGATGACTTTTGATAGTGTAGCGAGGGACCTTCTCTGGCAAGTCTTGGAAAAGAAAAAGATGCCTTGTGGTTTAATATCATGGTACAAATGTTATACAAGGAAAGCAAGGCTACTGTTTAAGTGGGTATAGGTGGTGAGGTAATCAAATAATTTAACATTGAAAAGGGTGTCAAACAAGGATGTGTCTTGGCACCTCCTTTGTTTTGTATTTTTATCAGGGAAGTTGTCGATGCACTGCTTGCTGAAGGTAAAGATCCCGCAAGGCTGACCCAGAGAAGGTAACCTGGGCTCTTCTTTGCCGATGACGCTGTTATTTTGTCTTGTGCCCCACAGGGTCTGAGATCAATGTTATTGGCATTCATGAATAAATGTGAACAACTGGGTTTGTCGTTGAATATAGACAAAACCAAAACATTAGTATTCAAGCCCCGATTCCACAAACAGTGAAATCTGAATCTTAGCATTGGGGGTATAGCCTTGGACCAAGAAAAATTGGTATGATTGTCTTGGCATGCGCTTTTCAGAGAGTGGGTCCTGGGTTACCCAGCTTGCTAAGGCCACAGCTACCTTGGGAAAATACAGTGGCGGGATACGCACCTTTTATAATGAGCATGGGAGAGAGGCAATCTCGCCAGTTTAGAACTTGTATAGATCACAGGCCATACCTGCTGCCCTTTATGGAGCAGAGAGTTGAGGATTTGTAGATTTAAATGCTCTGAGTGTTGCAGAGAATACATTCCGCAAGTGCATCCTAGGGCTACCACGGGTTATGTTAAATGCTCATTGCCATCTTGAGTGAGACATATGCCCAATCAATGTGACGGCAGCATCAAAGCCCCTATGGTATTGTCTTACATTATGGCGGACCCCAGAATTGAGTGACTTTTAAGAGGACTTGGTTTATTTATTGAAGCTTGAGGGCGCTATGAATCTGCCTTGGGTAGCCCATGTTAGAAAAGGGTTTTATGAGCTCAATGAACAGGACATCCGGTTAAACCCATTATAGATCAATAAGGTAAAGTCCAACAATATCAAGAGGAAACTGCAAGGAGAATACTATAAAGAGATAATGGTGACTGCTTGCAGAATGTTAGAGGTGGCTCTGAAATACGTGAATATGAATCCTAATTTTGGTTTTGATAAATATCTGGACCTAGTCGAACCCCCGCTTGCACGAAGCTTATATCTGAACTTCAGGGTTGGTACTTTAAAGATGGCAACGTTTACCATGTCATGGGCCCAGGGGAACTTGGGTCACTGCCCATTATGTAATTACTTTATTTTTTCCCATAGACATAATGGGAAAAAACTTTGCTCACGCCTACAGCCCAAACCGCTGGACGGATTTTCATCAAATTTGCAGCAGGAGCGGCTGCCTGGTCCCGAAAGTGTGCTTTTATTAATTTGGTGTAAATCCGTCCAGTAGTTTTAAAAAAATGACCAAAACATAAAGCAAAAAAAGTGTGATATCTCTGTCCGCTCCGTGGTCACACTTCCCTGTTTGTTCCGCGGACAAGATACCGATTGGCTAAGGGGCTGGCGTCATGGCTGACACGCGACGTCTCTACCGATTGGCTGCAGTGAGCCATGTTCTGCATCAGATTGTTTGGATGCACCCGACATCTTGGATCCGCCGACAGCGCAGCAGCCACCAGCAGCAACATGCTATTTTGAAAACTATTTTGCTGTGTCAGAGTGCTTGGGGAGGTTCAGACAGTAAGAGATGGGTGAAAAACTGTATTTGTTCAGGCGCTAGGTGTTAATGATGTATTCCCTATGCCCGCCTTGTTCGGGATGTTTGTAAGTACCGAAAATGAGGGGTCTCATAAGGGTAGTATTTCAGTACGTGCTGTGCGCAGGCAACTTGAAACTGTTTTAAGGACAAGCGTGGTGTTAGCGAACATAGAAATTGAGTACATGCCATAATTAAATTATTTTTTTTCTATGGGTGTGCTATTCATTTGTATGCTGCCATAGGTGTGATATGCTGCGGTGGTTGTGGCCAGGGCCTAGAGTCTTGGATGCATGGCCGTAGGCCGAAGCCAAACTTCCAAGACTGTACGCCCTGGCCACAACCACCGCAGCATATCACAGCAATGGATACACCTGTAGTATTGCTTATCGATCAGATGGTTGTGGGGAGTGTGTAGAGTCTTGGGCACTGGAGGTGTAAGCCACTGCACACCCATACATTGTAATATCTATGGACATACAGCTAGGAGTCTAGCCTTTGGCCACACCCACTGAAGCATACCACACCTATAGATACACCCGTACTACCGCACATCACTCCGGTGGTTGTGGGGAGGGCCTGCAGTCTTGGGTGCATGGTGGTTGTGGGCAGGTTTCCTGCCACCAAATTCATACGGTAAAGTGGAAGTTGGTGCTAAATGTACGGCGAGCAATGCCTGAGTCTGTGTTGTAATGTTTTCAGATTAATATTAAAGTCGGACTGGTGTCCTATGTTTTGAAATCTGAGGCGGCCACCTGGAGTGTTTGATGGAAACAGTGGTTTACGCGCTGTATGGGAGTAGCGGTTCTCATGATAGGATGCTCATATGTTGTTGCAAAGTGAGAATGTATTTGGCTTCTGAGTGAAGGTCAGTTGATTTGCTTTTTTGGTTGCAAGCGCAGTAGGCCCACGCATTCAAGTCAATTCGTAAGGGGCTATTGTTTTTTGACCTTGAGCGAAAGGGAAACTTTAAAAGCTACGCAAGGAATCAATGCTTGGAAAAAAATACTATTTGATAAGGTTACAGTTTAACAACACTTATAAGGAACATGAAATAGCAGTTCACGAATATTCTTTGACGCAAACAGTTTGCTGTCTGACTTTGGCAAAAATAATGGAGGCTGTGAAGATGATGTAAGTTTAATTTTGACGACTGTACACTAATTGTGACAATGTAACTGAAGTATTATATTTTTGCGGAGTTGTAATTTTCCTCCAATAACAGAGAGTGTACATTGTTCGCGTTTGCAGGCTAAGACTAGAGTCACTGTTGGTGACCGTTATTTCTTTCTCTTTGAAATGTTATGCTTGCCCAACATAGCTTTGTGTATCAGTTTGCACGTTCTTTTGGTCTTGTGCAACATTACGACATGTCATTTTTTTCTTGCTTGTCCATTCATACTGCCTCCATAACTGAATTACCATCTCACTGTGTAGTTGTCCTTTTTTAACCCTTACAGCGAGTGCTGTTTATCTGCGTTCGTAGGGTGTCATTATATACACCAATGGTGATCTCTAATATTTCTTTAAAATGTCATGTTTGGCCACTTACATTTGTGTAGTATTTTCCACAATCTTTGTGTCTGTTTTGGAAATTTTTTCCTAAAAGTTGGGTATTGACACAGATTTTCTCTTACGTTTTTAGCCTAGCTACATTTTGCGGTACTGTGCGTGCCACGGTTTTCAGATGCCGAGTGACAGCTTCTTTCCACGCCAGATGCAACTGCTGGTGACCGAGGGCCTGGGCGGCTCTGTCCGTACGCTGAACTAGCGACAAGGAGCAGCTTAATATCCTTTATGGTGGTGTAAAGCAACAGTGATGCCGCCGTGTTGGAAATACCTGTGTGTTACACCCCGACATTCGCCTCATCCCACATCCCCGTGTCTGCCCCGTGCCCCCCCGGTCTCCCGCGTTAACAAGGACAGTTGGGGAGCTCTATGTAAAGCTAGAAGGAGGAACAAGAGAGTGGTTGCTCTTCATAAGGGGCTACAGCGCTGTCATGCACCTTTTTTCTCACGGTGGCAGCTACCATGGAGAATAGCTGCAATAAACTACATTTCCCAGAAAACCTAACATGGGTTGTAGTTTTCCGGCATTAGTATTGGAGCCTCGTTTTCAACTATGTTCCGCCTCCTTGTTGTTACTTAACCTACGGCGGTTTTCAGAACACCGCTTCTGTTTATAGTTGCAGCCGGCATTTCTCTGAAGTGCTACTTTCCGTGCCTTAATTCCAGAAGTCGCCCGTTTTCTCCGTGTACCGACCTTGCCCGCACACGGATCCTAATTCTTGATCCTGCCTTGGTTTTGTTTGCTGTCTGCCCATGTACCGACCTTGCCTGCACACGGACTCCTAATTCTTGGTTCTGCCTTGGTTCAGTTTGCTGTCCGCTCGTGTACCAGACCTTCTGCCTGCTCCTGGACTCCTGGATTGTGATATGGTTTTGTTTGCTGTCCGCTCCCGTACCAGACCTTTTACATGCATCTGGACTCCTGGTTTATGACTTTGCTACAGTTGCTTCCTGTGTGAATACCATCACTTACTCGTCCACGGACTATTGAGCTCATTCCTCTGAGTGTGTGCCTTCTCCTGGGGAATAACACTGGTAAGGCCAATTCCTCATTTTGAGTTCTGTTTTTTCACCCAACTGTTACCTCATCCTTTGGATTACATTGCCTTCATTCCTAAGTGCATTTTGGAACGCTTTGCTGTGGTGCACCATCCCGAAACCAGTGCGACCCTCGTTCCATCCGGGTTTAGCTACCCTACTAACCTTCCTTTTTTTTTGTTTTATACTTTCGTTTCTTGCCCAGGATTCTTTGCACTATTCTAGCCTCTACCAGTGGTAAAGTATTATTCCTTGATTACCATCATTGGGCAGTTTCACATTTAGCTAGTACCTAAAGTCTCTTCTGCTTTATAGGTTGCTCCAGGTCCTTTCTTACAGCATAAGGGGAACTCACTAAGGTACTCTATTAAGGGTTATGGTTTTGGGGAAGGCCAGGGTTGATTCTGTTAGAATATTCATCTCTTGTCTTTTCTTTAAAGCTGGGTCCATGGCGGTTGTTAGGAAAGATTTCGTAATTGTAGGTAATTTTCCTTCCATGTGGCAACCCCTAAACTTTTTGCTGTTGTTTTACACCTTGTTCTTGACTTTGCCAGAGAAGTGCAGCCTTCTGCCGCACTCCTCTGGGCTTTCGCTCCTTTCTTACGGGGAAACTGACATGCCCTTAAGACAGTCAGTACCGGGGAACGCTGTTTCCCGTAGTTTCTTTTATCGTGTTGCGGCTTTAGTGCAACATGACACAAGAGGGCACTGTAAGCTAAATTACAGCTCTCTTGGGTCTCTAGCCTTCTACAGGCCCTAGATACTCTTTTAGGATGGTATTTTGATCGGTGGAAGTCATTCAGGGACTGGAATGGTGGCAGCGATCGTTTTGTTTATTTTGAGCTCCTTTTGGCGTTCTGAGCACGTTTTTCGCACTGCACCCAAAATGGTGGCCTGGCTCCCAAAATGGCCAGACCACGAGGCTCCTTTGTCCTGTCCACTGACCGTCTTGCTCCCTTCACCTTCCCCAGGTCGGGCGACCCGGGGCCTTCCTTATTTGGGCATGTACTTTCCCGCGAAACGTGGTTGCTTTCGCGGGCTTCTACATGTCGTTTGTGTGCCTCCAGGGTGTGGGCTGGGATGTCTGGTCCCAATACACATCCTGGGTGCCAGAGAGTCTAGGGTGGTGTGAATGCCTGGGACCACCGTGGTCCGTGATTGGTCCACGTATGGTATGTGTGTTGATGAGCGGATCTCCCATTGGCTCCCCTCCGTTTTGGCGCGAAGGGAACCGTGGATAAGAGGGAGCTGGAAACACCACTACCTTGTCGATCTCCTGAGTTCTCACGAACGAAGGAATACAGGAGCCAAGTATCCTGCAACCAAGAGGCTGGACCGAGGAATCGCTGGTGACCCGCTGAAGGAATCCTCCTTTGCACTGCTGTCGTCCTGTGAAACCCTTTCCTCCTTGGATCGAACCAGAAGGCCTGTACTGGTGCTTCGACCTTTGGAATAGCAGGAACAGCTATTCCCGGCGACTTCATCATCTCCTGCCAAGTAAGCCTTCGGAAGTGTCTCTGGGCCATCCAGTTGACTGACCAGCTTACAAGGGAGTCCTGCTCTGTAACCGCCGCCAGGTTGTGTTGTATTTCGAGTCCTTGTCACTCTCCCACGCTTCGTACGCTTGGCGTCCCCAGGTCTGAAGGGAGGAGTGTACATTTGGCTTGAATACACACGGCCGCTCCGTTGTCCTGCTGCGGCAACAAACTGTGCTGGTTTCGTCGATTGGGACGTCTTTTTGCTCTACACGACTACGAGGCGTTCCCTGCTCTTCTGAACCTGCCAGCTGCTGAAACTAACGTGGAGAAGCCTGGGTCTGCTTGCTTCGGGGACCGGTGAGTAGTTTAGCTAGGATCTGGTCGCCCTCCTGCAGTATCCCATTGCTTTTCCCTGCTGTGTAAAAACAGCACCCTTTTGGCCGTACTCGCGCTCTGCTTCTGCCCGCTGTGGAGGCTGCGCTTGAGTTGCGGAACCTGTTCTCCTTCTGCTGTGCACTAACCCGAACTGCCTGACTTCCTCCGAAGAGCTTCCCCTTTTGCCCGTTGGCACCGGCGTGGCAGGTACTTTGAGCACAAGGCTCCACTCTTCGCAGGGCTCGGACTTCCATCTAGTTAGGTGCCTCTGAAGGCGAACTGAGTCTAAAGCGTTATCGCACTGCCTGTTTTCCTTTCCTTTCAGGTGGACTACATATTTCGTGCTTTAAACGCTTGCGACTGTGTATTTGTATATATATTGTGTTGATATGGTATGTGTTGGTTTAATATTGTGATATTGTGATTTTCTCGCTACGGTCATTATTTTAAAGGCCTTAAAATAAATGTGTATCTATTTTTGATATAACAACTGTTTGGAGTAGTTTGTAAGCGCTCTTGCTTTGTGTGCTCATTGCGGGCTTTCAGTCACCCTCACCCCTCTTGAGACCTAGTCTTGACCGCCGCGATCGCTACCTTGATTGGTCTGGCTCGTCCAGAGGTTACCCTGTTCCAAGTAATTAGGTTGGCCTTCTGAACTTCTGCGCCACCAGGACAGAGTTCAGAAATCCGTCTTAACAGCGGTGTGTTCTCCCCGCTCTTTTGATTGATCGGTCCCCTTGCCTGGCAACAGTACAGCAGGTGGTCATATCAGTTTAAAGAGTTCATTTCCCTCACAGAGAGGAGGCTCGGGTGGAGGCTCCAACCCGAGCTCTTCAAGCTAATACCCAGCACAAAAGGACCGGTCTGTTTTTTACGCACTCCCCATGCCGGTGAGTAACACACTGCAGACAAATCAAGTGTTTCAACCGAAACGCATACTTTGTGTATGCGAAATTAACTGCATGTGTCTCTCCATGAACATTTTCAAGTTGGCCTTAGAGTCATTGCTACAAATTATTTGGAAATGGAATTAGTCCGTTCATCTCTGACAGTTGTTTGTTAAATAAAAGTACTTTCCAAATTCTAAAATGTTACCGTTTTCTTTTAAAATCACGTGGATCATTTTGAAATGTAAAGTACCACGTTATACGTCGCTGTATGTTTATTTACAGGTTCTGCATCACGGTACATACTGTTGCTTTTTCCTTGCTGTCATGGAAAGCGAAGAGGGGCTATGTATGGAACAACCGCCTTTCCTTTCGATAGTAGCCATCTTGAAAAAGGATTTTGTTTAACCAGAAATCCTATTTTTCCATAGCACACCTTAATGCTTTGCACATCTATACTATTATTGTCAAATCCTATTGCGTCTATGTCCTTTACTGTGAAAGGTGGTTCTTAACGCAACATTTACTTTGTTAACTGATGGCTTTCTTTTTTGGTAGGACCGCTAATAAGGCCATTTGCGAACGGAAATGAGGAAAGACGTATCAAACAGTGATATGGGGGAGTGGGTGGCCGGCGCAAAAATATTGTGCGTTTGTTATTTCTAAGGTTGGAGAAGTGTTTGTCATGCTCCTTCAGTACAGTAGTGCTGTCGTTTCTTGGGGAGGATGGATGGACTTAGCTGATGTTATTTTCAGATAACTAAAACATTTTCTGAAAGTATGCAATGTGCACTACATTGTTAATGGCTAACTACCAATACTTGTTGCCACTGTGCAAGGCACATGTTGAAGGTGGACGTTCCTATATCAATATGAAATCTGTTTCCACATTGTCCACGACACAAAAATCTTACTGTTAAGTGTTTACTGATTCTGGGACACATTACAGTGCTGTACACCAGCATATTGTCAAATGGTATTCTCCGCAAGGTGTTTAAATAAGTCAGAAATTGCTTTACATTATGGTTACGTGGCACTACTGTAAACCGATCATCTTTAGCAAAAAAACTTTGCAAGAGGGACGGTATGGTTAAGTTGGCCTACTAAAAACCCATAAAATTCACTAGAAAAAACTTTGTTTGAGGGACGTTATGGTTAAGTTGCACTACTAAAAACCTGTGAAATTCACTAAAGAACCTTTATAAATGTGACATTATGGTTCAAAGTACAATCGAAAAAAAACCCTGAAATTCGACAGTTATGGTAGGCTAAGCAACCATAACTGCCCGCACCACTGTGCACTGCTAACACTAACACCCAGGATATCAAAGATGCCATCACAAATGTCATTGATGACATCACTGATGACATCACATGTGTAGCCTCTTTGTTTTTGTTCACTGCCATATCTAGGTAAGGTGGGTTTATTTTGCTGACAGTCAGAAACTTCACTTAAAAAAGGTATTACATTTACTAATGTTGCTATTTTCACATGTTCTTACACTACTTTCTTTAGAATGTAATCGCAGCATTTGATGTACATATATAGTGGAAGAAGCAGGCCTGAGACACAGCAATCATTTTTGTGCGTGAATCCTATCATGTACATTATACACAGTTGCTAATGATACTGCCTCTTGTATGCTTACTGTACTCTCCACATATAAACCCCATCTTTGTATGCATTATAGTCTATTTATGTTTTGTGTGTAGTACTAGATATATGTAGTAAGTGATGCATTATTAGCTACAGAAACATTCACCTTTTTATTATACAACTTTGGAAAGTACAAACTTAGCATCTCTGTGGTGTATGCTGCAGCCAATACCTACATTTCTGTATGAGTAGGTTCCTGTACTAGAAAGAAAACTGCAATGGAATTTTATTTGTAACACATTACGTGATGAAGTATGTACTTTATTACACATGTCCTGATAATCCCTGATATTTTTTTGCTAAAATTACATTCACAACCCCTCGTCTGAAAAGTAAATGCACATGTGATGTCATCAGTGATGCCATCAGTGACATTTGTGATGTCATCTTTGATGTCCTGGGTGTTAGTATTAGCAGTGCACAGTGGTGCGGGCAGTTACGGTTGCTTAGCCTACCATAACTGTCGAATTTCAGGGGTTTTGCGATTGTACTTTGAACCATAATGTCATGTTTATAAAGTTTCTTTAGTGAATTTCACATGTTTTTGGTAGTGCAACTTAACCATAACGTCCCTCAAACAAAGTTTTTTCTAGTGATATATATATAACCCCTTGCTATCAAGGCAACCAAGTGAAGATGTAAAAAAAAAGGTACAGCAACGATTTGGATGCAAAAAAGAGTTCTTCAGAATCATTAACAAGTTAATTAAGTTCTTGAAATACATTCCTTTGGTGCACACTTGACGTCAAGTGTACAGAATGTTACAGAAAGCCTAGTATAGATTAATCCTACATAACCTGTTAATTTCATATAGTACCCCATTAATATCATACAGTATGGTCTTGATAGAAACTGCAGGTATTTAGCAAGGGGAAATATTTTCTGAGAGCTATATGGAATTTTGTTCACTAGGGGCAAAAAGCAGCTGCTAGAAATGAAGCATAACTAGGTAGGCAGAAGCTACATTTAGACAACCAGGAGTTAGAACGAGGCGTACACAGGGTAGGGCCTGAGTGGGCAGTGCTTACCCAAAATCTGTAAATAAGCACAGAGCAGCACTGTCTCAGCATTTCTATATGTTTATGTCACTGAGGTGGGACAACTACATTAGCTTGATGCCACATTCGTTATAGAAATGTGGCTGCAGCCGTGAGCTTGTATGTACTGTGCAGCAAATTTAACACTGTGCCAGATGTATAGTGTACCTTTTTTGTCCACTTTATACAATTTAATGTGCTCTAAATATCCCTTTGGTGTATTTTTAATTCTCCTTTATATAGTATGTGGAATGGATTGGTTTGGGGCGAATGCTTAATCAGATTCTTTACTTCATGTTACAGGTGTAGGGAAGTAGCTGCGAGATGTACGTACCAATTATGTAAAAGTAAAGTTTCTTAATCTGAAAATGTCAAGACTGATGTGTCAAGAAGTATTCTAATGACAATTAACAGAGAAAAAGTATGATTTGTACTAAATATCTACGTGTTTATTGATAGGGTCATTTTTGTCTCCCTATTATTTTATTTAATAGTATGACTATACATTTACAAGTTTGCACCCAAAATAATGGTACAATGTTGCCATGGCTATATATCTTTAGTAAAACCGATGACATAGTTAGGTTATATATCTTGGTTTCCTTACTAAGGTTACATAAACTACTGAGCAAATGTTATATGTAATAAAGTAAAGGAAAGTTTGTACAGACATGAAACATAAGCTATGTGCATATAGTTACTTATTGTTATGATACTGTTATTGTACATATTTGTATATGTTATGTTGCTAAAGTGAAACATTACATTTGGGAAAATATTCTGAAATGTTAATGTAAAGTAATTTTGCAATTTGTGTGTACATATTTTTTTTAGAAAAGAAAATAACATATAGGAAATTGATGTATTATCAGTAGTTTTGGTTAAAAGTAATCATGCTTTTAAAGACTGTTGGATAATGAAATGATGACTATTAATAATATTGGGCCTCATTACAAGGTTGGAGGTAGCCATGGAGCTATTAGCTCTATGGCTGCCTCCAAAACCCTTCCGACTCCGCCCTGGTGAATGGAGCAATTACCGGTCCATTCCGAGGTCGGAGGGACCGGTAATTCCCCATTCACCAGGGCCATTCCCAATTCCCATTTCAGCCCCCATAGGGCCTAATGGGAATGGGGAAGGCGCTAATAACGGTACCGCAAATTGCGGTACCGTTATTAGCTCTAGAGTCCCTTTGCGGGTCCCATTCTTAACGCCTGCAAAAACCAGGCGTTAAGGAAGGACCTGCAAAGGGAACTCGTAGTAGGGAGGTAAGGGATTACGGGCACCGGTGCCCTTACCGGTGCCAGTAATCCCTTACCTCCCACCTCGTAATGAGGCCCTTTGTCCTTTAACACTATTATAATAACTATGAACACTTTAAATATAAAACTAAGAATACATTACACATTTTAGTTTAGTGAGTAAAGGTTTTCTTTCTCTCCATACCAACATGATTAATAGTCAGAACCTTAATTGGTTGAGTACTAGGAAAACATTCAGTATGTGTACAGTACTATTATGAAGACAAACGTTTCTACTCTTCTTTATATTTCTATGATATAATATATTGTATTCTGTTTGGCAGATTTCATGGCGAATAAGGTGACAAAATCAGGAGAAGATGAAGGTAAGTAATATTGAAGAACATCTGTTGGTTTGTCAATTGGTTTGAAATATTATTTCTACCAAATAAGTATTTGTTATTATTTTTTGTAACTACCATTAGTCAGTATAACAAAGGAAATGTATAAACTATGGTATAAAAAAATCCTTGAAATTCAGGGAAGAAACATTAGGTGCAGGGATGTTAAGGTGACAATTTAATTCAACAAAACCCCTCAAATTTGGCAGACAATTAAGGCAAAGCCACTTTAATTTGCCGCCCCCTGTTGTGCAGTATATGACCACAATGATACCATCAGATTACACCACTGATGACATCACTGTCATCATATATGATATCACTGATTACATCACTGTTGGCATCAGACATAAAATTACTCATTTGGTATGTTACAATATTTATACGACCCCTATATATATATATATATATATATATATATATATATATATATATATATATATGGGCTTTCAGTATACTTAATAACCATGAGAAGATTGTATACAAATATTAAAGGTCTACACATGCATGATATCAGTATTTGTGAAGCTTTCATTTGTACTATTTGGTAAAAGATGAAAATTAAAGTATATACGTGTATTATATTATAGATATCTTTACTTTTATTAAATAGCAAGCAGATACAATTGTCCATTATATAGAATGAACCTGTTATGGCAAATATATGTAAGACATTTGTAAAATAATATAATATGCATATAGAGTAGTAAAAGAAAAAAATATAATTAAATAGAAAAAGAAGCATGTTGAAACCGGATTGTTTCATACATCCTAAATGAACAGATTCAAATGTTTGGTTGTGCTTATTATAAAAATAGTATGTACACTTATTGTTTTGTAATTGAGAAGAGAATTGTTATAAAAACATATGTGTATGTATTGGGGTATATTCTAGAAATTGTAGGCATCAGTATTCTTCAAATATTATTAAAGCAAAATTATATATATATATATATATATATATATATATATATATATATATATATATATATATATATATATGATACATTACTCATCGTAATAGTATTTCTGATGCTTGTATCTGCTTAGATTCACATGCTGTGCATAGCCCGACATCTAGTGGAGGAAGCTGCGGAGTATTACAGTTTGTTTTTCGAAACTCGAAAATGGGCGTCGATAATACTATCCCTAGTGTGACATCCACTGTACCCATGATCCCTCACGCGTGTAGGACCCTCAGATTGTATTTTTTCTGACATGAGGTAGCATGATGTGTAAAAGGCAGAGTCTTTTCAGAAAGGGAGTAACGTAGCTGGATACAATTGACTATCCACTTGGAGATGGAACCTTTAGAGACGCGATCTTCCTCTCTGCCGGAGACAAACAATTGGTCTGTTTTTCTTAGCGGCCTGGTCTTGTCTACATAGTAGAGGACAGCTCTTCGCACATATAGAGTGTGTAGTTTCACCTCAGCAGAGCTTTTGGGTTCTTAGAAGAAGGCCGGAAGCTCAATGGACTGGTTAACATGGAATTTAGAAATTAACTTAGGTGAGAACCTAGGGTGTGTTCGTAGAACCAGTTTATCCTTATGAACAGTAAAGAAAGGATCCTGCACTGACAGAGCCTGAATTTCACTGATCCTTCTTATGGATGTAATGGCTACTAAGAAGGCAGTTTTATAGGTCAGGTGTTTGAGACTGGCTTTATGCATTGGTTCAAAGGGTGTACCCATGAGCTTAGCAAGCGCCACATTAAGGTCCCATCCAGGTGGTGGGTTTGAAATTGGAGGGTGGAGTCTCTTTACCCCTTCCATGTAGGCTTTAACCACTGGTACTTTCCACCACAGAACTTTGTTATGGGAGGTGGTGTAGGCTGACAGCGCCGCCAGGTGTACCTTGAGTGAATTAAATACCAACCCTGCATCCAGCAGGTGGAGCATGGAGGTGACAATATTGGAAGAAGTGCAATCAACCAGGTTGATTTGCTTATTCTGGCACCAGATAACGAATCTCGTCCATTTATCAAAATAACAGTGCCTCATGTTTTGTTTCCTAGATTCCTTTAGGATGTCCATGCACCTCGGTGGTAAGTTGAGATGTCCAAACTCTATGACTTCAGGAGCCATGCTGCCAAGTTCATTGAGCTGGGTCGAGGATGCACTGTTTGACCTTGGTGCTGGGATAGTAGGTTGTGCCAGCACGGGAGTCTGATGGGTTTGCACGCTACTAGTCTGCACAGGTGTGGGAACCACGGTTGTCTCGTCCACATGGGAGCAACTAGGATGAGCATCATTGATTCCCTGTGCATCCTGTTGACCACTATCCTCATGAGAGGAGTTGGTGGAAAAGCGTAGGCAAACATCCCTGACCAGTTCATCCACAGGGCATTCCCCTTGGAGTCTGGCTGGGTGAACCTGGATGCGAATCCTGGGCATTGTCTGTTTTCGCTTGTGGCGAATAGGTCTATAGTGGGCAAGCCCCACTGTGAGAAGAGATCATCTACGATTTCTCAGACACCATTCGTGTTCTTCTGGGAGGGGATCTCTGCTCAAAGCGTCTGCTAGTGAATTGAGATCCCCTGGAACATGTGGAGATGACCGGTAAATGTTCCGTCTGAGTGCCCATATCCAAATTTTCTGGGCAAGCCTGGACAGATTTGGCGAACAAGTCCCTCCCTGTTTGTTTATGAAAAACATTGCTGTTGTACTGTCAGTTAAGATCTGTACTGACAGGTTCAACAGGTGGGGTTTGAACGCTCGAAGCACTCTGAAGACTGCCAGAAGCTCTAGCAGATTGATATGATTCTTGGCCACAGTGTGAGACCAGAGACCCCGAGCTGTGTGGTGAAGGAGGTGTGCTCCCCACCCCGACAGTGACACGTCTGTAGTGACTACAGCTTGTATCTCCGGATCGTAAAAGGGTTTCCCCTTTGACAGGTTCTCTCTTGTCCACCAGTGAAGACTTTGTACAAGTGTTGGCGAAACGACCACTAGATCGTCCCACTGACCACTTGCCTGAGACCACTGCTTAGCCATCCATTCTTGCATTCTTGCATGGGTCTAGCAAACGCATCACTTTACACTTATCTGGCGACCGGACTAGTATTGAGGAATTTGCAGAAGTAGATTCAGAATTCTTTCCTCTGATGGAAAGGTCAACCCCTCTTGAGTGTTTAGGACAGCTCTTAGGAACTGTTTGAAGGTGTTCAGCACCAGACTTGATTTTTTCTCGTTGATAGAGAAACCCAATTCGAAGAGGAGGTCGATCGTTCTTTGGATGTTGGATCTGCAAATTACTGGGGTCTCCCCCATGATGAGCCAGTCGTCCAGGTAAGGGTACACTGGGATTTGCTCCCTGCGCATGTGTGCCACCTCCACCGCCAGTAATTTGGTGAATACTCTTGGAGCCGAGGCTATACCGAAGGGCAGCACCTTGAACTGGTAGTGCTGACTGCCCACCTTGAAGCGCAAGAATCTTCTGTGCGCTGGGAACATGGAAATATGAAAATAGGCATCTTTCATGTCCAATGTTGCCATGTCATCCCCTCTTTTTAGGAGTGGGATTACCTCTTGGAGAGTAGTCATGTGAAATTTTCGGGGCTTGACATACTTGTTTGCAGGGCGTAAGTCTAATACTGGGCGCATTGTCAAATCTTTTTTTGGCACAATGAAGTAGGTTGAATAGATACCCTTGTTTACCTGGTTGCCCATGATGAGTTCTATTGCATCCTTTGCGAGAAGATTGACGATTTCATCGAGGAGGATCCTTTGGTGGTCCAGGCAATTAATTTTCTGTCATGGAGGGTGGGTTCGGGGGCGCTCTAGCAGTTCGATGCAGTATCCTGCGGACACTGGACAGCACCCATCTGTCTGATGTGATCATGCGTGGGTGAAGTTGGAAATGCGGCCCCCCTACTGGGGGTGCGTGGGAAGGGACCCTGAGTGGAGCGTCACTGCTTTGAGGGAGGCGTACTGCCTCTGCGGGGGCTGCCTCTACCTCTACCACGGCCCCTCTTGTTACCTCTGCCGTAACTCTGTGTAGTCTGCTGATTGCCACCCCATGATGTAGCCTGTCCCTGTGCATAATTAGAGCCCCTCTGCGAAATTTGGCCGCGTGAGCGACGAAAATTACTATTCCCTCTTTGATTAGGGGGCTTATTCGTCAATTGTCCCAGGGACTTTAATGTATCATACTCGTCTTTGGCAGTTTTCAGTGCGTCCTTTACCGCTTTGCCAAACAAGACATTCGGTTCCACCGGCATGTCAATAAGGGTTGCCTGTGTCTCGGGTTTAAACCCTGACTGTCTTAGCCAAGCATGCCTTTTAATGACAGTGCTCTCTGCTATGAGCCGGCCTGCATTATCTGCGGCATCAAAGGTTGTCTTCAGGATGCAACCGGATACGGCTCTACCCTCCGACGCGATCTGGGCCAACTCACCCTTTATTGGTTCTGGTGCGGAGTCAATGAGAGCAGCTACCTGTTCCCACTGGTGGCAATTATAGCTTGCCAGCAGAGTGGTGGTGTTGGCGATTCTTGCCTGGTTAGCGGAAGTGGAGGCTACCTTCCTACCTAACCCATACATTCTTTTGCTCTCCTTGTCTGGGGGAGCCTCATATGATGATAGAGGTGTCCCCGCTCTTTTTCTGGTGTTTGTAATTACCAAGGCGTCGGGCTTCAGTTGACCCCTTATGTAAAGAGGGTCTGACTGTGCAGCCCTGAACATCTTCGCTATTCTGGGGTTCACAGCCCTGGTGAGATTGGGAGTGAGAAGGGAAGGATCAATTCTATGTTGGATTGATTTGAGAATAGGAATGGCTTGAGCAATGGGTCTTTTGTCTCCCACTAGCTCCTCTGAGAAGTCCCTCTCCTCTTGCGCCCCCTGAGTTTCTATGCGGAAGTGCTCTGCCGCTCTAGCCAAGACCTCATTTAGAAGGGGCTGGTTATCCACTGGAGAGTCGGTAACCTGAGGTTCTTTGTGAACAGGACAGTCTATTTTGTAGACCTCTGCGACATCTTCCTCCTCCCCATCCTGGCCCTCGTCATCTCCATAATAATCTACCCCCATTTGGTCTTCCAACATTTCTAAGTCTGGATCCTCATTATAGTGTTGTGGATCCTCACTATACTGTTGGTAAGGTTGGATGTAGTAAGGGTCTGAAACCAGGCCCTGAGTTGGAGACTGAAATCGAGGTTTCTTACTAGGAGGCTGAGGGTCCCTGGATCCTGAAGGAGTAGCGTTGTCTGGAGTATAACTGAGAAAATGTTCTGGGTTCTTAGAGTAGAAATCAGCCAGGGAAGACATTCTCCTCATTACCCTGTCTATATCTTCACTGCTCCATTCTCTGGAGCTGGGGATGACAACCTCCTTTGAAGTTTCCCCTTCTATTCCTCTATCGTGAGGAGTGGGAGGAATAGGCATGGTCTTAGGGGCAGGGACAGGGGTCTTGGATTTTCCCTTATCTGAAGACTCTTTTCTGTCCTTCTGTGTCTGTGGGGCAGAAGTAGTGTTTGAGGACGGTTTCTGCTGTTTATCCCCTTCCCCTTGAGTAGAAGAGTGTGTTCCTGAAGTTTTCACCTTCTCTGAGCTTTTCGACACCTGACGTCAAAATTCAGGGGTACTCTCTCTCTTTCGAGTGTGCACATCGGGCCTCGGAGGCAGACGCCAAAAGGGCTGCCGGAGCCGACTTCTGGTGTGCGGCCTGGGGGTGGAGGTCGGATTCGTCTTCTAACGAACATACCTCTGTTACTGTGGGAAGCGAGGCACTCTTGGCAACTGTGGACGGTTGCCTTGTGTCATGCAGCGATCTCGACCTGGAACGCTCGGTTGGATTTAGAGTGTTTATGTGCAGTAGTTGTGTGGGTAGGGCTCGTGTCGCCGGGTGTGTTCCCCATAACTGCCCTGCCGGACAATCCTCCGAGGTTGGGGACTTGCGCTTGGTCGTCTTTTGACACTTCTGTCCCCTCGCCGTACGAAAGTACGGCTTCGCTGCCATCACTGAAGGCACCCACCGCTTCCATGGCCTCGAGCTGCCTGGCGTGGTGGGCCCAACGTTTAGTGGTGTGGTCCTTTAGTGTTTTGGCCTTAAACAGGCTTCACGCTCTGCAGTTAGCCTCGGGGTGATCCCTCAGCAAGCAGAGGTTACAGGTGGCGTGTTTGTCAACTCATGGGTACTTGTGGTTGCACTTGGGGCAAAATTTAAATGGAGTACTCTCCATATGCACTTTATGGCAGCGGGCTAGTGTGTGTAGGAAATAATAAGAGTGTAGAGTATGTTTCCACCCCCCACTCTCCCTACTTGTAGGGCCGAGGCCAGAGGCCTTCCGAGGCCCAAAGTCTGTCGTGCAGCTCTCGACGGTTGTTTGTTCTTTGGACCGGCGTCGATCTTCGATGTCTCGACGTGGGAGTGAAAGAACGGGGAAATTAATATTGATTTTTTGCAAAATGGCTGAATGCCAGGGAACTCCGCACAATGCTTCCAACAAGTATGGCGGAAAGAAACAATCTGAGGGTCCTAGATGCGTGAGGGATCATGGGTACAGTGGACATCACACTAGGGATAGTATTACTGGCACGCCCTGTGTCGAAGCCCATTTTCGAAAAACAAACTGTAATACTCTGCAGCTTCCACTAGACGTCGGCCTATGCACAGCATGTGATCTAAGCAGATTCCACAAGCCTTAGAAATATATATATATGCAGCGCAGTGTGTTTGGTGCTACGGAGCTACAGAGCCCAAGGATTTTCCTGTGGCGTCTGATCTTCATTGCTTTCATTGCCAGAATTGGAGCAGACCCTACCCTGGTGAAATACACCAACACACACTGTGAGGGTGCTGTTTGCGGCGCAGTGTGTTTGGTGCTACGGAGCCTAAGGATTTTCCTGTGGAACCTGTACTTCATTGCTGTCATTGTCGGAGGCGGAGTAGACCCTACCCTGGTGAAATACACCAATACACGCGGTGAGCACGCGATGTGTTCAGTGTGAGTGGAATCATCCTCCCCCCGGGATACTTCTGTTTTCTTGATAAACAACATTGCAGAAGGATTCTTACGGTGAATGCAACTTTCTCTCACTACGTGCAGTCCATGTAACTCAGGTTTTGTAAACCATACTGGTTCCACTGGACCCGTGTTCTTTACCCTGTTGCTTCTGCACAGATTGTTTAGTAAACATTTTAAGCAGCTTTTATGTACGATCTCAGGAGTGGGGAAATGGGAAAGTCAAATGCCCCAAACCACAATATATCTCTGATGCAGAGATGCTTGTCGCATTGAGTTTACCACTTACACCCTCTCCAGACCCCCTCATCCTTTAGCCCGTCATGGTGGTAGTGGCTGTTTCGATGAGACTGCTTCTGTTATTCTTTTGATGACCCCAATACCTGTCTTGGTTCTGGGTCCATCCCTCCCGTGCCCAGGCCGATATGAAAATACAAGACAATAACGTCCTTTTTTCCCCTAAAAAAGAAACTGGGATCCCTGGAGGTGTGAGTCCTGCTTCCCCAGCGATTACTTATGTGCACTCAGGGTTGAACGCACTCTCACCGGGTGAGGGGCACGATCATCCTGCATTTAATGTACCCCCCATTGACTGACAGGCGAATGCTTATGAGGATTGCATGGATGATAGACCACCAGTAGTGACTCAAAGATTCATTCCTGATTTTGACTCATCTCTGTCTTCAATTGACTATTCACCTGAATTTGCACCCCTTAGAAAGTGATCCTCCTTTCCTCTGGAGGCTTATTGTAGCAGGAGTTATTTCTCTCCCTCTACACTAACTTATATTAACCAGACTCTCTGTATTTTGGTTCCTCTTTACAAGAACCTGAAAACAGAGGTCAAATCTAACTCTGTACTTCTTGAATCTTTGCATTTCAAATTTGAAAATGTGAAATTGTTTTGGGCTGCTATGGAACCTTCCTCTTACCAGACTGAGGACATTCATGAAACCCTGCATCAACGGACATCAGATCATTTTGTGGAGGGGTCATCAAGGGACATTGGAAAAAACATTGATGGGGAACAGATATTGTGAGCAAGGGCTCTCCTGAACATCTGTGAAGATCTGCTCTCCAACCTTGACTCTAACATTCCCTCTGTCCTCATCCTCCTCGATCTCTCTTCTGCTTTCGACACGGTCAACCGTACCATCCTGATCAACTGTCTCCGTGATAACCTGGGTATCACTGATCAGGCTTCGTCCTGGCTGACCTCTTTCCTCTCTGATCGACACTCCCATGTCCAACTTGGGTCCTTCCTATCATCTATCTTCCTCTCTACATGTGGTGTTCCCCAGGGGTCTAACCTCTCGCCTTGGTTTTTTAACCAACAACTGGCAACTCTCGCCCACTGCTTTACAATTTTCTTCACACATTTCCAGTGCTACGCTGACGACACTCGGCTCATTTTCAGGCTGCCCTCAGCCACCTCCGCTCCCTCTCTCATCTCCGATTGCCTAACTGCCATTCAAGATTGGTGTGCCGCCAATGATCTTTGTCTGAATGCCAGCAAGACGGAGATCCTCCTCATCGGCACACCTTCACCATCCTTTCCCCTCACTCTCTGGCCGGCCTCCCTTGGCCCTCCTCCTACCCCCACCTGCGAGGCTCAGAACCTCGGGCCATCTTTGACTCCACACTTTCCTTCTCCGCCCACATCTCTGATGTCTCCAAAAAGTCAAACTTCCTACTGCACCTCCTCAGAGGTACTCTGCCTTTCCTCTGCTTCCCCCAGAAGCTCATGGTCACCCAAGCTCTGGTTCTCTCTAGGTTGGACTATTGTAACAGCCTCTTTCTAAATCTACCTGCCTCTACTCTCTGCCCTCTGCAACTAATCCAGAACAGAACTGCGAGTCTTATCCTTGGCCTCAAGCCCTGGGATTGTATCTCTCCCCAGCTCTGAAATCCCTCCATTGGTTCCCAGTGGATGCAAGGATTAAATTCAAAACCCTCTGCATTGTCCAAAAGACTTTCTGGGGCCTGGGTTCAAAATACCTTCAGCTATCCCTCCGCAAATACCTCCCCTCTTGAGCTCTTCGCTCCTCTACTTCTAACTCCCTCAGGGTCAGTCGTGTTTCAAAGAAACTAGCTAGGGGTAGATCTCTGTCTTCGGCTGGGGCCCCCTCTGGAACAGCCTCCCTGCCACTCCAAAACTTGAGGAGCACCATCTCCGGTTCCGGAAACACCTCAAGACCTTCCCCTTTCCTTCTGCCTTCGCTCCCCTCTCCCATGCTGATCTGTTCTCTCTTGGCATCGTGTGCCTGGCCACCCTCTGTGCTCCGGGCCCAGGTACCTGCTCACCCTGCCAACCTCCCGCACGGCTTCCGGGCCACCCCTTGCACTGGGGTCTGTATCTGTACCCATACAGCCCCCCCTTTTTCTTCCTGCACTTATCAGACCTACCCTGTCTGCTGCCTTAAACCCAGCACTTGCCAATTGCTGGCTGCACTACCACTGTTTGTTGCCTTTATTATTTATTATTATTTATCTGTCTCTCTTTTGCTTCGCACTTTCCACTTCTCCCCCCTTCCATGCACGTTTCCCCTCCCCCTCTCCCATGCACTTGCGCGTTCTCAATGTCACTGGGCCTAGTAAGATCGTTGTTTTGTTCTCCCCTGTTCCCCTCCCCTCCCTTGCCATGTCGCGCTCTGAAACACTTGTGTACAAGCGCGATAGAAATAAAATATCAATATCAAAAGGGCCTGACATTGATAGTTGTAAGGGAGTGTACTCCCCTGCTGCCCATCATAAACGGTACCGCTAATGGAGAAGGTGACTGTATTTTAGTGTCTCACACCCCTGTATTTCCCCTTGCAAGCAAACAACTAACTGCAGAAGTGATTGGTGAACCTGTAATGCAAAAATCTGTTTCTGATGCTGTTGATGTGAATGGTCCCTTTATAGATCTGACCTCAAATCTGAAGTGTCAAACTCTGTACTTCCGGTTGTTGGACCGCGCCCAAGTAAAAGTGTGAGGACATTGGCCCTCAGCCAAAGAACTCGAAAAAAATCAACATCCTTTGAAGAAAATAAAAAACTGCCAACACCTTTTTGCAGAACTTATTTGCTCAGACAACTGTGAAAGCCTTGTTAACAAAATCACTTGCTGATGACTGTAGAACCATTGTTGTGAGTGATATGAATGCCCCCGCAGTTGAGGAGGTGGCCAGTTTATGCACGAATACAGTTATTGCCTCTTCTTAGGATGCGATTCTGGCTGAGGCCACTAATGGGGATATGCACCGTGGCTTTACTGGCCCATGTCATATTCAGAAAGTCATTGAGGCTTGCATCTCGCCTATTACAGGTGAATCTATACAGCAACTGAGTGCCTTTACTGGCTCATGTCAGGCTCTGTGCTGTGTTAATATGGCTGCCCCTCGTTTTATGGGTCTACAGACACAGAAGTTACCTTTTGGTGGTTCTTCCGCTTCAGCCGGCCAACTGGCCTCTTTAACCAACATGGGGCCTACTGTCCCTATGGGTCTTGGGATCCCCAACATACCAGCTAGAGGAGCTGAGCTATTGGGAAGTACTCAGAGGCCTGGTGAAGTTAAGGCCCCATCCAATGAAGCCATGCCCACTTCCTCTATTGGATTACAGGGGACACTGTCTGCCTTAATGGGAGAGGGGTGGCTTACTAATTGTATTCCATCCAGTCGTATTTTTGACTGGGGTGATGGAAGATCATGTGATCGTGCCCAACTAGGCCCATTGGCCTTTCGTTCTGTATGTGTCAAGATTCCTACCCTCCATCTTCAGTCTCAAAGTTGCTTGGCTCACCGGGAGGCAAATGTTGCATGCCATACTGTTTGAAAGTGTACTACTGGACAGCAGATCTGTGGTACTCTGGAGTTCTCCTATCTTGCGTCTGCTTTCTGAGACACGTACCTTGAATGGTATATCCACGAGGTATTTGCAGAGAGTTGACTTCTCTGATCGCCAAAGAACTGATTGTTCCATTGTATACTTTAACTCTGGACTGGTATTTAATGCGGTCATGCCCGAGAGATACAAACTGAGTGCCTATGGTTTTGACCTAACTCACTTTAAGGGACCACTTGTAAAGGGTATGACAGCTAGAGAGATGGGAAGTGAGAGATCTTATGATGCCGAAGTCTTGGGCCTTAAGAAAAAAATGAAGATCTCTGAGGCCAATGATTGGTCATTGTTATTGAAAGCTAGTCACCCCAAATGTTGGTTTAGTGGGATGTGAGACCCATGTTCCGGACATTAAATTTAGCATTTTGTCCTGGAACTCGGGGAATCATCTGCAATTGTTCACAAATCCGATATTGGGTGTTAAATTCCATACTTTTGTGATCATAGCACTGCAGAAAACATGGTTGTCTCATCCACCTGTATTTGATGGTTTTGGAGTATCCTTCCAACTGGCCAAGCGAGGTCTTGCTGGTCGTCCATTTGGTGGTCTTCTTACCCAGGTCAAATCCTGTAATGCCCTTTCAATTATGGGTAGCAATGTCTCCCATTTTGGTATAATAGTGACCAACATAAGATCAACGAGTATTCCCCACCTCGATCTGTTAATCAGCAACATTTATTGGCATAAGGGGTTGGGCGATGTGAAGGAGATGTTGGACTGGCTTACTCATTATGTCACCACATGGTCTGATACATTTCTCCATGGTCCCTCTTTACTAGTTGGAGAACTGAATTCTGACTGTTCTACTAATGAGCGATGAGAGGTTCCATCTGCCTGTCATCTGAGAAACAACAAACATAGAAATGGTCACATCTGTTTTTTTGGCTTCATAGGACTTGGTTTGACATCTGTGCATGATATTATGAGTAATGAGACCGCCGTTTCACCAACCTGGTCAAATGGAATCTCCCACTCCACAATTGATTACATATTTGAGGACAACTGGCTTTTGTCGAAAGGCTCATGCTTTGATATCTCCCCCTCCCAGTACAGTGATTATCATAAATTGGAGGCTTGATTTGAGATTATACTGGGATTGCAAGGGGTAGTTGTGGAAAATGTGTCAGGTATGATTACTAATGTGGCTGGAAATAGAGTGAAATGGAATGATGCTAATGTATATAGACTGAATCAGTCTCTTTTAAAATGTTTACATCACAACACCGATATCTGGAAGATTGATACTTTTGCTGTGAATCATTTTTCTAATTTTGTTGGGTCGCTGTTGGCAGAGAATAATGTTAAGGGCCTGAAGAGGAAGATAATCCGGAACAAGAATCATACTCATGTTTATAACGAAGAGGTAGTTCATCATAGAAAGGAAATGAGGCGTTCACTTAGGGCTCTGACGTCTAGAGCAGAAGTGTGCTCTGAACAGAGGTTGTTTCTCTCTAGGCAGATACGCTAGTCCTATAGAAACTGGCAGTTCGAAACTTGTGATAGAAAGACCCAGGATGGTGCAGAGGGAATGATATAAGTACTAAAAAATAAGAACTCCAGGGCTTTCTGGTGCTTAAGGAATGGACTAGATTCATCTACCACTAATTCCCAAATGAATGCTGTGGATGAATCTGCATGGGGAGCACATTTTGATTCTTTGTATTCCCGGCCACCGGGATGAGTCTTTAACCTTGATTTAGAGAAGGAGAAACCTCCTGATATTACTGAAATTAATTTTGAGTATGAGGCAGTGTTTAATATTATTAATCGGATCTCAGACCTTGTCACACTTGTTCTTAGACATCGTTTCCTCTAATTCTTTCTGCTCCTCATGGTCTACTGCCTCTATAGTTCCTATCTCCAAAAAAGGAGATAGAACCAGTCCCATGAATTATAGACCCATTGCAGTTCTGGAAGCAGACAGCAAGGAGTTTGCTGCTGTCACATCTCAATTCATGGGTCAAGGAATTCTCCATATTTGAGAAATGGCAGAATGGTTCTCACAGAAACATGGGTGCCCCACTTAATAGGTTCCTACTGAAGTGTATTCAGAGTTTGATTTGGTGTGGGAAATATTTATATTATTTATTTATTTAAATTTGTATAGCGCGCAAACAGCCCGAGGGCATCGAGGCGCTGTTACATGTAAGGAGTTTAGTTACAGGAGGCGTCATGGACACCTTTAGATTCAATACAGTTTAGTTACATACATTAGACATTTTAAGCATTTTGCACATTTTAGCAAAGCAATAAACAGGTGGTAGCATGTGTTGAATATTTAGATGAAGAGTAGCGTCTTAACTGCTTTGCCGATTCATGGCCTTGATCTGTTAAGTCAATGGATCTGAAAGTATTGCAATAGTTTGCACTTCCGCCTCCGAGGGACAGTGCTGGATTCAGCTCTACTAATCATTTCATGATTCCTCATGTAGAGCTTCTGTGGATTTTCAGCAGCATTTGCTGCTGCTGACCGTAATCTACTATGGACCAAATTACATTCTTGGGGCATTCCGGTTGGTCTCTTAAGGTTAATCATCGGTTTATATGTGAAAACTGATATTCAAGTGTGCTTAAACCATACTGGACTTTTGTCCCACACTATTCCAACTATTATGGGAAGTAAGGCAGGGTTGTGATTTAGCACCCTGCCTGTTCAACCTCTACATGGCTGATATAGGGAAACACCTGAAAACTTAAACATTTGAATCTCCCAAACTGCATAACAGCAGGCCATTTTGGTTAGCGTACGCTGAAAATTTCTTATTATTTGATTGCACACCGCTAGGTCTACAGTGTTTGATTGAGGCTTTTAATTCTTTTGCAGTCAAACATTCATTAAAGATGAATCCAATGAAGCAGAAAGTGATGTAGTGTACCAGGGGGAGTAGGGATACTAAATTCCGTTGGCATGTTGGCAAGGAAGCATTGGTGAAAGTTCGCTCCCTCGTCTACCTTTGCTTTTTGGTTACATCCAAACCGAACCTGGGAAGGCTTCACAAGTGGTTCTTGGAACGAACTACAGCCTTGGCAAATCAGCTCTGTAGGGCAGACCTGAGATTTGGTAAACTTTCCCTACTGCCTGCATAATGATATTATCTGGGGAAAACAGTACCAAAACTACTCTATGGGATTGAGTGTTATGCTTTGGCTGCTTTGGAATTTCTTCCTTCTCTTGAAGCTATTTTATGGAGGTGAAAGTTGAGATTGCCCTCTTCTGTTCAGTGGATGCAATCCGCTATGAACTTGGGATTGTCTCCTTGAAGGTAAGAGCATACTGGAAGATTTTGTACCTTTTGCATAAAATCTTATATCCCACTAGAACTCCCTTTTTGTTGATTTAAAAATCTTATTGGAGGCGAGTGGGAGTGCCTCGATTGAGGATATGTACAAGTTCAGCAGAAATCTGCTCATTGAAATTGGTAGTTCAATTGAAGAACTTGTCGACAATACAGACAAAGTTAAACAATCTCTTAATGCCAATGACTGGATCTGTACTGTTGAGAAGTATGAATCCATATTCCTCCTTAGAGCACCTAGTGGGCAACCATACACAATTGGGAGTTCTTGCCCCATTTTTGTCACTCTATCCTGACAAAGGTATGCAATCAATTTTTCTGCGATTTCGTTGGGGACTAATTCTTACAAGACAGACTATGGTCAGCTATAAAAATATTATCTGAGGATCAAGCAACCTGTCAGTTGAGAAATTGAAAGTCTTAAACATCTGATACTTTTCTGTCCCTCCACTCAGGGTCTCCGGGGGAATTTCTTGAGGAAAATGTTTGAAATGTATTCATCTGGTGAGGCTGATTTGATATGGGCAGCATGTCTGCCTAGTCGTAATAACTCCTCTGTAATTGCGGTTACTGGTTTTATCTAAGCTTTAAATCTATTGTAAATCTTATTTTATAAACTTTACTGTTTTATGTCATTTTTAATATATATATATAATTGCGGTACCGTAATTAGCACCGAGATCCCTTTGCGGCACCCTGCTTTAACGGCTGGTAAAACCAGCCATTAAGGTCGGGTCCCGCAAAGGGAACTCGTAGTAAGGCGCTAAGGGTTTACACGTACAGATGCCCTTACCGGTACCGGTAAACCCTTACCGCCTAACGTGTAATGAGGCCCTATGTCTTTCAGGCCTACTAGTGCCGAGTCTTTGGATGTGGCCATTGTATATTTTAAAACACTAATGGGCAATACCCATGGCCTGCGACCGTGTCCACCCAACTGTAGCTGTCCAAATACATGTTTTATTTATTTCCTTTTTTTTAAAAGAAAACTTATTCTCCCCTACAATTCGCTAATTTCACATTGTGTCCTCTACCCCACTCCTAGCCTGATGCCTTTGCATAGATTTTCCTCCTCCAAATGTTATTTTTCTGCCGTTTTCGGGCAGCCCTAGGTACAGCCGCAGTACAGCCGCAGTACAGCCGCAGTTACCTCTTGCATTGAACAAACAAAACCAAAAATGAGGCATTTTATTTACTGCTGGAAAGCACCATGGGAGATATCCTTATAATTTTGGGAGAAGGGGGCACCCCCTTCACTGTCAAAATTTGAAAAAAACAACTCGACGCAGCAACCCAAGATCCCCCACACCCACCATAAATCCAGTCACCGCTTCGTGTCCAAGTTGTTTTGTTCCAGTCTAATCTGTCTAAGTTATTAGGAGTTAATTTTTCGGATTTCCTTGGGTACCTGATACTTTATTGCAAGTTATCTGTGGTAGCGACCCTGCAGTTGGGTTAAGTTGCTCAACCCATAGAAAGAGCATTTTTTCAGTGGTTTATAACTTTGGCGCTGTTCGACAAACTTTTCACGAAACTCTGCAAAAAAATATACAGCTACCTTAGAACTATTTTGCAAAGTTTTGTATGATTTCATCAAGGGGGAAAAAGTTATAGGCGGGTCCCAAAACGTTTAAAATCTGGGTAAAGATGAATGTAAAGAAATTGGGCTTGCAGCTACAGCTCAACCCGCTGGAAGGATTTGCACCAAATGTGTGCTAGGAGCGGCAGCCTAGTCCCGAAAGCATGCTACTGCAAATTTGGTGTAAATCCGTCCAGCAGTTCTTTTGAAAATGTGCAAAAAGTATGTACAAACTAATTAGTGTTATGTCTGTCCGGACCACGTACCAATTTCCTAGTTCCGTTTGTGTGGATGCCTCTGAGTCAATCAGGGGACTGCGTAACATTCGTGGACTTTGTACACGGCCACTGATTGGTTAATTAAAAATATGAGGTACGTCAAAACAAGACTGGCAAATTGCATCCATGGATCATGCCTTTAGTCCGTGGACAGCAGGGTAGAAATATGCTGTGAAAAATACAGTTGGGGTTATTTTGAGGATTAAAGAGTGACTGGATGGGGCAGGGGAGAGATACAATGTCAAAATTTAAGCATTTTTATTGTTGAAAAATGACTGTAGGGATGTTGCTGAGTCTGCAATCTTTTTTACTGTCCGTGACCGATACTGACAAAAACGCGGGCATACATGGGATGCAGACACGAACATCTGTCCACAGACTTCTTTGGACAAGAAAATGTGATGTGCTATGTGATTCCTTTCTGATTTTATAGATATGTAATTGTGGGGTAAAATAAAGCCCCTGAATGTCAGAAATAAAGAGGCAGGCCAGGCCAACATTTAAGAGTGAAGCTGTCCGGTGCTATCCATTGGAAAATGCAGGACAATTCTTTTTCCGACTTAAGGGCTAGTAACCTGGAAAGAAATGGGCCTAGTTAAATTCTAATGCAATGGACAAGTGCAGAAGTGAAGAAAGACACTTCTCACAAGTAAACTAACATTGAAATGCATTACACATGCACAGATTGAAAAGAAATAGTTGTGCGTTTGGAAGCTGAAAAGGAGGAACAAGGTCTTTGCAATCCAGAAATAAAGTGAAGGACAGACTAGATTCATCAGGAGGAAAGAGGCTTAATTTCATCATATAACATGACTGCATGGACAAAGAAGGGCCTATTTCATTTGATGTAGATTTGAATACTGCTTCCTTATGTAACCTATTGATGTGAACTTATTTCTGTTTATACAGTATGTAAAGAGAAGATTATACTGTGCCTTAAAAATGTAATTATGCTAAATGTAACATGCTACTCCGTCAGAATGGTAAACTGCGCCTTCATTTCCCTCTAAGCAGAAATCCCCCACTGAGCTGTGTCTGGATTCTGACCTTGCAGCCCCTTGGTTTGATGAATACTAGGGATGCAGGACTGCTTTCAAAGATATGCTTAAATATATAAAGAGATTGAATTTGTGGTCAACTGCTGATAACAGAACCAAAATAACCAACCTTTAAGGTCAGGTTGCCCATAAAAAAGTGCATTTAGCTCTGAACAAAGACCCTTTGAAAACCTGAACTCCAGACCTTCGGAGGCTGGGCACACCAAGAAGAATGTCTGGTTGTCAATTTAAAGGCTAAGATATACAAAGAGGTAGAGTGGATTAATTGGAGTTGCTGATAACATGTCCTTCAGAAGTGACCTTAAGGTCAAGCTTCCCATTAACTGTACATTAAGCACCGAGTAAGGCTTTGAAGCCAAAGGAGGGAAAAGGTTAAGGTAAACCAGATAGCTGGTCACATGTCTTAAGAGAAATTAAATTTACCGACACATGTAATGCATTGCCATTGATTTATCATTTAATACAGTTTTTACTAAATAAAATGAGCATTGTGCGTACTATCGAGCCCAACCCGGAAGACAAGAAAAAGTGCATTGGACCCTGTAAAAACGATTTGTGATGTACATAATTTAAGTTATGGGGAAAATTATGATTCTGCCACTTTCATATACAGGACAGGTGCAACAATGTTGGCTTCTGCCACATTTAGATGGAATTCTTATCTTTGGCCTGCGTCGCATCTGGACAGGATTGTGAATGTTGGCATTTGGCACACTTGGATAGAATTTTTAATTTTAGCCTGCATCGCATTGGGATGGAGGTGTGAATGTTGGCATGTGCTACACTTGGATGAAACTTGAATGTTACCAAGTGCTACACTTAGATGGAATTCTTAACTTTGGCCTGCGTCACATTTAGACAGGTGTAACAATGTTAGTTTGTGCCACACTTGGATGGAATTCTTAACTTTAGCCTACGTCACATCTAGATAGAAATGTGATTGTTAGCATGCGCCACACTTAAATGAAACTGTGAATGTTAACAAGTGCCACACTTAGATGGAATCGTGAACACTGGCCTGCCACACATCCAGATAGGATATTGAAGATTAGCAAGTGCCACACTCAGATGAAATAGTGAATGATAGCAAGCATCACAACTAGACATAATTGCAAGGACAGCAATACCAATTAACCAATCCACTAACAATTTCACCCCTTTGCATACACCTCTCAAACTCTAACCAAACACAACCACAAGCATAAAACACAAGAATCCTCACAAACTTCACTATACTGCAACAACAAAACAATCCACACAGACTCGCACAACAGCACACGACGACTACCAACCATAAAACACCCCAGGCCCAGCCAACGGACCCACCGGGCTGAGACTGCCAACAGCACATCACTGCTCTCTTGCATTTTTCCTGCTTATTCCCACTAACTCACCCCCCTTCCCTTTTTTTTCCAGAGCCGCCAGAGCGCCTGGGGACCACTCCGGTGGTGATAGTGCACGGTACAAATATCCTTTAACTTTAACATGTACCTGACAAATGGGAAAGTTGACACAGGGGTAGATCATGAAAATAAGGTTTACATAGGAAATGTTCCCCTTTTTAGCTATTTCGGCGTAGCAGAAAACCACGCAAAACCATAGCTCCACTCCGGAAGGGCGTGCCAAAATAAAATTAGTATGGTCTGATTTGCCATCAAATATAGAACCCAGATGTATAGATCATCATGGGGTTATCTGAAAGACCAATGCAGTTATTACATTATGAGATTTTTCAGAACAAAAGATTTAGAAACTACCTGGGATTTGGAAATGATGTATCTGTTCTCCTCCCCGAGCCTGCATCATACATATTTCACAACTTCTGGTCCTATCAGCCGTCGGTGGCGTCTTGGTGGGAGGTGAAGGGAACAAACTAGCCAATCTTGACTGCGGGATTATGACCATGTTGCAGTGTCATCCATGCTATAAGTGGGCAGGTTTGCATCAGAACAGGGCGTTTTGGACTTTATTCCGGGAGATAGCATGCTAATGGACTATAGCGAGGAACCACTAGCAGAAAGGCAAGGAGAGCTACCTAGGCCATTAGAGAAACCTTGCCTGGAAACCTCGGAGCCCTATTTGAGAGAGGCCTGTCTGGAGGGACCTTGAAGTTGGAGAGGCCTGCTGTAGCTGCCTACCAAAAGAGGGTCCTAAAAATCTGAAGGGCTTCTTGAACAAAGAGCATAGAGCTCCCAGGTAGGTAGATATCCCAAGGCCATCAATTGTGTGGGGAGCCACCTGCCTTTATCCCTTTCCATTAGTGGGTCAAAGGGGTTGAAACTGGATAGGCCCTTTACACAATTTATTATTCATTTATTTTCCCATAGAAAACCACCCCTCTGTTGAAATTGCATTGTGTTGGGGACTGCCTGCCCTAATCCTTTTCATTAAATTGTGTGGAGGGAGAGATGCTGTGTAGACCCTTAGGACATGTGATTAAAGTAAATCAATTAATTTCCATATAGAAAATCATGGGATCAGTGCTGTTAGAATTCGAAACTAACAAAGGTCATGCCCAGTGTGTTAGAGCAGTTATAGCTCATAAAGACTTGGTTGACTGTTTTCTAAAGTCCTTCACTTCTATATAGAAAGGGGGGTGTCCGTAATCCCAAAATAAGTAATCCTAAACACTGCGTTTCAAGTGAATGAAGAGGGTGCAGAACGAAATTCCCCATTCATTTTAAAGCAGAATTACAAAGTATTGCAACTCATCTGTATGTGTGTTACAAAACGAAATTTTCCTTTTGGTTCTTATTTTTCTCTGACCCCAAATTACCAAGTCCTGCCTTTTATTTAAAGGTGTTGAAAAACAATTTCCATTTGAGTCCCTTTTTCCCCAACCATGCCTTTTAAATCAAAGTTGAAAAAACAATGTTCCCATTGTATTCCTTTCCCTAATATTGCATTTCGAGTAACAACCCCAAAACGATTCTTCCGTTGAATTCCCTTCCCAAACAGCACCCTTTTAGATAAGCAGCCAAATCAATGTTTCCAGTGTGCTCTCACTCCCTGCACCTTGCCTTTCAATCTAAAGGGTTATATTTAATTGAGGATTAGAGGCTGGGGGTTGCTCAGAGAAAAATATAGTTTCAAATGAAGTCCTGTGGACCCTGTATTGTATTGCAAATGTTTTACATTGGTTAAATCGCAATTACATCTGTTGTAAATTGTTATTGCATATTTCAAAATGTCATCTTTGTTGTTTGAAGAATAGAGTTACTGTTGTGATATTGGGTGTTGCCACATTATTGGTGGCTGATGTTAGTCTGTTTGTCAAACCTTGAATACATAAATAAATATACATTCTTATTATACATCGGCCTGGTTCCTAGTCCATTGGTGACAAAGGGTATTTGTTGGGGTTGGGTGCGAGAAGGGTTGGAGGCCTCACCAAAGTTAACCTCAGAATAAAAGTGCTTTGTAAGTGTGAGTAAAAGCTATGTGTGTTTGTATTACAAATATATATTTTAGTGGCTATTGAAGTGTCTTTAGTGCTTGTGACATGGTCGAATAATATTGTTGTGGCTATGGCCAGTGTCCAGATTCTTGGAGGCATGGCCTGTGCAAAAGCCCCCAAGAATCTGGACGCAGGCCATTGCCACAGTAATTATGGCCACAGTGATAGGCATACAGTAATTATGTAATTGCCACTGGCCATGACCACAGTAATGTGCCCATATATTTTAGCGGCTATTGAGGTGTCTACAGTGTTTGTGACATGGTTGAAGTGTATTCAACCGTCTTCGTGAAAACCTGGGCATCACTGATCAGGCTCTGGCCTGTCTCACCTCTTTCCTCACAGATCGACCCTCCCAAGTCCAACATGGTTCCTTCCTATCATCTATCTCCCTCTCTACCTGTGGGGGTTCCCCAGGGGTCTAACCTCTTGCCCTGGCTTTTCAACCAATACCTGGCAACTCTTGCCCGCTGCAATGCCTTTTTCTGCACACATTTCCAGTGCTATGCTGATGACACTCAACTCATTTTCAGGCTGCCCTCGGCCACTTCCTCTCCTTCTCTTATCTCCGATTGCCTAACTACCATTCTTTGTCATTGGCACACCTTCACCCACCTTTCCCCTCACTCTCTGGCCGGCCTCCCTTGGCCTTCCTCTAACCCCCGCCTGTGAGGCTAAGAACCTCGAGGTCATCTTTGACTCCACACTTTACTTCTCCGCCCACATCTCTGATGTCTCCAAAAAGTCAAACTTCCTACTGCACCTCCTCAGAGGTACTCTGCCTTGCCTTTCCTTTCCTTCCCCCAGAAACTCTGGTTCTCTCTAGGTAGGACTCCCCCAGAAACTCTGGTTCTCTCTAGGTAGGACTATTGTAACAGCTTCTTTCGAAATGTACCCGCCTCTACTCTGCACCCTCTGCAACTAATCCAGAATAGGACTGCAAGACTTGTCCTTGGCCTCAAGCCCTGGGATCGTATCTCTCCAGCTCTGAAATCTCTCAATTTGCTCCCAGTGGATGCAAGGATTACATTCAAAACCCCCTGCATTGTCCACAAGGCTTTCTGGGGCCTGGGTCCAAAATACCTTCAGTTATACCTCCGCAAATACCTCCCTTCTCAAGCTCTTCACTCCTCTACCTTTAACTCCCTCAGGGTCAGTCGTTTTTCAAAAATACATGCTGGGGGTAGATCTCTGTCTTCGGCTGGGGCCTCTCTCTAGAACAGCCTCCCTGCCACTCTGAAACTTGAGGAGAACCATCTCCGGCTCCGGAAGAACCTCAAGACCTTCCTCCTTGCTTCTGCTCCCCCCCCCCACTCTCCCCTGCTGACCTGTTCTCTCTGCACCGTGCACCTGGCCTACCCTCTGTCTTCCGGGCCCAGGTACCTGCTCACCCTGCCACTCTCCTGCACTGCCTCCGGGCCACCCCCTGCACTGGGGTCTGTATCTGTACCCGTACACTCTCCTCTCCCCCGTTTTCTTCCTGCACTTATCAGACATACCCTGTCTGCTGCCTTCGCCCAGCACTTGCCCTCACTGGCTGCACTACCTTAATTTGTTGTCATTATTATTTATTATTATATTATATTATTTATTATTATTAATTAGGTTTTCTCCTTGCTCCAGCTTTCCACTCCCCCATGCACTTTCCCCTCTCCCTCTCCCATGCATGGGAGAGGGAGAGGGGAAAGTGCATGGGGGAGTGGAAAGCTGGAGCAAGGAGAAAACCTAATTAATGTCACTCAATATCACTGGGCCTAGTAAGAACATTGTTTTGTTCTCCCCTCACCCTCTCCCTTGCTTGGTCGCGCTCTGAAACACTTGTGTACGAGCGCAATATAAATAAAATTTAAATATCAATATTGTTGTGACAATGACCAGTGTCAAGATTCTTGGGACACTGGCATGTCCACAGTAATATGTGCACAGTAATTATGGCCACAGTGATATGCACAGAGTAATTATGTAATGGACACTGGCCATAGCCATAGTAATATGCCCATATAGTTTAGTGGCTATTCAAGTGGCTACAGTGTTTCTGAAATGGTTGGAGTGTGGCCATGCCCCCAAGAATCGGGACACTGTCCATGGCCACAGTAATATGACCACAGTAATTATGGCCACAGTACTGGCCCCGGCAATAGTAGTATGACCACAGTAATTATGACCAGATTGATATGCACACAATAATGATGTAATTGAAATGAATGTTGTGAAATGAATAATGAGTAATGTGGTGGTTGAGCTTACAAATTGCCACTGGGCATGGATTTTTTGTTGGAGACGGCAATGAGGCAATAATGTGTGCTTCTTCCTGTGTAAAGAAAAGAAAATATAAGTAGTTACAGAACATAGTTCCATCCGGGTCCTCTAATGATGCCCAGTATGAAAAGAGGACTGCAGAAACTATGGAGGTTTGCGACTGTTCATGGACGGCCAGGGATTAGCCAATCAGATTTCCTCTTTGTGGGTGAGGAGTTAAGCTGAACAGGAGGACAGTGTAGGAAGTGCTCCATTTGTTGTTTGAAGTGCTGTAAGTATTGCTATGAACAAGAAGACTGTTGGGATTTTAGGAGATTTGTGAGCTAGAGGAACGGAAACAGCGCTACTATCCATCTGGGACGACCTCAAAACGAACACAGACTCAAACACTACCTCAGCCCTTATTCTGCTCGACCTCTCTGCAGCCTTTGACACAGTTAGCCACGACACCCTGACCAAAAGACTAGAAAACATAGGCATAACAGACACAGCACTACGCTGGACCAAAGCATTCCTGGCAGACAGAACAGAAACCGTATGGATAAAACCTTTCAAATCCACCGCACGAGTCAACAATTGTGGAGTACCACAAGGATCCTCACTATCTCCACTATATTTCAACATCTACCAGACTCCGGTCACCAGAATCTTCAACAAATACAATATTACATGCTACAACTACGCAGATGACACTCAGATCATCTACAAAATCAAAGACACCAATGTCAACCATTCAACCCTAACCGACTGTCTAAAAAAAAGTCTTTGACTGGATGGATGCCAACAACTTGAAAATTAACCCAGGAAAGACAGAAATCATGATCATATCCAAAGACCAAGAGAACGAAACCACCATCAGATGGCCTACGGAAATGGGAAACGCACCAACACCATTGAAGGTAGTAAAAAATATGGGAGTCCTAATAGACAACAACCTAACCCTGGAGTCACAAATAAATGCAACAGTGAAGAAATGCTTTTTCCTCCTCCGGGCGGCAAGAAGAATTCTACCTTTCCTCTCCTTCGCGCACAAAACACTCACTATCGTCGCCCTAATCATGTCTAAAATAGACTATGCAAACAGCCTCTACCTCGGAATACCAGAATACCTCCTGAAGAAACTGCAATGGATCCAAAATGCAGCAGCAAGACTACTTCTCAAACTATCCAGAAGAGAACACATCACTCTAGCCCTAACATCACTACACTAGCTCCCAGTAAAACATTGCATCACCTTCAAAACAATGTGCATAACGCACAGGGCAATCAGCGGACAAGGAGCAGAATTCCTACAAAAGAAAATAACATTCTACAAACCAAAGAGACCCCTCCGATCAAGCAACGAAATCTGCCTGGAACTCAAACCATACCTTAAGAAAAAACTTGGAGGCACCTCCTTCTACCACTTAGCCACAAAAACCTGGAACAACATCCCAAAGGAAATAAGAAACACTGAAGATCACCTGGAATTCATGAAATCACTAAAAACCTGGCTCTACAACACCACAGACTGAACCTGGAAACCGAAACTGGAAAAAAGGATAACTAAACCGAAAAGACAAGGACATCCCTGACCTGGGAGAGTAAAGCCCACGGCAGATGGACGGATGACACCGGATAGACAGGAACACAGGCGGCACGCACAGAGACTGAGTCAACTAACCCAGACAATCCCACCAACACTTTGCCCGCTCCTCAATCTAAGTACCGCCAGGTACCGCATTGGTGTGGAATTATTGAGATATTGGCAATCACCCCACTACCTGAGAGGTTGTCATTGGCAGGTGCACTGGCCACAGGAGTATGAATGGAGGTTAAGGGGAGCTATGAGAGAGCATATTAGAGACAGGGCTAGAGGAGTAAGGAACTTGTATGCCAGTCAGACCCAGATCATGACAGAGCCGCAACAGGGGAGACTACGCAAGCCGAGCGCTTCAATTCAGGATAGAGACGCAAATTAACCAACCCTACTAACAATTTCCCTTTCTGCATACACCTCTCAAACTCCAAACCAAACACAACCAAAACCTACAGCACAACAAACCGCACAAACTTCACTACATTGCAACAACAAAACAAAAACACACATAGCCTTGCACAACAGTACACAACGACTACTGGCCGCAAACACCCCAGGCCCAGCCAACGGACCCACCGGGCTGAAGCCACCAACAGCACATCACTGCTCTCTTGCACTTTTCCTGCTTCCTCCCACTAACTCAACCTCCACTCCTCTTTCAGAGCCGCCAAAGCGCCAAGGGACCACTCCCGTGGTGATAGTGCGCGGTACAAATGTCCTTTAACATTAACATTAACATTGGGGGAAGTTATATGCAGAGCACTTTGGTATCTCGAACAATCTTGGATTAGAAGTGGAGGTGACATTACATGGAGTTTGTGGATGAAATAGAGTTAAATGTTACCCAGGTGTGAATATATGATGCATTTGAAACATACAGAAATTATTCTAGTGCATTGTGGAGGCAATAGTTTAGGATATGTAACAGGAATATCTTTGCAGTTTGCCATCAAGGATACTTCCAGACTACTTATGGAACTATTTCCAGAAACTATGATTATTTTTTTCATGAATTACTCAAATGCAAATGTGGAAGAGATCAAACTTGTTTTGTCCACAAATTGAAAAGGGCAGGCAGAATGTCAATAGAGCTGTATTTGCATGTTTACAAGATGAAGGAATGACATCTTTTCACAATGAGAAGATATACGACACAATGGAGTGAACATTTTAAAGAGATGGTGTACATCTAGCCAATGTTGGAAATTACATTTTTCTGTCTAATATCCAGTCTACTTTGAAACTGTTGTTGTGACAGAAATAAAAATGAGAAAAGAGTATGCATTAACCCATTTTGTAGTTAAAAAGAAAAAAAAAACATTAAAAGGCCCTTTTAAGAGCCAACACTATAGTAAGGAAAAAAAGCAGTAACGTGAAGCTAAAATCCCTTTTTTTAGCTTGCAGACTATTTTACCGTCTGCAGACTAAATAGGGGCAGAAAAGGAGAGGTAGTCATGGGGTTGGGTGATGTAATGTGAATGGGAAGTGTAAAACTCTTGAGTATGGCTGAAACACCTCACATGCACGTTACACTTTGTGTTTGATATTTTGAATGGTAGAGAAAGGTATTCGGAATAGAAGATTATTTCTGTCACCTTTTCTTTTCTACTATACAAAAGCTCTAGTATTTGCATAAGCATAGAATATAATGGCAATGAAAATGTTGGAGATCCTGTGCAAGTATGAAGCCGAGGGGGGGGGGGGTATAATTTAAGGGAAATAAACTCTAAAGGGGAATAGAATAAATCGTGGACCCTTTATATTTGTGAAAGTACTTAGGGCAGGAGTATACACATTGTACCTCTTGGGAAATCAGTAAATATTTCAGAAGCACATGTGCTTCTGAAATGATAGATTTGATTAAATAGATCCTATGGTAACTGGGAGATGCTAGGACTGCTTCTCTGTGTAATTTGCACGCACAGAAGAATCATATTGGGACACAAAATGATACTTCACTGTGTACATACCTAGAAAAATAATGTATTTGAAGTAATTCCCTGGTTACATCATCAAGCAGATTTCTGTTACTACCGCTGCACCACTCAAGGCAAAGGGGAAAGGGTGTGTAACTGCTACCCATTTTCCCGTCTTCAAGTTGCCCATTGAAAATGACAAACGTATACTTGTACATGGAATACAACAGAAGCACCATTGAAGGGAATCTAGCAAACATCCATGTTGAAACAGAAATGTTTCTGTCTGTTGAAGCGATTTACATTAGGAATGTCAAGTAGACTGTCTTTCAATTGAGTTTTCTAGAACATTGCTTGAAATTATGACATGTCCATTGAGTAAGGAGGGGGTATCTATTTTCAATAAAGGAGAAGTAGAGACACTTAGATCAGCTGGGATGTTTGGATATAGTTTGGTTCCCTATAAAATGGCAACTCTAGCTGGAGTCCTCGTACACTTCTCCACGCATGGTTGACGTGTGCTCAGGGTAAGTCAAATGTACATATGGTGATGTGTGTGCACTTTAAAAAGCTTCTTTATAATGAATGCCATTTTGACCATTCAAGTGACCAGTGTTTTGATCATTCTTCTTTGTAGTAACCACTGACGTTGGGATGTCATAGATTTATAGTGTGTTTATATTTTAATTGATTTATTTATCTCTGTTTTATAAATAAATAGTGCCTTTCTGCAACCCTGCAAGATTCTTGTCCATAATGGGCAGGAATCTGTAGGGAAATAACATTGTTAAATTGAGGGTCCGAATTTCATTAAAAACATTGTTTTTAATAAATAAAAATTGTGCGCGTCCCCCGAACGAGCTGTGACCACATCCAACAGGGTAGGGGATCCACGTGGGTCCCTTATCTTGTGTTTTACCGGCAGGCACGTTATTTACACATAGCGCATTTACCTAAACTTTCACTGCTGCCGAACCACGTTTACAGGAAGATCCTTCACTGAAGAGGCAGCTACCACAACACCAGCCACGTGGTGGCCGTGCTTCAAAATTCCAGGACCACAGTGAATTCTATGCGATGGGAACTTGAGATAAAGGCGACACCACTCTCGACCTGAGAGGGGGGGGGGGTTAGTGAATCGAGGTGAAGGTGACTTGGCTCCCAAACATTGGAGGTTATAGGAGGCAGAAAGGGTCTGGTATGGTAATTTGTTATTTTGGCTGCCCTGTAAATTATTCAGCAGTGACTGAATGTTCCGGCTCAGATTGGTATAAACTGCCCATAATAAAACTGCTACATAGCACCCATGTAGTACAGGATATTCAAGCTACGATAACCTGCAGGCTCCCTGTGCGAACTCTGTTAACCCCAATTTACTTGTACAGAGTTCTGAGCTTCCCAGCTTCATTTGCGGCATATAAACCCAACTCCAAACGTCAAACATAAATACTGCTTATGAAATAAAGTAAACTTGCAGCCATCAAAGAAATGCATGAAATAAACACCAAGCTTACTGGTATCTGCGCTGGCTGTGTGGGCGGGGGTTCTGGAGAGATGAAGTTGGAGACAAGACGGGTCAAACGCTTGCCGACGTTGTCTGCCAGGCATTGCTGTCAAGATATAGCAACCTGTTGTTTCAATTCCGAAGACCCAGGTTTTAATCTGCTACGGAATCTTCCCTGTCATTTGTCGGTTCAGTGGCTAACAACGCAGTGCTACGTTTCTTACTCAGCCGAAGGCCTCAATCTCGCACAATGAGAGTGCATTCTGTACACTGCAGCCTGGAAAGAACGGTCTACGCACTATCAAATTACCCAGGACAGAGGAGCGCAGTCAGAACATGAAGGACAGAAAAGAAATCAATGCCAATTTCTGTATTTCTTGCGCACTTCTACCGCTCCTATTTGACAGGCCTTCTGTTTTTGCTGCAAACTGGTTGCCACGGTTATGAGACCGTCACAGAACTCAAGATAAATGTTTAGCGAGGAAGGAGCCGCTGTGCCAAACGTATGACCGCTCTAGCCGGCAGGCACACAAGCCTCGCGGGCTGTGTCTGCAGGGTGCTGGTTCACGCTAAAATATGCAACGATTCCTTGAACTACTTGGCCTTCTGACAATACTGGCACACATGTATGAAGGGACTTAGTTTCAATGTCGCACTATCAATAGAGAGGGAACACATGGCGTAATGTTGCCTCTACAACCTCAAATCTGCCCCAGTTGCAAGGGAGATGGAGCAAGAAATGCTAGAATTCCATGAAACACTTCCCCAGTTGACAACACCAGCATAGACCCACGCAGGGGGGTGCTACAACAAGTCAATTCTAGGCAGATGAATAGAGTACTTCCAACTGATAGCAGGAACCAGGGGTTGTCATATCGGTTCCCAAAACATCAAATGGGCTCCATTGCAAGGGAAGGGGAACCCACAATAGTCCTTTTTCCTGGGGCAGCATGAATTCATAAACCCCCTCTCTCGGCCTGCCAAGAGCTCTTGGGGGTTGTGGACAGGGGGTTGCAGAAGGGTCTCTGTCTCTCGCGCTCATGTTCACTTTGAAATTGTGGAAATACTAGTTTTAGAAAGAATATTGAGGGGAGACTGATAATGGTATGAATATTATAGTGACTCTGAGGCTGCCATTTTAATTGCACAGCAGTCTTGCCATTCAGACTACAAGAATACTGATATGGACAGTTACATCGTGTGGTCCTGATATCCTCAATAAAGGTGTGCTTGCATGGTGCAGGCATTCACATTGCAGGAACATTCATCTTGCCATTAACATTAAGAGGCCACTGTTGTAGTCATTAACATTATGGGAACTTTGATGCTTTTTTTAATATTCTGAGGGACACCATTGTTGCTGTTAATATTTGAAATTGACTTTATTTATTTCAAGTTCACCATTTCACTACATTAAAATGAATAAACAAACGCTTCTGTATAAATAGCCACTCATTAATAGTCACATTGTTATTACGTGTTTATATTGTATTGCCGCACTCAATGAACTATTGAATGCCTTGGTTTTGGGATGGCGTGAAAGCACATGAGCAGCGAGACCCACACGTCCCCAGGGTTCCAGGTGAGTCTGTCCATTTTACTACCCAAAATAACACCGAATCCGGCGCCTGACTTCCCGATCACACTGGGACATTACAAGTCCCGGGTCGCATGAAGTCAGGCACCGATTTCGTAAGTCCCCATTGCCATAAAGTCCCATAGGACTCTATGGGAGTGGAGAGACGGAAGCACGGGCACCATTGCTAACGGTTTCAGTGCTTCCGTGACGATTCTGCAACCGGGGCCGCTGCGCCCTGCAGGGTCAGACCTGCCTGGCGCAGCAGCCCTGGCAGACAGACTTGTAGTGTGGCGGTTCAGACACAAGGGTGCCGGTGAGCTTACCGGCACCCTTGTTTCCGGACTGCCACACTTGTAATGAGGCCCATTGTGTCTTATCTGAAGCTCTGTACGTGATTCTGATTCACTTCAAAGCTTATGTTAATATATCATGCTATTATAATAAAAAAGCCTAATGACTATAGAGTTGCTCCATATAACAAAAGTGCAAGTTAGGTATTTTGCACCACAAAGTAATTTTCCATTAACATCGAGAGACCACTGTTGTTGTCATTAACATTATGGGAACTTTGATGCTTGCTTTAATATTCTGAGGGACAACAGTGTTGCTGTTCATATTGTGTAGGACCCCAATTTTGAAGTTAATATTGGTGGAGGGAGTTAAAGTTACGTGACAGGGGACATTAATGTTGGTGGTATTACAGAATAACGGTGCTTATACAACTATTGGTGAATGCCGATGCTGACAAGGATAGTGTGAGACAATGTTTTGGCAATGGCGTTGCAGGAAACTGACTCGATCACCAATGTTATCAGGCACTGGCTTGCGCTAGGAGGAACACAGGGATTGGGCATTGCTCTCTATGGTTCTTCTGAATAATGCCACATTGCTCCCGACTGTTGCTGTGGCTACTGGCTCAGGCCTTCATAGTCACTAGGAGACACCAATAGCCTCATTTGAACTTCAGAAGAATGCCATAAACACATGGGGTAATTTGGGCAATACTTTAATCAAAATTGACTTTATTTATTTGAAGTTCACCATTTCACTACATTAAAATGAATAAACAAACGCTTCTGTATAAATAGCCACTCATTAATAGTCACATTGTTATTACGTGTTTATATTGTATTGCCACTCTCAATGAACTATTGAATGCCTTGATTTTGGGATGGCGTGAAAGCACATGAGCAGCGAGACCCACACGTCCCCAGGGTTCCAGGTGAGTCTGTCCATTTTACTACCCAAAATGAGGCTGAAGAAAAGAAAGTACCAGGGACGGCTGCCCCTTGATTCCACCAGTACTGCTCAATGGATGTGTACAGACCTGTATGCTTTCTGCAACTTGCCACAATGGGGAACTATGCAAACGCATTTTCTGTTCTTAAGAGGGCCCTAGCGATTCAACAAAAAAACATTCATTTAAAGGAATTATACAATTCAAACAAGTATGGAGTACAAGAAAAATATAATTTAAAAACATATATATATATATTTTTACTCAATTAAAAAGATCCCATTCGAGACATAGAGCTTCTTTTTCTACTCCCTAAAGCTCCTTTTACTTCCAGCTTCCAAAAGTAGTAAGTACTATATTTGCGCCAATAAATCCTAGAAGGAGGCCCGTTTGTCCCTGTTCTGAAAGGGTCAGCTGGGTGCAAAATTGCTACACATAGCTAAAAGCCCCATTCATTTAGGGCTAGCCTCCGACATACACAGATCTATACAAAACTATGTAGTCAAATGGAAGATAGTTTGGGAAGTCCATGTTACTATGAGAGAGAATTAAGTGGAAGTTGGGCTGGAGAAGGCGGCAGTGGAGTAACTTTGCTGAAAATGTTACGGGGGACATGACAACTGAAAGAAAGGGGTAGGGTGGAGGAAGGGTGAACAGTGGCTCTGAGCGATAACACTAAACTACTATACCACAAGGGTCCATTGTAGACGCTCTTTTATAACTTTCATAAGACTGGTGGCATATCTTTAAAACTCAACTCTAAAGACACGCCAGTCTTCTGAAACTTAAAACACCATTGTTGGTCTTTAGAATTCACTGCATTTACAACAGTAAAAAAGGTTGAACCGCCTCTACCTAAAGAGGGCCTGAAAGCATGCTGAAGGGAGCTGGTGTTTGATTATTATCACCAGGGCACTGACTCACACAAGCATGTCAACATAATATAAAACGGATGCCTTCACAATTTTAAAACAGCACATTAGGTTGCTTATTCTGCTTTCATTCATTACTTGCAACATTCTGCCTCATTAAAATTAAAGTATGTTTTCCTGTGTTCAAATGACCCCAAGCAGTAGCGTACCGAGCGGGAGGTCAGACCGGGACATTTGTCAGTGGGACACCACTCCCGTTCTGAACCTCAAAAGGGTACCCTACGGAAAGGTGTCCCACTGGCAGGACAATGTGTGCCGAGCAATTCCTGATCAGCACGCTTAATGTCCTGGCAGCAGCACACCTTACCCTTTCCAAACGGTAGAGGTTTCCTGCTGCCAGGACAATGTCCCAAGGAGCTCCGGAGAGCAGAGGCTCCTCACGTTGCTCTGTGTCAACATAGCATTACACTATGAGTCATTAGGCACTGATGGGAGGGAGGGGGGTAACTATTCGCAGGGACTTTTGTCCCTTTAGAAATGTGTATGGGAGGAAGTGATCAGAAGTGAGAAAGGTGCATAATGTTGCATGCTTTATGAAATAATGACTATGGCTTTAAAACCCAAGGGGGATTTGTTAGGCTCATTTTAATCTGCATGATCATACTGTGACTTTGCATGCAGGATGGGGAGAATAAAACTAAAGCCACACTCTCATTCCTGAACATATTTCTATGACAATGTATATAGTGTACAGTTAGTTTACTATGAAAGGCTATCTTATTTGCTTTCAAGACATTGCCAGTATTTAAGCACATGAAATGTAAAGCAAAATCTTAATAAATATCTATATCAACTAAACCGGGGAAGAGGTGCACAGTTGCTTAAATTGTCCAAACCCCAGTTTCACCATTTAACCAAAGTGTGTGATCCTGAGCAATTCATTTAATCACATTGGGCCTCATTACAAGTGTGGTGCTCCGGAAACAAGGGTACCTGTAAGTTTACCGGCACCCTTGTTTCCAGCCCGCCTGAAAACAAGTCTGCCTGCTGGCCCTGCCACGCCCGACAGGTCTGACCCTGCCGGGCGCACCGGCCCTGGTAGGCAGATTCATCACAGAAGCACCAGCACCATTAGCAATGGTGCCGGCGCTTCCGTCTTCCCATTCCCATACATTGCCTCATTACGAGGTTGGCAGTAACCCGCCGGTGCGACCGGCGGGTTGCCGCCAACCCCATAACACCGAATTCGGTGCCTGACTTCCCGATCCCAAAGGGAAATTACAAGTCCCGGGTCGCATGAAGTCAGGCGCCGGATTTCATAAGTCCCCATTCCCATAAAGTGCCATAGGACTCTATGGGAGTGGAGAGACAGGAGCACACGGTGCCAGTGCTTCCGTGACGATTCTGCCTACCGGGGCGGCTGCGCCCGGCAGGGTCAGACCTGCCTGGCGCAGCGGCCCTGGTAGACAGCCTTGTAGTGTGGCGGTTCGGACACAATGGTGCCGGTGAGTTTATCGGCACCCTTGTTTCCGGACTGCCACACTTGTAATGAGGCCCATTGTGTCTTATCTGAAGCTCTGTACGTGATTCTGATTCACTTCAAAGCTTATGTTAATATATCATGCTATTATAATAAAAAAGCCTAATGACTATAGAGTTGCTCCATATAACAAAAGTGCAAGTTAGGTATTTTGCACCACAAAGTAATTTGCCACTTGGCTTAATTATAACAACGTATTCTAAAAGTCACTTCCATGGCGCCTCCATGTATCAAAGACCGATGATGCTCCTTGCAATGTCCTTTTCTGTGAAGTCACTTATGTTGGTGCAATCCATACACAAATTAGGAGGTTTGCATGCATTTTGCCCCAGGGGGCCGGGGCAGAGCTCTAATAGATGAGTTTCCTGCATCTGCAATGACCCTGCAGTTTTTTTTTTTAAGTGTAAAAATCCCATCTGCCACTAATGTTACCAAAAAAGTAGATTGGGGCAGCTGTGGGCAGTTTGGAGGTGTGAATGAGACTATTACATGCACTGCATTTCGGCTCACCTTAACCCCCAGGCCACTCTTTCAATGCTGGAAACTCCCCTGATCCCAAATGTGATTGTCCAAATGTGACCCCTCACTAGGGTCAGCTCACAGGCCAGCCCTCCAACAAACATCCACACAGCTGAGTAATGAGACAGCGTGAGCCTGGCTGTGCTCCTCAGGCAGGCTCGCACGTGTCCAATTAGATGATCAATGAATGCAGCGGCCACAATGTGGCCCTCCCACCAAAAGATCGGGGTACAAAAAGCCATGATACAACAGTTGGGGGACTTGTCCCCCTCTGTAATTACGCCCATGGAAAGCAGGATAGAGGTACACCTTGGAAGTGTAGACTCTGAGTGGGGCTGAGCACGGAACAAGGCAGGAGAGAAGCAATGTTAGTCAGGGTTAGTGTTACTGATGACACCTACTCACCATTTTTATACAAAACAAATCATTGCATCACAGATGTTTCTTCAGAAAAAGGTCAGAACAGAACTGAAGCGCATGAATTCAAAAAGCAGCTGTTTAATGTTCTAATGTTATAACAGAAAGTGAAAACTTCAACCTCATTGACATATCATGCACAAGCCTGTCAACAAGACAAAAATGGGGAAGAATGGAAAATGAGCATAACTGAGGTTGTGATCTGAGCCCTGGCAGCTCCCCAAGAAGTGCAATTGTCATCCTTCTGGCAGCCGTCACTCAGCATTGCTTGGTGGCAGAGAGCCTTGTAATGGAGAATGATCGAAGCATCATACCATCTAATTTTACTCAGGGATGTTATTTGGGGTCTCTAGGACTCGCATCTGTGACCCCTGCTGTCTCCCTTTCTACCCCCCCCTTTTTTTAAACTGGCTGCGGGTGGCCGTTGGGCCCTTCAACCCTGTACCACCACTGATGCCACTTCTTGCACTGCTCCTGGAATCAGCCCACATGGGTCCAATACCACCCATAATGCAGTCTAGGACCCTTACGCCAAACACCCAAATTGTACTTGTTCTCCTTGCCTACCTTATCCCGGGATTGCAGCCTTCTGTGTTCATTTGCACCACTGTTTCTCCAGCAGTGGCCCTTAAAGGAGTTATATGTTCTTACAATGCCAGGTTAGTTTTCGCAGAGTTTTTTGCTGAATATTTTTGGCTGAAAAAATAATCAAATTATTTTATTAATATTTAGGGGGTCACACCAGCCCCTCCTTCCCTATTATGTAGTCCCTATTCCCCACATGGCTAGCCCTTATAACCCCTTATTTTCGATGAGTTTTTTAAGCTGAAATTCTTCGGCAAAAAACTCAGTGACAAAAAGGCTGTTGTTTTAACAACATCGTACCCCTTAAAGTCCTTGATTGCATGTTGAATTTGTGCACCCCTCCTGCAGCCGAGGCCCTCTACTCACCACGCCCTACCACAGCAGTTTGTGCTGAATGTTGGTGCAGTGCAAAACACCTCAATAATAATAGGTCCATTTGGGCTGCCAGCTACATCTCGCTTCTAGAGTAAAAACGTCAAACGATCAATTCCCTACTTTATCACCATTACGGGATGCACCACAATCGTTATCTGGAATATTGTGCCAGGCCTTCACAGTACAGTTATGGCGTTGCTGCCACTTTGAGGTTTCCCATCAGCCGGTCGTGGTTTTTGAGCAGACCACAATTCGTCCATTCTCAATATGGACCTACAAGTCCCCATCATACATGGCACTGTTGGGGGAAATCAAATGATCACATGACGAGGGACCAATTAGCTGCTGTGACTTCGGGACAGTTGATGTGGTAGGACTGGGGAAATGGGCAAGAAGGGGGAAGACACACCGAGCCATCATGATAGATAGTCATAGTATTTTCTTTCCAATTTCAGTTGTTATAGGAAAAAGCTAATCTATAATACAATCAAAGAATGTGAAGGATCAATGCACTAAACCGGTCTATGATGACAATGCAGGATCTTTTGGATTGGTGTTCGTGCTGGTCAGGCTATATATGCGTGGCCCATGGGTGAGAAATCATGTTCATCAACAGACTTGGCCCATCAGGTGGCACCTGGAAAGAGCCCCATTTAAATAGATCATGGCCTCTGACAATTCCTACAGACTACCCTGCCCCAGCAGACTGACATAATTAGTACAGGTTATTTGACTTGTACTTAGATTCAAAGAACACGCTAACACATTAATCCAAATAAATAACGTGCTTAATACCTGGGACCAGTCTTTAAGTGTGGAACCGAGATGCAAACCTGTGTTGCTCTGCACTGTCTTGCTTCCAATACAAATGATTGCCCCTGAGCTAATCCAATTAAGGTTTCTAATGTCCGACAGAAATGCAGAACATGGCACCGGCAAGAAACTTCCATCCATGCTCCTGGGTGGCTGAACCTTGAAAAGGAGACTGTACCGGAAAGTCAAAGGAATTTTAGACCCAAGCACATTCGGATTGTGGCGCAATCTGTTTTAAACCAAAACTATACCTTCGAAGATGAACGGGCGGCGGGGAACAAAACTTGCTTTGGGCCAAACAGGAACATAAGCATGATTCTCAGTAGCAGTAAATAAAGACCTTGCATTGACCAGCTAGGAGGACCATGCACCACAAACCATCTCTCCAACGGAAGACCCTGTCTCAATGGTTCCTAGAAAGCTGGACATCAGACTGCTAGATAGCTCTAATTAATTAATTAATTAATTAATTAGTTTTTTATAACACGCCAAATACCGTACCCGTGTTCGGTTTCTAAGCGCTGATCTGGGATTCAAACCTCTGTTGCTCTGTGTGATCTTGCTTCCAAGACTAGTGCGTTGCCCCTGTGCTATCCTCCGTTCACAATCTAGCTATCCTCGCGATCATCATATCCATCCATCCAAACAAACATAGATGGCCTGCAAGAAGCGCAGACTCCTCATCAATCAAAAGAAATGGAGGATGTGGTGCCCGTTAACATAATGCTCTAGATTCAGTCATAGAAATAATAAGTGAAACCAATAGAAATGGAGCAGCATAGAGTAAACACCATAACACCAAGTTTGTGTGCGCAACCCACAGATGCTAATGGAGGCATAAATATGCTTCCAAGACAAAACAGAAAGGAGAATTTATACAAAGACAGCATTAAAAGGTTAGTTTGGAAGACTGTTCTACGTTCAAACTGTTTGATGCTTTAGGCTTTCCATGCAATTGTAACCCTGCTGTCTGTATTGTGACAGGTGTCTTCTTTCTTATTGGGCCACTGCCATAGATATCTGCATATTGAGGTCAATCACCAGTTGCACCTTGGAGAACAGCAACAGACTTGCACAGACATCTCAATTAGCCCAAAGAATGAGCCCTCCATTTGGGTTGCGTGGGAAATCATTGTACAGTCGGTCAATCTTTCCAACTCTGCTCAGTTTTCAAAACAGCGATTGGGGCCTCAGAGATCCTATTCACGAAGTGGCAATATTGCATTTGCTGTTATTGCACCTCATAGTTGAATAATGAGGTTCTTGAAAGTCCAGCCTTGTGATGTTTTGTAGATATCCTTTCTGCAAACTGCTAAAAATAACCTGACCAGAAGACACACAAAAAAAAGACACACTCATACCATGTGCAATGGTCACAGTACAACCCAGTGCTAATATTCAATGTATTGGGCTTAGACTTAATGAGCTTTTGTAGAGATATAAAGCTTACAAGGCATTTTCTGTGGAAAAACAACCTGTCCTTTAGGGGCAGGCATGTACTAAAACGTTGTAATGGCCATTGAAAAGCCATGATTCCAGCCCACAACGCAAGGGTAACTGGCAGTTCTTGGAGGGAAAGAGCAGCACCAAGAAACCCTATTATTCGCAGGATAACCCGGCTGATGACTGCCGATTCGATAAATGTAAATATTCCCTCGTTGGCTATGCCCAATTGTCAAGACCTATAAGAGCAGGCAAATACCAGCCTGCTTTTCGACTGACCATGCAACTAAGTGGAAAGGTGCTTAATAGTCAAGGGGCATCTTAGTGATTTCTAATGCGTTACATGCCACCTTGGAGTGGCTTCGTAGAAGGGTCAAGAAGTGGGCAATGTTGGGTTATTCAAAGGTCGTGTAGCCTTAGGTTCTGTAAGGGTGTTCCGATGGGTGGCAGTCTCCAGCCATTTGCTTTTTGGAAGGTGGATTTCTGCATACAGCTCGTTGCACATTCTTTGGCACAAAGTCAAGAATATACAGAGTCCCTTTGTTAGACTTGCACCTCAAGCACCAGTCTTTGAATCTTCAAGCCTCTGGAAGCTCATACAGGGATTTCTGCCTGGATTACACATGGTCCGTAGGTTATAGGTCGAAGAAAAGCCTGGGTGATTGGTTTTGAAACTTCTGTAGTCGGATGGTCAAGTTGGAGGACGAGGAAGATAGCTCAGCAGCAACGTCATCACATAGCAACGCAGGTTGGAATCCCGGTCTCGTGCTTTGAAACCATCTCAGGTATTAAGCGCATTATAAAAGAACAATTATAATTATAACTAATCACACACTTCTGTATTCTTGCTGTAATTGGAGAACTGCCATAAGGGGCGAAAGGGGAAAGTGGTTCACAGCTGCTTCCAATTTTACAATCCTCAAGCTTTTACATAGAAGAGTGTTTGAACATTCAGTTGCTGTAGCAGACACGTCACGTCATTGGCCCGTCAACAATTTCCTAAGCAGGCAGTGGTTGGCTGATCTTTTCTCCATATGCGGGTCCAATAAGGTAAGCCTGCGGTAAGTTTCAGAGTGGCTGTTCAGAGGTGAAGTCAATGACTCAGTCAGAGGAGGGATGGCCAACATACTTCTCATCTGAGCAACTCTGTTTTTACTTTCCTGAATGAAGCTTGAATGATAACACATTTTCTTGCAAGGTTGCACATGTAACATGGATGGACTGAATTAATTGAACAGGGGCGGAACTGCTCCAAATACATGTATTCCAGCAACACCAACCTCTACTTGGATCCTCACACGTGTCCTTCCTCCTCCAAACATGACTGTCACAACTGCAGAGCCCGGGATAAATGATGCTTGATCAATAGCTACACAAGACTGTAGGGACCCTCATTATGAGGGAACACTTGTCTCCTCAAACACTTTACCATCCTCCATTAGTGGAAAGAAAATTCTGAACAGGTTGCATGTGTGTACATTTATAAATATATAAAGGGAGGTGAGCCAAGGAAGCAGCTCGTTCTCATTTAAGGACACACATGCTTTGTGTGATAACTCTACATCTGATTGGCCCACCCAACTTAAGAAATGGTAGTTCTCCAAGGCCTTGCTTGTTCTGTCTTTAGATCAAACAGCTACACCTTACAAACATCATTTGCTCAGAGAAGCAAATGTACCATCTTTCATTTGAAGATCACACCAAAGACATCCCTCTTAACTTCCTTCTGCCAATACATTAAGCCAACATGAAACCGGATAAGAGACCAGCTCTTTTCACTGTGGTACCCGTGAACAGACTTCATGAGGAACACATAAAATATTAGCGCTTTCAAAACATTCGCTTTTTCTTTTAAACTGTTTTCTTTATCAAGATGAGATCCGAATTGAAATGTAATGATTATTCAAGTTTTCGCAATCAGAGGCACGAGCATTTAAGCTGCTCTTCGTTGCTTACTTCAGGAGTCGAGGCCAACCCACGTGCATCTACTGTGGGGAACTGGGGATCCAGCAGGATTTACACTCCAGATTACCCATGGAGCTACCAGCAGACTTGATGCAGCACGCAGGTCTTTCAAGGGGCATGTGGCAACAAAGGCAGCCTTTGCTCACGCTTTCCTGCACCACACAATCCCACTGAAGTACAATCTGCAACATTTGGCCTTAACCAGCGGCAAGGGATCATGGAAGTTGCCGTCTGAAACATCTAGTGAGCCAAAGGTTGCAACGCTCTGCAAATTTGGGGGCAAAGAAACTGGAATCTGAACTAAGATCACCAAGCCTGAATAAGCCAAGCTTCTGCCGAGTCCTATGCGCTCTACGATGGGCATTCAGCCACGCTCATTCCCCGGTCTAGACAGCAACCGCGTGCCGCTCAGAAGCAATGTGCATGCAGAGATGGGGCTGTCAGCAACGGTGCGGGAGACTGGTTGTAGCTACTGCTCCGGTCATTTATTTTACATTTTATAGTATAATTTCAGAAGCAGTTTGCAGTCCCACCAGGATGCAATGCAAGTGGCCATTGGTTAGTACGAGTACCAGGCCAGGGACACCGTAAACATTATCTTCTGCTAACTACTTGAAGAACACATTACATTTGTGTAGTTTCAGCAGCAATTACTTTTTTCAATGTGGAAAATGCACCATTATTGTACATGTACAGTTACAGAACAAAAGCTTATGTAGAGTAAGACCATATATTTCACGTATATTAGCAGTTCCTGACACATGGACATTACGACAGTCTGTTCATACTCTTCAGTTTAAAACTTGTGCTATCATTTAAAAGTGAATCTTCAGAAAGCTAGGCTTGCCAAAGAAACTAAAACTGAGATTCCCAACACCTATGTGAGTAGAGGCTTTAAAGGAGCAGTACCAGAGATGTATTCCCCTCCTGCCACAAACTGGATCTCCCGCCTGGCCGCAGCCAACCTCCAAGAGACAGTGGCGCAACACCATTGAGCTGCCCGGGCTTCAGCTCCCTCCACCCCTCCTTCCCACCCTCCGCCCCCCCAACATGTTGGGCTCTGTTGACTCGACCTGGCTAACCTACAGAGCTGTGGCCAGACAGAACAGGACACAGATTGTTAAACCAGTGGCTGGGCTTCCCTGTTAACAAAGGCCCTGCAATTATTACGCTCTGAAACACTTGTCGCGCTCTGAAACACTTGTGTACTAGCGCAATAGAAATAAAATATCAATACTAACGTAAATCATTTCTCTTGCTGTGATGTCACTTGAGGGCAGGCTCAAATGACGTCACTTCCTGTGATGTCATCAGAGGTCAAGGGCCGTGTGGTATCACTTCTGTTACCGGTTGCATTTTGGTGAAGTGACGTCCCTGATTTTACTCCCGAAAAACAGGCAAATATCCCCATCAAAGAGATTAGATAGTAAAAACAAACAATAGAAAAAACAGATACGTAGAATCTTCCCCCATTCTTCCATCGATGCAGCTCCACACATATATGCTGATCAGTGGTACCAGCAGAGCAGTGCCACAGGAAGGAGCTCTTTTAGCTTCGACACCCTAAAGAGAAAATTGTAGGTAAACATTTTCTTTTCATTTATATGAATTAATAGGTGCCAAGAAGTTATACATTATAAAAGCAAACCTGTTTTAGGGTGAAAATATATTTTACTTGCCTAAAAAAAAAAAAATACATTGGGAATTGGATTTAAATTTTGTACTCGCTTAAACAGCATTTTACTCCCGACTGCCCCAAAAAATAGGAAGCAACATACTGCCACTTCAAAATCTTATCCGACGCACAGGAGAAACGGAAGACAAATTCCCTAAGGTAAGTAAACCTCGAGCCAAGTGGGACCCAAACAGAACCCGTGGCCCAGTGGCATGACTTCGGTCTCAGTGACGCTGCGATAACAGAGACAACCACAACATTAGTGCTTTAAGAACCATGCTCAATGCAGCAGCTTTTCCACACATCTCTCTACAAACATTAAACCAAGGAATCTCCATGCAATCCTTCGACAAACATTAGGTAGTGTGCCGCTCATATGATGTGTGTCATGTGTGAAGGATTGCCACCTAGCAAAGGTGTAGAAGCCTTAGCTTTTTAAAAATGTTATCAATAATAAAACTATTCATGTACTTCTATCTCAGGAAGGGTGGCCTGCTAACCAGGCCCGGCCTCCGTGGACGCTATGCCAAATGCGTAGTGTACACCTGATGGCAGTTACAATCTTTAAACATACGCCATACCTGAATTAGGGTATGGATGTTGTATTTCTCTTACTTATTTAAGCCACATGAAATTGCTATCATACTTATGTCAGCACTGGCTGTCTTGCTGCATTTAGCAGGATAGGAGACAGTGGGCCTCATGAGTTGGGCGGAGCAGGAAAATGCGGCTGTAGTGCTATTACCTGCCACATTTAACACTCCGCTCAATCTCGGGTTGGGCGGAAAGTGGGAGTTTTACCTCCAACTGGAGGCAAAAATCTCTCCATTCTGCCAGTTTTTGACGCTATTAGCGTGGTGCTAACAGCGCTAAGAAACCCCCATCGGAATGGGAATGGGGATTTACCTCCCCACCGCAACTCAGGATCTGACACGAATTGCACCGGACTGAGGTGCGGTAACGCTAATAGCATTGGGCGGTATCCCAAATGAGGCCCAGTGTGAGCTGTCTCTCTGTTGACCCTTTGGGAGGTCGGTAACACCTCTTTTCAGCAAGATAGCCCCTCAGCAGGAGCTGCCTGGGAAACAGGAATCAAAGAGCACACCCTACACAAAAAGTACTAGCTCACCCCAGGGAGCTGCATACCAAACGGCCTTTGATACAAAGGAGTGGGGTTAGTGTAGATAGAGGGAACTCCACATTTAGGGAAGGGTTCCACCATCTTGTTTCTCTTTGTATCTCACTTCCCTCCTGTCCCCTCCACTTCCTTTAGCACGAACCACTTAGGGTCTGATGCAAGAAGGCATTAACCCCTTGTCACAAATACAGAAATGCACTGGTGCTCTAGTTTGGCAGGTGACAAGACTCTGCTGGAGTGCTACGGTGTCAAGCTGGTTTGATGATTCGAGAACAGTGGTTCGAGGAGGAGTTAGTGCCAAAGGTAGAACTGGCGGTTCCCAATGGTTTGGCGGCATCAAAGGTTGTTTGAGTGGGTTTGATAGCAGAAAACTGGGGTCCTGGCTGCTATTGCTCTCAGGATTATGTCACTGCAGTGCTCTTGGACAAGGAGAGTCCTTTTAGTTAGACCCTCCAGGATATTGCGGCATGAAATGGAAAAATATGCGGCACAAAAAAGCAAGGCACTCGACTCTGAATCACTGCATAGGGTAGAGCAATGACCCACCAGGACTTAGCATCACAACACGACTTGAACGGCTGGATCATCACATCACTCAGCAATCCGAACCACCGGTATTCATTATCTCAAACACTATTGTTGAACCACTCCTGGTGATCCATTCGACCTGCACTGCTCGATGCGGCTTCAGAAATGCACACAGCATCCACTCGACCCAGAGTCGACAGCGACTCGCTGCTTGGATTAACATGTATCAACACCTCCCGGCCCGATTCGATCCACAGACACAACCTCTTGAAGCCCTGTTCGACACCGAACTGCCAAGCATCGGAGTGAGGTACTTTTGTGAGTCCCTGTCCCCCTGGTCATGTTTTGGGACTTGAGAGACTGGCTAAATGGCTTTGGCACCTTTTTTTTTACCAAGAACATATCCCATTTCTTTTCTGTTTTTCCTCCCTGCTGAAAACCCAGAGTTATGCACCATTACTTTCAGCAAATCTCGCTCTATCCTTCACAAGTGTCGGGTTTTATTTCTTAAGAGTAATTTGTGCATTGCGGTCTTTAATTAAAGTATGTACATTTTATAGAACCTTGATTGGACAGTCCTTTTATGTTGGACTGTTGTACTTTTCTGTTTGGGTTGCGACTGGATGACATTCACACCCCTTCTGAGTGACAGCTTTCCTTCAAGCCACTTTACTACAAAAGGCGAAGGAGGTAGATCTCTTAGCTGTGCTGGTTTGACCTTTACTATTGGGGGACGGCCGGTTTGCACAAGTGTGGGGGCTGAGTAGGCAATGTATCCACTACTCATCTTGATACTCCTGCAGTGGGTCAGTCATTTCATCACACAAGCGCTGAATATTTGTTTTGAAATAATTCTCTCGGTGAGGGCGCTAGGTCCAAAAGGTGGGGGAGTGTGGTCTAGTTCACCCACTGGCAACGATACCCTGAACCTTCTTTCCTGCTGCGGATAAGGCAGGAGGCCTGTTCTGGGCTCGGAGGATAGCTCAGCAGCAACGTGCTCACCTCAGAAACCAGACGACACGAAGCAACACAGGTTCGATCCCCGGGTCCGTGCTTAAAAACCTATGGGTATTAAGCGCGCTATAAATACGCAACTAAGACATATTCCCGTAGCAGCGCCTCGATGCCCCCAGGCTGTGTGAGCGCTTTAAAAATACAAAATAATACAACAATAAAATGGGCTGGAATCCCAGGGTATTCTGTGGCTTAGGACCATTGCACGATGGCAGTCAGGGGTTACAGGATTGGTACTGCTTGGTCTAACAATGGTTAGACCATTTGGGAGGGTACAGTTAATGGCGTAAAAACCCACTAAGTAAAGTAACTTTGATGCTGTATAAGGCCATTTGGCGGGTGATTCTTTATAACAAACACATTCTGAATTTTGACAGCAACCCATCTGGTTTGTATTTGCGGCGCTCCCTGTGCCACGTATGGGATAGCTTGACGTATCCCCATTCACTTAACAAAAAGAGTGTTTTGGGTAGGGGGGGAATTTAATTTTCACATCCTTTGGCACACAACTTGAAGTTGCCCTCGATTGTGTTTTGGGGCAGGCATTGTGCTTGACACTGCCCAGTGCACCTGTATGATGCAATGCGTTAAGTAGAGAAGCCGTGTTTATCAAATGCTGAAAGGTCGATTACCTAAGTACGGCCTGTGTTCCACGTGTACAAAAAAACTATGTTTCTGCTACAATCCCATTCTGCCATATGCTCGACAGCTTTATTGGGATTAAGTTTCATTGGGTTATAAAGATGTGCGCATGCTGCGAACTGATCCGGCGCCATTAATGGGCGTGAAGCTGACGAGGCGTCGTCTTGCCGTGATCACATGCTCTCATGTGTTGTGTGGGCGCGTGACCCCCTGAGCTCCTGCCGGCATTCACACGTGCGCAGGCACTCACACTGAAGGAACACACACGAGACGCGTGTTGCCTGCTCGGGTCCCGGCCGCAGCTGCCCGCCGGGACCTTCTTTATTCACTACGCGCATGCGTGAGCCTCGTTATGGCCCGCGCATGTGCCTACAGCGTAGTCACTATGCAACATCCCTCCTTTTTCTCCAAACAAGAAACAACTATAACATTAACACGCAACAATAACAACTTGGGAACTCACGAACAATTCTCAGCCTGTTACGATGCTGAGTCCATGATAAAGTCCTGGAACCTCTGCGGCGGCTTCCGGCCCGCACGGCTCGGGTACCTTCTGGACTCCTCTCGAGGTGTCTCCGGTGTCCCTGGAGCTTCTGGAGGTCCCTCGTCCCTCGGTGGTGACCCTGGCCCGGGTCCGGGTCTGGGCGTCTCAGGAGGCACTGGAGGAGGCGCAGCCTCAATCCGCTTGAAGTACGACACATTTCGCGTGATGGTGCCCCTGGCATTGGCTGCAGTGATCATGGACCCCTTGACATGGGTCACGCACAGCGGCTGGGCCTCGTACGGGAGAGACAGTTTCCCTTCCAGCCTCCGATTCCGGACTAACACAGTGTCCCCTACTGCAATCGACTTCTCCGGCAAGTTCCGGCGGGCGCTTTCCCGCTCGTTTTGGATATCCCTCTCCACGCTTACCCGATTGTTGTCAATCACTTCCGCTAACAGTCCTCTGGGAGACCGCTTGAATAGGGCCTCGGCTGGCGCAACCCCAGCGGGCTGATGTGGGGTTGTGCGGTACTCACGCAGAAACTCGAAGAGGTTTCGGCGTAGCTCCTCTCCCCCATCCAGTGAGATTCTGAGGACCTTATTGAGTGTCCGCATGAAATGCTCAACCTCCCCATTCGCCCTGGGCCAGAGTGGGGTCACTTTCCGGTGTTTGATCCCCCTCACCTCACAGTATCGGGCAAACTGTTGCCCCTGGAATGGCGAGCCGTTGTCAGAACAAATCTCGGTGGGGACTCCGTGGGTGGCGAACATCTTCTCCAGGCCCAGAATGGTGTGGTTGCTGGCCCTGTATTCCACCAGCTCCACCTCGGGATAACGTGACCACTGGTCAACAACTGCAAGAAAGTACATTCCTCTGCCCGTAGAGCTGAAGTCGGTATGCACCGTCCCCCAAGGCTGCTCACTTCTTTCCATGGCCTGGATGGGCGGCCCTCTTTCCACTGGGCTGGCCGCCTGGCACGGTACGCAAGCACGCACAAAATAGTCCACTCTACTCTCCAGGTCTGGGAACCACACCTTCAGTCTTAGGCGTGCCTTCGTTTTTGCCGTCCCCTGGTGACCTTTAAGGGCGAGTTACAGCACTTTCCGCACCACGGCTCGCGGGATGACGATTTGACACCCTCTCAGTAGAAGGCCGTTGTCTGCAACTGACAGCTCGTTGCACACCTTCCAAAGTGCTTGGAGATCTCTTTGCGCCCCGCTCTCTCTCCCGGCATTGGTCTCCTTGATGACCAAGAATACCTCATCCACATTTGACACATCTGCAATTTCTTGGCGCGCCAGGGCTACTGGCTAGGCTGCTTCCACCACGTACTGCACCATCTCAATGCAGTCCACCATCTCAGCTGAGTCTTGAGCGCGCCCTGTCCCCGGGTGATGGGACAGATAGTCCGCCAGGTTGTGAGTTCCAGGTCGATACTGTAGCTTGACCCCATATTCAATAAGCGACAGCATCCATCTTTCGATGCGCGGTGGAGGCTTGTAGGAGGCGCCGGCCATAATGGGAATCAGTGGCTTGTGGTCAGTTATCACGACCACGGGCTTCCCCAGGATGTAGATCCTGAAGTGCTTGCAGCCCCACAGGATGTCTAGGGCCTCGCGCTCAATTTGCGAATACCGCTTTTCTGTCTCTGTAAGCGCCTTGCTGGCATAGGCGATGGGACGCATGGTTCCCTGCGGATCTGCCTGCATGAGCACCGCTCCTAACCCCACTGGGCTGGCGTCCACCGCTATTTCCGATTCCCTGTCCGGGTTAAAATACGCCATGTTATCTTGGCCTACAAGGCATTTTTGATCTCAGCGAACATCCTATATCTCGACTCCGGGTGAGGTTCCAGCTGATGGTAGCCAGACCTCAGGTCCAGTTTGAAGAAGACCTTCGCTCTTTGCAGCTCACCGACGATGTCATCCAGCATGGGCGTGAGGTGACGCTCCCTTTTGATGGCAATATTAGGCAGTCTCATGTCCACGCAGATGCGGACGGCCCCTGGTTGTTTGGGCTTAGGGGCAATGACAAATGGGGAGACCCACGGGGTTGGACCCTCCACCCTCTCAATAATGTCCAGGTCGATGAGCGACTGAAGTTCTTTCTCCACCAGTGCCCTCAGGTGGAAGGGTATTCTACGGTGCTTGAGGGCTGTTGGCCTCACAGAACCATCAATGTGAAGCCTGATGGGGTCACCCTTCAATTTTCCGACCCAATGGAAGATGCCATCAAAACGTTGTAGGCGGCGATCAATGTCAGTGTGATATACAGCCAGCGTAAAATGTACAATGTCAAGGGCCTCGGAAGCAGCACAACTCAGGAGGGAGTGTGGGCTCACACTCGTCACAAAGAACCTCGCCTTGATCTTGTTAGGCTCATGTGACACTGGAGCCACAAACCATCCCTGAATCGGTAGCGGCATATCTCCACCGAAAGAGTATATCCGGGCCTTTGACTCTGTCAGCTTGGGAGGGCCTGGGAGAGCCTCATAGTGTTCCGCCGCTAGCACGCAGACTGATGCTCCTGTGTCGATCAGGACGGGAGTGGGCACATCACCAATGTTCACTGTGCACGTCGGTTGTCTGCTCCCTCTGGACCCTGTTGCAATGCTGGAAATGAAAAAGATCTCCTCCTCTTCTTCCTCCTCCTCAGATATGTCCAGATCCTGCATTCCTTGCTCAACCGACGACACTCCCCTCACTCTCCGGGCACCACTCCCACCTGCTCTTGCTGGCCCCCTCAACGCCGTCACTGGGGTAGAGGCTCTGCACACCCTTGCATAGTGTCCTGGTGTGCCACATCGGCCACATATCCTCGTCTTTGCTGGGCATTCCCCCACATGAGGCAGGTCATACCCGCAATATGCACAAGACTGTGGAGTGCCAGGCGTAGAGGGACTGTCCGCCCTCCTAGGTGTCTATCGCGCCCTCCCTGGGGCAGAACGCCCGATGGCAAAAGCGTCTTCCCCCTTCCCAGGGTGCATAGCAGTGTCCATTTTCTCCCCTCTGGACTCCGCCAGTTCGTATGCTATCCCTGTGTCGAGAATCTGTTGCAGCGTCAGGCCCGGCTCCCTTAGCACCTGCCTTCTCAGCTTCCCCGAGCTGCACCCTTGAAGCAGCTGGTTCCGCACCATCTCCTCCTCATTCTCCCACCTGCAGGTACTTGCGAGGTGTCTCAGCCGTGCAGAGAACTGGTCCAGCGACTCCTCCCCTTGCTGCTTCTCTGCACACATTACAAATCTGTCGAAATCGCCATTTGCCATGGGCAGGAAGTGGTCTTGAAGGGCCTGTTTCACTGCATCATAGGTAACCACCTGAAGATTTAGAGAGTCATAGATCCTCTGGACCTCCGTGCCTGCTGAGTACACCATTGTAGCAACCTTTGCATCGTCATCCGTCTCCCCTGATGCCCTGAAAAACATTTCCAACTTCTTAACCCATGGAAGCCATTTCGGCCCTAGCTTTTTTGGTGGGCCTGTAGTGTCAAATTTGGGCATAGGTGCAAGGGTCCTGTGCATTCTGCGTGGGACAGGCGCAGGAGCCCCCTCTTCTTCCCCCTCCTCACCCATGATGACGAAAAGGGTGAGGGTATCTCTGCCAGATCACTCCTTGAACGCTTGCACAGGCTTCCCAGCCACCGGATGGGTGTTCAGGCACCAAAACACAGGATGAAGAAATACTGGGCCTGCAGCAGTGGATAGTGACACCTCCAGCCGTCTCAAATGTCTTCCTGGGGTTATTTATTATTATTTTTTTTAATCCACGGCCCCTCAGACAGAAAGGGCGATGAAATGTCCCAGAATTGTTCCTTACAATTGTTCCTTACAAAATTGATGTCACATGATTATTTAGTCAGGAGGGAGGGTGAGGGTACGCCTTGGGAGACTGTCACAAGAAGATGGTAAGAGACCAATGTTCAGTTATAGTGTTCGAGGTTTGCTCAGGTCAGGTAGTCTTGCCACCAGCGCTTGCTTTGGGCAGCTAGCTAAGGGGCATCAGAGTACTTGAGCTGCAAGTGACCGGGTGGGCAGAGGTTCCAGGTCTATATGGTGTCCAAGAGCCAGGGGAGAAAACAATGGAACGGATGAGTTTTTAGTTCTTATATTTTCAATTACAGGACTCAAAAGGCATGTTTAAGGGCTGCAGGGGGTCATTCCTTAGCCTGGGGATGTACGCATTGAAGAGAGGGAGGATTTGGGTCTATATGCTACAGCCCACCAGTCATCTACAAGAATATTCTGCGGAAAGGAACACCTGCACAATACTTCTGCAAGCTCATGAACCACTTGCTGGAAACGGGAACCATCCCGAGAAGCTTAAAATCAGCCTACATTAAACCCCTTCTCATAGATCCACAGACAGCACTGGCATCTCCACCAACTACCGGCCAATACCAAAAAATACCTTATATGACCGAACTGCTAGAAATGTACATATACTGGCAAATACTAACACACGTGGACACCAATCATCTACTGGATCAGGCTCAGGTCGGTTTCAGACTTATGAGAGGGACTGATTCAGTACTTCTCGCCCTCTGGGACAACCGAAAACTGAACTCATACGCCAACACAGCCTCCACACTGATTCTATTAAACCTTTCAGCGGTTTCTGACACAGTCAACCATATAACCCTCATCAGAAAAATAAAAGAAGCGGGGCTAAGCAACATTGTGCTACAGTAGAGGAAACCCTTCCTAACAGAAAGAACGGAAACAACCTGACTATCAGCCTCACACATAATCACATTTGGGGTTCTGCAAGGCTCCGCTCTCTCACCACTTCTCTTCAACAACTACATGGATCCTCATGAAGCTCAAACAACACAGGCTTATATGCTACAACTATACAGATGACACTCAAATTATCTAAAAAAATCACCACCAGCAAGGACATAGACCAAACCCTAGCCAATTGCCTCTCACAAACAAATGCATGGATGAGCAGCAACAAACTTAAACTCAACCCACATAAAACTGAAATCACGGTCACGCCCACAAACCCTTCTAGCCAACCACCCATACCAAGGCCAATGGAAAGGTACCAGACCAGAAGCCTCCATTGTTAAACTTCTTCGAATCCTGGACAATGAGTTAACCCTGGAACCTCAAGTTAATGCAGTAGTAAAGCAATGCTTCTTTCACCTACGATCTGTCAGATGGATATTACCCTATGTAACCTTTTTACACAGAACACTCGCCATCATTTCACTTGTCAGGTCAAGAATAGTAAATGTTAGAACTGTTCACTAACTCCCAGAAAGATTTTCTAGATTTGGTGCTCAATATTCTTAAAATGGACTGGCTATCTGAAATATTCATACAGTGTGTCGACAGCCAATTCTTATATTTCTTCTGTTCTCTACTGGAACTCGGCCCTGTACTCTGTATGTTTAGGTCCATGCTCTCTAATGGCCTTCTGCATATCTCTCTTGCATTTGGATGCTAAGTATCTTTGTACCCTGTTGCTTTTTTAAGCAATTTATCTATAAACTGTTTAATACGTTGATTAAATATTCCTGGGGCAAAACAGAGACTTTTCCCATTGAGTGGATTAAACAAAGGGTTTGAAAGTATTTGCATTAATCTTTCCAGTATCTTGAGATTCTAGAGTTTTACATACTGGTAAGACACAGGCTAAATGATATACTCTCTCGTATGTAAGAAATGCTAGCTGTATGCTTGTCATTAGGCAAGCATGATCACTGCATGGGCTGTGATTTATTTTCAAGGTGCCAAACAGTCACATAAAGAACTTGGGCCTCATTATGGCCATGGCGCTCCCGTAATGAAGGGTGCCGGTACGGGACTTGCACCCTTCATTACGGGACGCCCTATTACGAGGTTCCCTTGCGGGACTCAGTAAGGACGCCTGGTAAAACCAGGCGTCCTTTGCGGGTCCTGTGAGGGGACCAGGGAGCTAATAACGGGCTGGTTATTAACGGGCCCGTTATTAGCTCCCTTCCCATTCCCATTGAGCCCTATGGGGGCTCAAATGGGAATGGGGATGTTTTTTTTTATTGTAACATACTTTATTACAAACTTTTATTACAAAAAACCATATCCTCACTATTCCTTACATTTATTCCAATTAATCTTCATCCCTTAATCTTTCATATGCATGACTACGCATTTTCAGGACTAGTCTTGCTTTCATTTAGCCCAGAATTTTATATATGAAATTGATCACAGAACATGTTAAATGCACAGAACTCCCACTTAGTATGCGCCACCACCAATCGTCCAAATTTCGGAGCGAATTTGCCAAGGTGCAGAGTTCTCAAATCTCTCAGATTGGTGCAATCAGCTATTAAATGTCTTATTGTTTCACTTTCCTTCTGACAATATCTGCATAAATTGTCCTTGGTGTCACGATCGTGTAGCATCAGCAGCATTTCCTTCGTTTTAATTGCATTCACACGTAGGCGCAAAAAACTGTCACGTTGATAACGCGAAGGAAATTGTAGCAGGTAACTCAGCATTTTACTTAGTTTATTTTTAGTTAGCCCTAAAATAGGGGTTGTTGATAGTCCTTCGAGCCTGTCCAAATTTTGGATCCATGCCCATTCTTTCAGTTTTCTTTTTGCTATTTGTGGTTGCTCCAATAGCATATTGCTGTTTATCTCAGCGGCTTGTAGTAGCACCTTTAGTCTTTGTACCCATTGCATCAAAATGCGCTCATATGGACGCTTGTTATTTGCAGCAAATATTGCATACGCAGGTTCCGGATTTGGAGTTATCATCTTTCTATAGAGAGACATCGACTTCCAGATGATATTTACATACAGTTCGTCAATAGCGAGTTCATGCCTGATGACAATGATTGATATGTATTTTGGTAATTTCAGCACTCGCTTCCAAAATAGCCCTTCCAATTTCGCCCATATTCTGTAATCCAGATTCCAGCCTGCTTCAGAGCCAAAGGTGATAGCGGGTATTACCTTTTGCAAATAGAATGTTCGTATAGGAATTAGGGTGAATTTTCCATATAGATTATGGATTAGAGCTCCTTGTATGGCCAATGTTTTGGTTCGACGCACAATATCTTGTATCCAACTCCATTCTCGTATAGATTTACTGACCTGGACACCCAGATATCTGATTTCAGTAATCTCTTCTATGATGGTGTTTTCAATTTTCCAACAGAAATGTTTTGTTTTTATGTCCTTTTCGTGATCCAATTTGCATAATTTTTGTTTTGGTGACATTTATTCTTAACTCATTGTCATTCTTGTAATGTTGTAACTTTGTCAGCAGCCGTTGCAGCCCTATTTGTGTGGTATCGACCAAAACTAAATTGTCTACGTAAGTCATGCAATTGATCTGATGGCCATTTATCTTCGGTGGAAAGCATCTCACGTCACTCAGGTACTCCGGCACATCAGAAATGAAGAGTTTGAAGAGACAAGCGACTATCGGACAGCACTGTTTCACTCCTTTTTGCGTGTTCATTGGTTCCGATAGCTGGCCTTGTTAATTTATTCTGATCCTAATTGTTGTTTTTGTGTGTAAAGCTTTTATTGGCTGCAGGAGGCACTCTGGACAGTCCCAGTTTTTTAGTTTTTGCCACAACAGTTCTCGATTGATTGTGTCGAAGGCTTGGTGCAAGTCGATGAAAGCTAGGAACAGATTTGACCTTTTATCCAAAGCGTCCAGTTTTAGCAAGTTTATCAAGGTTAGATTGATTTCAGTCCCAATACCTTTAGTAAATCCTGTTTGACGTGAATCAGTTATTCCCTTCATGATTGCCCATGATTTTAGTTTCTGCTGAAGAAAGTTTGCAAATATTTTGCCAATTGTGTCAAGTAGGGCAATCGGGCAATAGTTGGCAGGATCAGCCCGATTGCCCTTTTTGAAAATTGGAACTATTATGGCAGATGTCTAGGATTGTGGTATTTCTCTATATTCAGCAATTTTTGCAAATAGTTTCCCAATGAAAGTTGACCATTCCTCTTTGTGTGTCTTCAGCATCATATTAGTGATACCGTCGGGCCCTGCTGCATGCGAATTGTTCAGTTTTGGGATTATGGCTAATCGATAACTGAACTATGTTTTCTAAGACGCCGTGTGGACTCAGAGTTTATTTCCCCCACTTGTGCATTTGATAGATAAAAAAATACCCAGCAACTCCTAAAAGTCTCCCATTGAATTCCTTTGCAGAAATCTTTTGACCTTCCAACGTCAATAAAAAGGGATCAACCCATTTCAAGAAGTTTAATGTTGGCCTGCGTCGCATCTGGATAGGATCGATTGAAGGATAACATGCCCGCGCCTAGAAAAACGTGAATGCTAGCATGTGCCACACTTAGAGTTGTGAACACCAGCCTGCGTGGCGTTCGGATGGAGTTGTGAATGTTAGCATGCCCAAACCTGGACGGATCTCTAAACACTAGCCTGTGCCACATCTAGATAAAAGTGTGAATGTTGGCATGACCACACCTGAATGGAGTCCTAAACATTGGCCTGCGCCGTGTCTAGATGGGAATGTGAGGGCCAACAAGTGCCACACTCGGACAGAACTGTGAATTTTAGCATGGTAACGGTCAGGTAACCCACTAACCAATATATCCTCAAACTCTGCATACTTATCTTACTCAAAAAACTCACACAACCATCTCTCGCACAACAAGCCGCACGCACTTCACAACACTGCAACAACAAATAAGCCGGAACAACAGCACACGCGGACTGACTCCGATCCGATACCCGCACCGAAGCTCAGCACCCGGTGTATACTGAGTTGAAGCTGCCAACAGAACACCACTCCTCTCACTATCCTACTCCCTTCTTCACCTTAGTAACCCATCCCACCTTTATCACTTACAGATCTGCCTGAGCGCCTGGGGACCAATTCCGTTGGTGACGGTGCGCGGTACAAATACCTTTAACATTTAAAGTCCTCACAAAATCCTTGTTCAAGTCCCGGCAATAATAATCTATCTGGTCGTCCCTCTGCCTATCACTCCTTCAAGATTTTGTTTAAATCGTTATAAAGCACTTTTTCAGAGGTTACCACTAGTTTCAAATAATCATTTATCAAGCGTGTTTCCTCCCTTATGTCTGGAGCGTCCCACCAAATCCTAACTGCTAAAATGCAATCCCTATACATTTTTGCAATCCTGGTGCATATTCCCATTGATTTATACATCAGTGTATCTTTGTAATCTAAGGCTAGAGAGGAGGTGTGAGTGGGTGGGCTGGGTGGGTCTGGCGGATTGCGATTTGGCCACATTCACAGTCGGGGATAAAAACCTGTTATAAAAGACCTCTCTGGGTATTAACTCCACCCTTCTACATCAAAGATCCGTTAGCACACAGAAAAAGGTTAATGGAGATAATTAGAGTTGTATTGCATGATTCCTATCAGAGTCAATCTGTCTTGTCACAATAAAACTATCCCTACATGGAAGCACACCCTGTCCCTGTCAGAGGGTACTCACTCTAGGACACCGGTGGTGTGCCACCTATCTAATAGAAGTGAGAAGAGAAACGTTCCCTATTGCTATATCACATGCAACATAGTGCCCCTTGAATACGGCTCTGAATACAACAATTAAAACAAAAGTGGTTGGCTACACCTCAATGCCAAGGATTGCAATTTCGTAAGATTGTGTGCATTTTCAGAGGGGACTATTTCTCTTGCAAACAATGCCTAATGTATTCACCCACACTGGAGTATGTACATCTGATGCTAGGTAGAGGTAAGCCACTAATAAGCCTAAAAGGTGTTCCTAGCTCCTGTCCCAAAGCTGGAAGGTGGGAAGTGGTAGCTTATAAATTAGATATCAGCCGAGAACATTTTGGGTTGATAACTGTTATAATTTATGAGTAAATTGTGAAAAGCTACCATTTGGACGTGCAACCTCGTGCCGAACTAGGGCATAGTTTGTCAAATGCAGCATCATATAAAGGAACCCAGAAGTATATATATTCTTATGGTTTAGGTGTAAAATAAAGGTTTTTAGCATGTAGAACTTTTCTGGTGTAAAAATTGACATGGGTAAAATAAAAACCACAGTGGGTGGATTTATCACCCCCATAGTTTAAGTTTCATAACTCCAGGAGACTATCACCAGAGAGAGGCTGGGCTTGCGGTGGAGAGGACCGTAAGGATCCAATCAAAATTCAGGGTTAATAAGCTGGCACTTTTGGAGGTGTGGTTTTGGGGTTAAGAATGTGATGCACAATGGGAGAGGGGGGGGGAGAGCTGCCTACAAATCATATGGGGGATACTGAAAGAGGGTTGCACGATGGAACCTTGACTAGAAGACTGCCTGAAACTACCTGGGGTGGAATTGCTGATGAGAGTGCAGACGGAAACCAGGGAAACATAGACTGATGCTGGGATCTTTGCAAGGAGAGCCAAAAATAGGGAGGAATGCTGGTGGCTATCCATGACTAATGTGCCAGACCAGATCCCTGTTTTCCTGAAGAGAGGGTCCGGAAATGCTGATGTCTTCCCTGAGCGCCAGCCCCAGAAACGGTCTATGTAAGTAATGCGTCTAACTAAACTAAGTGTGGGGATTTGTATGATTTAGTACCTTCCCCTAAATTAATGGGTTGGGATATGGAAGTAGACCCTTAGGATTTTACCAAAAAATAATTCAATTAATTCCCCTATTGCTAAATAACACATGGTGATTTTGTTAAAATTTGAAATGAACAAAACCGCTCCCAGTGTGATTAAAAAATATAGTCCTTTAAAGTGAGTGGTTATTCCTAATTTCATTCCCAACCCCAAAACTCCCTCAAGGGAAGGGGTGTCCTTGCCTAAAAACTAAATTCCTAATTGTTCACTGTTCCTCAGATCTGGCCTTAGAGCAGAGGGGTGATGCATTTACACTGAATGTCGGTTTGTTTTGGTGCTGGGGCAGAAAGGTGTCTTGCTAAATAAAATTAAGTGAAGTGCCCAATTGAAATGCACACTCTCTATAGAGAGTGAGAAAGTGACCCCTAGTGGAAGAGATTTTGCATTGCATAGGGGCGAAGAGAGAAGGATTATATACTCTATAAAGGGTGCAATCCAGGTCTGTTGTGCTTTCACATTGCTAGCATTGACATGCGCGCAGGGAGATTAAAAGTAAACAGCTCTGCGTGTGTGAAATTGTTTTTACCTGTAGAAAAATGTGCAGGTTATTCAACTCTAATTTCATCATAATCTTGTAATGTTCCAGGGTACTGCATCACAGTTGACGCGCAGGGATTTTATGCGTGACAACAGTGTTACAATGTTAATTTGACCTGTATTCTATTTACTGGAGACTGAAAAGCAAAAACTCCCATGTGGCGTAATCTCAGTTGTTTTTTATTGTTTATCCTATTTGTATTGAATATTTGTTTTGGTGCCATGGAGAATGTGTTGTGGCATGTGAAGTAGTGTAAATATTAAATTTTCCAAACTAATTAATACAAATATATTCTTTGTGTACTCCGGCCTGGCTTCTGGCTTAACATTTCTAAAGGGGGAGTGATTCATTGGTTCTAGATGGGTTGCAAACACGGCTACACAGAATATCAAGGTCCATTTGTTATGTGCTGTTGATTGAGTGGGTACTCCCCACATTACAAGTGATCCCATAAATATATTTTACACCCATAATGTATCCCTTGCTCGTTGCCTAGCTACTAAGATATCCCTGGAAGTTTAATACAGTTGTGACAAAACAGGGCTACGTTAAAGACCGTAAGGAGTGAACCCTATGATAAGCATGACTGGTCCAGAATAAGAGGATCCTAATTGCTATGATTATCGAAACCGGTCGACCCAACCAGGCCTGAGTGTTCTCATGCAGATGACTATGTTCAACTCAATGCAAGTGCACATGTCACAAATAATGTGTTTTATTGCTAGATAGCTGCATCACCCTCTAGGTTTTGTCGCTCTCGCTGAGGTGCATATTCGTTTTTTACTATTATCAGAGCTAGGTTTGAGCGGTTAGGACCACCTTTTGAAACTGGTGTTTAAAACATAGAGAGAAATTCCAGACGAGAGGAAAGGTCCATGTCACTCTGAAAAAAGACACAATTGTATGGTTTTTGTCTTGAATTGGTACTCTGGTGACCTACATCTGATATTTTATTGATTGATTGTTGGATAGAGAGATTCTTTTCTGCTATCCCTTTTAGATAGGCGATTCACCATCCGTCTCCTAGTGTGAGATCCATTGGGATAGGCACAGGGTGTTCTTCACTTTAGGGACAGTCTGCCTGTGCGTTTTCACTTAACTTAAAAGATGATTGGTTTGTCTCTTCTCTAATTGTGTTCTCCAATATTGATTTTTTGTGTTATAATAAAGTTGTGAACCATTTTTCTTGGAGAAATATTTTTCCAAAGTTACTTAATTTTGGGAAGTCGTGGTATTACTGAAGATATGAGAGCTGCCTCTACAGTCCCGTTATAGGAATCTGCAGCTTTCCCAGCTAATGGTGCTGTGGGTTTCTACCACCCAAACTCGATCATTGAAGGGTAGCTGGTAGCCATGACCAATTGTTTCTTTCATTAAAGGTCACTTGCTTCATGCCTGAAATCTGCACAGATCAACAACCATTCTGTCCTTCATTCCATACAATAATTAAGTCTGACCCATTTACAGATGTAGAAAAACAAAAAGAACCACAGACTTCCTCCTGCTCCTGCGTTTTAACTGATTTTCAAATGTCAGAAGCAAGTACACACCCTGAAGTTATAAACCATATAAACGTATTGACCAGTCCTCAATTTCTAAAAAGGGGTTTGAACAGGAAAACATATTTTATTTTTTACTCATCTTGAGTGCCTGTTTATCACAAAATCCGATCTTGTTCTTATTTCTATAAAACATGTATCACACAAGATACAGTCACATTAGACACATTTTCATATACATACATTAAATCTGGGTTTATATAACAAATCATCCAATTACGGTACATTGAGAAGTACTGACTCATTGGATTTCCAAAAGGTTCTTAAGAAAAGAGGAAAAATTGTTATTTTATTGTTGGTAAGGTGCTTACTACCTATCACCTCTAGGGGCGTGATTAGCAATGGATGTGATTGCAAAACAGTGTTGACACAGTGCGTTTCAGCCCATATGGTAGAGATAGGCCACATGCAACCTTGGTCTTCCCTTTATTCATGCCAGACCTTCATCAGGACGGGGATGAATAGTCTTTGGAGATCTTTAATCTTCTAAACCCAGTGGTACTTCTATTCTCTAAAGTTAAAAACAAAAATGAAACAACTAACTAAAAAAGGTCTATGGTTGGTCAAAACAGCTCATATTTCATAGAACATATGTGGGTGATAACTGGGTTGTAGTCCACTCACCTTGTAGTGGACAAAGCAAGGACAGGATATTCAATTCAGACATCACACACACAATTCTGTGACTGTGGGACCTGTTGAATATAATTACAAAAACAGGTCTACTAGTGCCTTGAAAATGTATGTGATTGTTCACAAGGCTTTACAATGTGTCAACATCACATATTAAAAACGAGAAAGTGATTCATACGTTCTCTGCAGAGGTTACATGGTCATACTGCAGGGAAACTGCTTCCTGCTGAGATTATTTGGCGGGTGTAGACGGCAATACTTCAAAGGAAAAAAAACAGGATTGGATGTTCCTGGACCTGCCTACACCTGCAATAACCAAAAACCATGTGGTTTTCATTCGGCTTAACATAATATAAATTGGCAAAATTCTGTTGGTGTGTGTAAACGCCACAAAGGCAGTGATCAAAACCCCTTTTTCCCTTCTATGTATACACCTCGCAAGGACGGGTGCAATAATGTTAACGTTTGCTTGATGGTGAGACTCACCTATTGTTAACACAGGGTGGTGTGCAGCTAATCTCTACAACCCAGCACGTCCATGATGGTGTCTCCATGTGTTTTCCAGACACCGTACGGTTCAATTGCGTCGTGCTCCGGGTGGCAGCTGGGGGCTCTGAAAGAATCGGGAGCTCCGCCGCTGTGGCAATGTTAGCACTTCCTTGCTTGTGTCCTCTGCCTTGAGTCAAGTCATCACATACTGTATATTCTAAACATAAAAGAAGGACTACTGGCTGTTGTAGTTGCCCGTAATACTAAGACCTAATTGCTGTAATGCACACAGCTATTATGAAATGCAGCTTCAATCTGCAACGTACTAACCTAATCATGAAACATTGGATTAAGATAAAACATGAATGTCTAACAGTGTGATCTTATTAATGGACCTAGAAAGAGGACTTAAAGGGCCATTATATTTTCTATATGCCGTTCCTTTGTATTGAAGTGCAACAAAAAAGAAGTACTCATCAACTGAGGAAAAGAATCTTTCTTATGAACACTTAATCTATAGTGCAATATCCACGACTTGGAACAGACAAATTGTACATATCCATTGCTATTTACAGATTAGTATCACATCAGTGATCAATGGAGAAAAGCCAATGGAGAGAACATAATGAATGTGAACACCATACCATCACATGATTCTAGGCATAATTCAGGTACACTAAAACAGCACGAGTTGTTGACAGCAAGCACACTTATGTCTGTTTCAAAATAGAGAACTGTTGTTAATTTATCATATGTAAAAGCTAGCAAAACGGTCTAAGACAGCCACCATTATGTTATTTGTTAATTTTCATTCTCTTTCTTTGTTTTGTCACATTATCCACCTTGCAACACATGGATAAGGCAACACTATAAGTGCTTCTCTGCCAGTGTTGATGCTCATCTACTAACATGTGGTGGCTACTGGTCTAAAGCATATACCCTTCGCTATATGATATATAGACTCAGCCTCCATTCCTAGGGACTGCAGGGGAACATAGTTTAAACAAATGATTTGCCACCTGGCCTTTGTCTGCTGTGCATATTATGTCCAATCTGGCATAGCCTTCTGGTAATCATGCCGATGGGTACTGATTAGTTAAAGTGTCAGAGAAAAAGGTTCCATTCAATACATGTGCTTAAGTTCCAATGGGACCACAGTCATAGCCCGGGATCAACCCTTGGCATTTCTTTACTCTTTAATAGGTCCAAGCCCGTTTGTTTACGCTCATCTGCATGTTCATAAATTAATTTTGTGAAAACTAGGGAGTAGAAATGTACAATCACAACATCAACACGATTCCCTTGAAGCCCAGTGAATGGATCAGCCTTAGAGCCAGAGTGTTTGATGACAAATGGAGTAGCTTAGACCTATTAAATGGGCTAAAGTCTTGATTCCGGATGACAGGTTAAAAGCCTATGGCTCTAAAGTCAAACGATTCATCTATTTGAATACTCCCTTCATTCAGTTTGACAAATTCCATCCCTTTATTCTGTTCAGTTGAAATGTTTAGGCCGGGTGTATAATCTTTTTCCTGGTACTGTAATTCATAATGTAGTGACTCTGACAGGTGGTCTTCCAATGACAATGAAACCTCTATAATATATTGATCAGTATTTAGGAACATTCGAATTAGCTGAAAAAACCAAATATCTTCATCGATCATCAGCTGTTTTCATCAGCTGTTTTTTCTTTTAGCTCGGCATATCCTAAGAGAAGTATCTCTATTGACATCTTTCGATTTCTCTGCTTTTTCCATCAATCTTAGAGCTAGAAGGAATTTCCTTGACAAACGTTTGCTTTTTAACATTTTGGTTTCTTTTTTGCTCATATTTGTTTCTGACTCTTGAAGCACCCTCTGTTTTGAATTTCCCATCAGGCTCTTAGTTGAGTTATCCGAATTATGAAATATTTGAACTTTACATTGTACTCAGGAAGAGAACAGGAGTCATACTCAATCTCTCTATTGTCCAAATTCATCATACTGCTAATATTGGCACTGTTTGCTATGAAACACTGTAGTATTTCAACCAAATATTTGTCACCCAATTTAAAATTGGTGAGGCCCCCTGCAATGTATTCTTTCCAAAATCATGAATCCTCCTTCCACAGGGTGCCGTGTCAGAAATCAAGGGTTTTGAAAAGCGCTATATTTCTTTATACTTCCTAATAAATATCATATGCCTTGTAAAGGATTGAAGTATAGGATGCAGGATGTTATTGAGGAAGGTCCAATTCCATGTGTGAATTATTCCTTATATCTGGGGAACTTGTAGTAGAATTCACATATCTGCCCACATGGTGTTTGGTTTGCTCTAGGTTTGGCGCCCTGACAATCTTGCCTGCTTCCTTAAAGAGGCTTAAACATAGATGTGTAAAAGAGGATTCTAAGGAGGGGTGCAGCTTTTTGTCTGGTTGAATGGGAAGACACTCTCCTGCAGTGCGGTCTGGCGAGTCACTCAAAGAGGTAATTATATTTCCCAAACGGGCGCAACTGGCAATTTTCCTGTGACCATTTAAGGCCACTTTGGGCGTCACAGGTACATTTCCATTTTCATTATCTTTAGGGGGCTCTTCTACTGCTAGGGTAATGGGTACAGGAGACAACGTCTTCTGCAGGATATTCGTTGCTTATCGTCCCAATAGGTTTGGATAATTGTTCCTTTTTGTTGTGCCATGCTTATACGGTTGCCTCCTTCCACTCCTGCCGCTGACTGCACTTCCGCTCCGCGCAATGCTGGAGTTTTTGCTGTGCCTCCATATCTCGCTAGAGAGCTGTGCAATGGGCCCGCCTCCGTTCCAGCTATGTTGGCAAAAGGTGAGAGTGAAATGTTTCATGTCCCTCTGCTGCCTCTGCTATGATTCATTCTAAAGATTCTGGAAACTTCTAGTTGATCAGAGGGCTGTGGGCATGCAGTACAATACCACAATGTGCCGGTCCGATAGCACAGCGAGTAGAGTGTTCGCCTTGACATCTGTGCAGATCGTGCTGACGCAGGTTTGAATCCCGGCAAGGCCAAACTCAGCCTTTCATCCTTCCGAGGTTGATAAATGAGCACCAGACACCATGGGTAATAATAAGCAGTGCTCAGATGCCAGAGGGTTCTTAGCGCTATATAAAAGCTAAATTATTATTATTATATATATCAGGACTCCCAGCAGGAATGCCTATTTTTCTGTGCTATGAACTTGAGTTCTATGGTACTCTGCGTTCAGATAAGTGCAGCATTGTACTGTTTCCATTCACAACTGGCCTTAAGAGTCACGGCTTGATGTGGTATGCACCGGTCACTAGCAGTGGCAATGGACAAGCCAGCAGACCCAGCTCCGGCACACTCCGAGGCTGTGATCCAGTCAGTTTCTGCACAGCTGCAGTCCTTTCGGACAATACTCTGGTCCTAACACCGGCTCCACAGGGAGCACAGCCCCGTCTCGAACGCCCTACTGAGAGTGGCCAAACCCATGTGCAAGCCTTTGTGTCCTCGCCTCTGTCACGAACAACTAGATGTCAAAATTAGACTATGCCAACAGCATCTACCTTAAGATGCCAGAATACCTGACCAAAAATCCACAACACAGAAGCAAGATCCTTTCTAAGATTCAACAAGAGAAAACACATCATGCCAGCACTAACATCACTACACTGGCAAACAGTCAAGAAAGGGATCCATTTCAAACCACTGTGCATTGTTGACAGCAATCCATGGCCAAGGAGCTGAATTTCTGCAAGAAATAAATCTCCATCTACAGATCAAAAAGCACCCCGAGACCTACCATTGGCGTACGCCTCAAACCCAAATGTTAATCAAAAATTAAATATGGTTTGTCAGCATTTTAAAACATCTCAAGGAAACACCGGAACTCTCCTCCCCCCCAAAAACAATACACACAATAGTGGAACACCTAACCTTCAGGAAAACATTAAAAACATGGCTCTTTAATATGCTGAGCTAACTAGCAAGTCACAGGTCATTTTCAAAGAGAGCAAACTTAGCTGACTGCTGCACATTTCCGTTAACCAACAAGGTACCTATTTGGCTACGACTTAACCCGATGACATTCGGATCAGTCAATCTGTGCCCCACTAACCCATCCAAAATCCCTCCATGCTCCAGCAAACATAGACATGCAAACCAACTATGCCACATGCACACGGCATCTAGACACCCCCCCACACACTGAAACCAAACAGCAGATTGCCACAACTCTTCGAATAACTCACACAATCTCAATGCGGCCAATGCATCCTTATGGTCTCCCATATGGACTCAAGCACCTGCACGCCCACCAACCCAGACCCGCTACAAATAAACCCACATACAGTGACCGTTTTTTACTAACAGAAACTATCAAAACCACAGCAAAAGCCTTTGTGTGATCACCCTCTCCTCCCAGCCGCTCTCTTGGATTTCAAATCCGCCAGAACACCTGGAGACCATGCAAATGGCAGTGATGTGCAGCATTAATCCTACTAACAAAATAAAACATCGGTCATTAAATGTCATCCCAAGAGAAAGTGAAGGGGTGCAGTCGTGTGGTGTCCTGGCTTATGGTGGCTACTGCTGTTACATGTTGGGTCCAGGTATAAGCTTCTGTATTGCAGGCAATCAATCCAAAGGACTACTTTCCCCGTGCCACAACAGCTGCAAAGAAATGCAGAAGTATTCCTCAATGGACTCCTGTCAAATTGCAAATTGCTACCGACAGACCAGCCCAGGGCCAGGCGTTTTAATAGTTTGGGGCCGATGAATTGTTCATGGCACAGAGAATCACAAGAAAAGGGAACTAATCCATCTCCTTCTTTTGGAACACAATCTCTCACAATGCCAACATCGTATTTGCAAAGAAGGGGTCCTGGAGACCACAATGAAGGTAACATAGTATGCATGCATAGTTCGGCACCAGAAAGTAACCCTCTTTATGCAGACACATATGTTAAGCTCAGTACACATGGCTGCAAGTGTATGTTGAACCTCTTCTCCTGTTTGGCATTTTCAATCCTGTGCTCGGTACTTCCAAACGTATTGTAACCAGGGTTCTGATTTAGCTTTCGTCCTGAAGCCCATGGATTCCTAGGTACATACAGGCCATGTTCAATGCTGGGCATGTGGGGAAACCGGCTTGCTTCTAGTGAGCCTCATTTGCTGAGGTTAGCATCAACTGAAGACAATACAGAGGAAGGCACAGGTGTGTGTGGTGTGGCCGTGTACTGTTCACCCATTCATCCAGTGCTCTCTTGGTCATATCTGCCTGCAAAGGAGCCTGTAACCCCCAGCTTTCCACAGACACTTGCCCAGAGCAAGGCGCAGTATTCCTCTTTCCGAAGCCTTCCTGAACAGCTTCAGCAATATACTTTTCTAACAACCCGACAATGGGCCTTATTATAAGTTTGGTGTTATCTCAGCAGTAAATCCACCGAGATTACACCAAATCAGAATTACTGTTACCGCCGGATTAAAAGTGGCACTGGCGGCGTTAGTCCCCATTTATTTGGAGACTCCATGGGGCATTTCGGCAGAATTACCGCTGCGGTAATACTGCCAGTGATAATTCCACCAAAATCAGGTGGGAAAATGGCAGATTTACCTCCAACTCATAGCTGGATGTGAATGCTCCAACTTTCTGCCCAACTCATAATTAGGTGGTGCGGAAATGCAGCGGTATACTTTAATATGCTGCATTTAACCCACACCGCCCAATTCGTAATGATGCCAAGTATCTTCAATAACTGACTAAAAGTGTGTGCCCAGCCTCCCTCTGTCTGCAGACCACCCTTTCCCGATGCAATTCCCTCTGGAACGCTTGTGAGCCTAAGTGCAGAAGACAAATGCAGTTGTATGTATATGACTGCCTAAAGAAAGTTTAGTCTCAGGAGGATAGCTCAGGGGCAACGTGCTCGCCTTAGAAGGAAGACAACGCAGAGCAACACTGGTTTGAGCCCCGGGTCCGCGCTTAGAAAGCTCTGGGTATTAAGCACGTTATAAATAACCTATCATATCATGTGAAATGTAATTTAAAGTGAATTTAAATTATAATGTGAAGATTAGGTTCATTCGCAAAAAAACGGTGCCTTTATATTCAGTACCCATGCCTAGTGTTGCTTATTAGCTCAATTTTGAGATCCCACTAACCCACCCTACCATCTTGCCTTTCAGAGGCACCAGATCTCCTGGGGATCATTCCTGGTGATAGTGCGTGCTAGAAATGATCTTTACCATAACATAACATATATACTCTCAAAATCAGAATGGGGAAAAGAAGAAAGAAGCCTCGAATGGCTTACAGTCCATTGATTCTCCAGAAGGAGAAAGGGGGCCTGGCATATCCTGACCTGCACGAATACTACAAAGCAACACAACTTAGAATCCTGTTAGACCACATTCGAGAGTCAAAGGCCAAACAGTGGGTTCACCTAGAAAATAGTCTCTTCGCCCCGTTAACGTTAGGAGAATGGCTGCGGGCTCCCCCACCAATCCATCCCGCGTAAAGCACGAGAACACCCAGTTTTAGGAGCGCCGTGTCCCATATGGAACACAAAGAACCCTAGCATGGCCGGAATCACATCCTGGCTCTCCCCTTCGAGCTGCATCTGGGCTCCCCCCTCCCCCCCCATCAGGGACACGATCATGGATCCAATTCGCTTTCAACCTCAGTATGAACAAGGTCTAATTAGAGCTGGCCAAATGTGGAAAGAAGAGATTTTCCTAAGGAAGAATTAGAAAACGCACAGCAAGAGTTAGCGATAAAGCCACTCCCATACCTGCAGCTAAAAGGGGTTCTTACGGACTTGAAATGGAAAGGGCATCTGCAACGCCCCCTCACCGCCTTTGAAAACATACTAAACACCCACCAAGAAACGAAAGGCCTAATAACAAAGCTATATAGAGGTCTCTTAGATAGGGGCCACTTACCACCTCAAAGCACAACAAAAATAAAATGGGATGAAGCCCTAGGATGGGAAGATAACCGCGAGGGATGGGAAGCAATACACAGGGTGGTTTGAAAATCATCCATCGCAGTACAATATAAAATGCACAATTGCAGAATCCTAACACAATGGCATTTAACACCCCAAAGCTTGGCTAAAATGTATGCAGGCATTTCCCCCAACTGTTGGAGAGGATTCCCCCAAATATGCACCTATTGGCATCAGTGGTGGAGTTGCCCCCATATACAAACATATTGGAAATAAAATCCTGGGATGGATCTACCAGATAGATGGCATTCATAGGGATCTCGCTCCTCTCTTGGTGCTCTTTGGGATCCACCAAGTGGAAGAGCAATACCTAGTGCTCCTCCACAGGCCCAGAAACCTGCTTCGAGCAGCACGCGTTTGCGTAACAATAAAGTGGAAAGCAAACACGCTCCCCACCAAAACAGAATGGCTGCACAAAGGAAAAGAGAACTATGAGATGGAAAATCTCACAGCGCTGCTCATGGAATCCCACACACATATTGACACTCAAAGGCTTCCCTTCTTAGAATTTTACAGAGAAGCAAACACGATGCCCTGACACACTGTGCTACCGCTCAAAACCACAACAGACCGGACACAGCCAGCGAAGACACCAAGGGACTGAGTCACCTCCGTGCTTGTAAGACCAAGCCCTGCCTCCTCTAGCTCTACCATCTACTCTGTCTTCACCCATCTCGCTATATGTGCAGGTCTTTCTCCCTCATGCTTCGGATAGGAAAAATACTGTAGCATAGAATAATACTTGCTGTGGGTTCATTCAAATGCAATGCCACTCTTTCCCCTGCACACTACTCAATCCCCCCAACATGCAAGATAAAGAGATGGAAGAAGAGAACACAGGTTTCAGGAAATACAGAATTCAACAAATACAGTTGAATCCCAATTCCCCCCCAGCAAGCATAGAGAGAGAAACAGGAATGATTGCAAACAGGGTAAATGCTTTTGAATGTGGCTTTGAATTAGTGGTGAAAAATACTGAAAAATGGATTTAATTCACTTAATCGGATTCAAAACTAGTGGGAGCCGCTTTGTATAGTATCAGATAAACACTAGCAATGATGATTGAATAACTATCAGGTTGAAAACTGAATTCTGAGGTTAGATGCAAAGAGCAGCTGTCTTACACGTGATGAAATTTAGCCAAATGAAAAATTCGCTGCACACTTTTCTGCCCGCGAGAAACGTGATTGCGGGAAAACTAAAAGGAGTTGGAATGCGGTTTTGGATTCGTTGGAAAGGTGAGGATGTTAGCTTCAATTTGACACTTACATTTCTAGCATACACAGTACGAAAGTTACAGAGGTTTTAGTAGAGGTCAGTGTTTCTCGGAAAGAGTCAAGATTTTCAAATGAAAGATTCTCTTTTGAATATTACAAACAGGATTTTCTTTACACTAAGGAGTCTATGAAGCCACAAGCTACACAACAGCACAGCCACTGATCCAGCAACGTCTCCGGATGGTGTCTACCTGCTGAGACGCTTGTCTTTGTTCAGCAAATACATTAGCGCAATGATGATTTTAACACTATTATCATCAAAGGACTATAGGGATGAGAGAAAGATTCAGGAAAGACAAGATTTTCTACAATGCAGTTCTGGATATGATAGAATGGGTTTGGATAGGATTAAGTAAGGATAAGAGATTGGCTAGGGACAATTCTATGCTATAGATACTCACAACTATTGTTTGGAATAGGTCCCTCAGGGATCTGGTCAAAGGATTTCTGGACTGGAATTCTGCTAGCCTACCGGACAGGATTCAGGGCGCTTGGTTCTGCACTCAGCACGGTACTCTGGACACTGCATGGCCTCTGGGCTGGATCTGACGGGTTGGTTCTGGGTTTCAGCTATCTGGTTACAGCTTTGCTCTACTGGTTTGGATCTCTGGATTCTAGCAAGAGTTCTTGGCGAGAAAGCAGAAACAGCACAGCCAGGCTGCTCTCTTTTGGTGTGCCCCTTGGAAGTCTGGGGTAAAATCAGGTTTCAAGATTTTAAAAGGCCAAGCTGCGAAGGTTTAAGCTTTAGAATTGGGCCTCTCTGCTTTCAAAGTCCTGGAGTCTTGGATATGGGTTTCTCCTGCAAAGTGCTTCGCCAATAATCAGTTGATGGGTTAATCTGTGTGTGTGTGTGTGTAGGTCCTAAGCTGTCCCTATTTATGTATTTCCCTAAGGGGTGGGTAGGCTGAATTATACTAGGCACACCCTCTAGAAATCCTATTGGTTAGGGTCTGTCCTCTCTCCTGATTTGAGAAGGAACTCTGTTGCCATGATGATGATGTATTTTACAATCCAGGGAGTACCTCCCCTTTGTTTCTGTACAGTAAATCTATGTTTCATATAAATCATATTTATAATACAACCAACTTGCTAGCAATACATATTTACATCACAGATTTAGTAGAGCAAGTGTCCTTCCGAGTCCCAGCTCAGTGAGAGCTTTAGTTCAGATTTGACAGTTTTTCGTGCTTTTGGTTGGGTACCCAATGTCATATTTGTCCACATTTTTCTACATATATGCACATGACATCTGGGCATAATCCTGTGACGTTTCATATGTCTAGCATCATCACAATTGCTACAAAATATTTATTTCTGTAGTCCTGTCTCTGAACATAGTGCAGCGTTCAGAGTAGTTTCATAATGTGAGCAGGATTTTCATGTTATCAACCTATATTTTACAGATTTTTAGAGATTTTCTAAAAGATATTTTCTTATGGGTTAAGATACACAAATCTGTCTGGTCCCGCCCCCATGGTTTTGCTGGGCCAAGAGCAATCCAGGCCTCTCTTCCTGCTGGCAGTGGTTTCGGTTGACACTTGAATTTGCAGTCCAGGAAGCCTATTGTCTCTCCCCAGAGAAGCAGAGCAAAATCTCAACCTCCTTTCATTAGCATCATTAGCATCTAACTGAGAGTTCCTGGGCAGAGAGCAAAAGGAAGGCACCTTTGTTTGGGGCAAACTGTGGAATGTGCTTTGAAGTCCTCTGGCTGCTATCAGTTCACTTTAAAACACTTTGTTTAAAATTGTCTTTGCTAAATTACATTACACTTTCAACAAGTATACACACAGATCTCTAATTCCAGTCTTTTTAAAACATAGAGATTGAATAGTAGCAACCTATATTGCTTTTGATGGCAAGTCACTTCTTTTCCACAATTTGATCTTAATGTACAAGTTTAAGCTAACAGTGTAAGTAAATGGCAGCTTTGATACAGGCAGGCGGTGGTACTGCGCCCATATTCTGACAGATTTTTCCAGGCAAGCCCTTTTTTTAATGTGGATATTCTTGTCATGAAATCTGCTTCTCCTGACATTGTGCTTATGGGGGTTACTTAAATAAGGTGATGGTTAACACCCAATGAGGATGTTGGATCTTTTCTGATGTTTGGGAACCATTATTTTGCAATTTCAACAGCCAAGGATAAATGGATTTTAGAGCACTTCTGGGTTTTCCTGGCAATGAAGCACTGCCTTTTCAGTTAGTTCCATTTCACTCTGTGGGCAGCCCAATGACAGGTTTTGGCAGTGCTGTCTCCTGTTCTACCATTGACACTGGTAAAATAGATTGGCAGCCTGTTTTTCCGGTTTCCCTGCGCACTTCTCAGAGGTTTTTAGCGTGCATAGGGCTTTTTGGCGGCCATTCTGTTTCTGGTGAAAGCAGCACACAGTAATGTCGCAGGGCAGAGCCTAGTGGGTCAATGCATCCCACACATACTTGTACAGTAAATATTGCTTTGATAATACTCTGAAATTCATGCAAAGTTGCAAATATTTAATGGAAAGACTCAAGAGTAAAAGGTGCTCTTTCGTATTCGGGATATAGCACAGCTGTGGCTAAGGATTAGTCTTCCATGTATGTGTCTGTTGTAAAAGTGAAAACAAAATGTGCACAATCTGAGAACGAAACAGCCAAATTACCCAGGGTACATCATGGGTCTGTGTGAGGTTATTCATGCCAAAATCATACATTTTTAATCCAAGCTTTTTCAAAATCAGGATATCATAAAAGCCCAAAAGAGTGTTCAATTCAAGTGCAGACCACTCACAGCTGCCATTTAGTCCCCATCATATCTTATGTGTAAAGAAGGCCCCAAAATAATCTTCTTTACTGTCCTTAAATACTTCTAACTAGCAGTTCCCGAAAATATCTCTCCTAGCATCAGGAAACACATTGCCAGAAGGAGTTTTAGATCTGCTTCCATGAACTTGCTGACCACCCCCAAGTTCAGGAGGCATCAAGATTAGGCATTGCTTTAAGAGGGCCGGGGCCACTTCTGGCGCATTTCTGTCCAATGGAAGATCTCTGGAATGTAGACGGCCACACCACTTTAGGCTCACCCGCATGTCTTTGGAACACTACTCTGGTTTTTTTCTGTCCTATGGAATATCTCTAGAATACAGATGGCCACACCCCTTTAGGCTCACCCGCATGCCTTTGAAACAATACTCTGGCGCATTTCTGAACAATGGAAGATCAGAATGTAGACGGCCACACCACTTTAGGCTCACCCGCATGTCTTTGGAATACTACTCTGGCTTGTTTCTGTCCAATGGAAGATCTCTATAATACAGACGGCTACACCACTTTAGACTCACACGCATGCCTTTGGAACACTACTCTGGTGCGTTTTTGTCCAATGGAACATCTCTAGAATGCAGACGGCCACACCACTTTAGGCACACCTGCATGCCTATGCAACACTACTCTGGCTCGTAGAAACATCACAAACCCGACATATTACAATCCCTCCTCCCACCAGCTACACATCCTTCCCCCGACCCAATTTGAATGTGTTCCCCTACCTGCATCTAAGAAGAGTGGTCTAGCCAACCTTAATACGAGCCAGGAGGGTGCAAGATTTGCAAGTCAGAACACGATCTATCCTCTTGAGGTAAATTGCTCTACTTAATAATGCAAACATAAAAATAAAAATTCACACATTCTATTAAGAGGGAGTTAGAAGGTGGAATCAGCCTGAATGGCTCCGTTTAAGGAGCATGTGAGCATTTGCATCAAGCAAGAGTGCCAATCTAAATGCAGCACACGTGACTTATGGGATCACCACGCTTAATACGAAGTGACCACAAAGATGAGAGAGGTCCAGGGCCGACTCTAAGGTTTGTGGGGCCCTGGGTGGAAAAATGTGTGGGCCCCCCTAATTTCCATAAATAGTGACATCAGTGATATCAAAGAATGAGTCTTTAGTACGCAAAGGTACCATGGGAAGTTAAATTGGAAATAAGTTTCCATGCATAAGGAAGTAGACAAATACACTGTGACATCCATTATATGAATCGTCAATATTTACCTATGTGGCAATATCAGAAGTGATGCATTTTATTTTAAATAGCAGACAGCTGAATACCTTGTACAGAGTTCTAATTTTGGCAGATAAGGCAAAGTGTTATAAAAGGATTTTGGCCAGTAGCACACACTTTGTTTAAGTGGAGAAGCTGGGATTTGAGACCAGTCTGCCATTCAGGAACTTGAACACATCTCTTCCCAGATGTAATTGGTGGAAATACTGTTTGCAAAAGGTCTTTTCGAAACCTTGGTTTGAAAACACTATCTGTGGAAGTTATTGCAAAAACATGGTGATTGTGTTTCGATAGCTGAAACTAACAGCTGTTTTTATTTTAATTGTGTGTATATTTGGGCAATACTAGCACCTAGAATGTAAAAAAATAAATAAATATTGTCCAAATTAGCCATACGCTTTCGTCTGAGAAGCTACAGCTAATGATTTTGACTGTAAAAAAAAAGCAGATAATAACTATCAAGTGCTGCTCACTACAAAATGAGAAGGGAGCCTCATTAGTGTGCCCCTGAGCATTGATTGGAGGGTGTGAGTAGGCCAAAACGGTTTGCCTGTTTAGAATAGCAGGGGATCTTATAGCAGAATGTTGCAAAGCCAACTGAGCGGGTTCGGAGACTGCTGCTGAGATGTAATACTTTTAGCCCTTCCTGTAAATCATATGTCTGCTTTCCAATTCCTGTGGCAGCATGTGCTGTAAAAATGTGGTGTGGTGTTTTAACATGAGGATGAGTACGGCTCCCTCGCTTCACTCAGTGTGGGAACTTTTTTCCCCCAATAGCGATAATAAAAGCTGGCACCCAAGAATATACACAGTAAGTGAGCATATCTTAATGTGAAAGATACACATTTAGTTCAATTAACCTTTCCCCTTAGAAGAAAGAGCACTAGACAAAAGATCATTGGCCTTTCAAAAAAAGTAACCAACGACAAAAATAACCTGAGAGAGAAGGTTTTCCAATAAATACGCTGACATAGTATAAGAGATGCTCACCTTTTAAACCCAGCAATATGTAGTGAAATATTCCCTGGAAAAAAAATCCCAATACGAGCAAGTGCTTTGATGATAATATTATGTGACTGCACTGGTAACATGACAACCGGGGTGACAGCTTCTCGCAGCGGCGCCCTGTGCCACTCCACAGACTGCCCATGCCTTGGGCCAGCTCTGGACGGGCCTGCAACCTGTTGTTCGGCAGATGTTTTGAACTACAATCCCCATGATCCCTCACCATTGGCTACGCTGGCTGGCACTAATGGGAGTTGTAGTCCAAAACATCTGGCGAGCCAAAGGTTTCAGACTTTAGGTCATTACTTGAACCCAGCTGTGAGGGCCTACATTCTGCACTCCAAAAGCTCTTTTACAACCACAAAAGAACTACAGACACTCTAGCAGGCACTATGCCTGCAATACACAACCAGATGCATAGACAGGGTGGGGCCTGAGCGGGCAAGACCCACCAAACACACATAATAACTGGATGTTTGAAATCTTTACACAGGACGGCTTTACCAAATGGGTACACGAAATTGCCTTTAGGTAAAGGCAATATAACACAACACGTCACTGCTGGTCAATTTCCCACCCAGACAGTATGTATTGGCTCACTAATGTTCAGTGTTTTGTTGCCTTGTTTGCTACAGATCACATGCCTGCACCAAGTGGATATAATGCTATCAAACTCTTGCCTGATTCAGTACAGGGCACACAGGCACTAGCAGCACCCAGCTGTAGCACACTAGTAACCAGGGGTCGTGCCATGCACAGGCTTGGGAGAGCTAAAGCTCCCCCACTTTGACGCAGCAGGCATCACTCTGCTGTTGCGCCCAGCCCGGGTCTCAGACCACTAGAAACCAGGGGTGTTGCTAGGTCTGCAAAAGACCTGGGGCTACTGTCGGGACTGGGGGCTAGCTAGCCTTTTGACTGTAGCTCCTGAGATTATATCCAGGGCTATAACCTAAGACCAGGGGCTATAGCCCCCTTAACCGCCCAAGCAATGCCTCTGATAGAAACTGTCACATTTCTCACATCGCAGAGCAGTGTATTGACTTAAGCAAATGCACCACTCTCTAAGGTGAGAAAACAGGCATTGAAGTGAAGGTAGAGGCAGAGGAGAAAAGCCTGCCATGGGGATATCAGTAGACCCCTCCACCCCCACCATGCTGCAGCTAAAGGCTTAACTGCTGGTTCAGCATTTGCATGGCCCATGCTTTCAATAATTACCATTAACTAAAAGAAAAGTGTATTTGTGTGCATGCAACGATTGTGTGCATGCATGCGAGGGAGTGTGTAAGTGGTTCTATGTATTCTAGGAGGTGTCTGCAAGTGCACACCTTTCAATGAATGCAGTGTGAATGGTGTACACTGTGCATGTTAATGAGCGCACAAACTAAATGTTATGGGTGCTCCTGTGAATGACAGATCAGCCCTGTGGGTGCGTGACTGGTGGGTGAATGTGTCTGAATGTGCCTCTGTGTTTATGCACGCTGGGACCTGGGGAGGGGCATTGGAGCATGAACATTTTTTGACAAGAGCATGGCATGTTATACTGTCATTTTTGGGCGAACGAAAGCCAACTTGAGTGCAGTTATGTGATGGTGGGGTCGAAGGGGGGGCTTGTCAGAAATACTACAGTGAGGTTGGCCTCGCTGGGTTTTACTGTTGCATGGAATATTGTACTCGCATTAAGGGCAAAGGCAACATGAGTGTTCTTACACGAGGAGGGCATGTTTCCTTATTTTGACTTGGCTTTTTATTTTACTGGGGTTACGGTCAAAGGCAACATAAATATTCTTACATGAGGGGAATATAACATGATGAGTACAACATATGCATTCTTATATGGGGGGGGATTTGTGTAATAAGAATATGTTATTTATATAGCCCTTCGCCAAAGTGCTGTACAGAGAACTTATTTACATAAAATGCATCACCCAACCGAAGTTTGTACTCATTTAATGAGCTTTATTTATTTATTTATTGCATTTATTTACAGCGCCCAAACCTGTAAGTATCACAGAGCTGGCACAACTTGGTGAGCAGGGAAAACACAGTACAGCAGAAGAGGGAGGTAGCAAGGTGCAAAAGCAACGTAATAGTACAATTTCCATAGAGGAGGGTAGAGATCAGGGCGGTCACTTTGATATGATATATGGCATTTATAATGCGCCTGTACACAAGTGTTTCTAAGTGCGACAAGACAATGGCGGGGAAACAAAGGGAGGACAAAATAACGATCTTACTAGGCCTTATGTCATTCAGATCGCGCAAGTGCGTGGAAGAGAGAAGGGAAGAAGTGCCAGGGGGGAGAGGAAGGGGTAAGTGCACTTAACTCACAAGTGCAGCCAGTGGTTGGCTCATAGGTGCAGAGAGAAGGGACTTTAGGGTTTCAGATACAGACCATTAAGTGCTGGGGAGCCCGGAGGCAGTGTGAAGTCAACTGAACATGCAGGAGCCTGGGCCAAAGGTCAGAGGGTGACCAGGTGACCAATGCGTGGAGCAGTCAGGTGCATCATCAGGAGAGAGGGAGAGAGAAAGCGGAAGCGAAAAGGAAGGTCTTAAGTTGCTTCTGGAACCAGAGGTGGTTCTGCTCAAGTTTGAGAGATGGGAGTCTGTTCCAGAGGGACGCCCCAGCCAAGGAGATAGCTCTGCCCCCAACTCTCTGCTTGTCGAAGTGTCTGACCCTCAGAGAGTTGAAGGTGGATGAGCGGAAAGCTCGAGAAGGAAGATGTTTTGGAAGAGAAAGTTGGAGGTAGAGTGGTCCCAGGCCCCAGAAAGCCTTGTGGACGATGCAGAGGGGCTTGAACTTGATCTTTGCAGACACAGGGAGCTAGTGAAGAGATTTCAGAGCTGGAGAGATACGATTCCTGGGCTTGAGGCCAAAGACAAGTCTTGCAGTCCTGTTCTGGATAAGTTGTAATGGTTGAAGAGTAGAGGCAGGAAGATTTAGAATGAGGCTGTTGCAATAGTCCAGCTTAGAGAGGACCAAAGCTCTGGAGACAGTGAGCTTCTGGGCAAAAGGGAGAAAAGGAAGAATACTTCTGAGAAGGTGCAGCTGATAGTTTGACTTCTTAGAGACGTCAGAGATGTGAGGAGAGAAGGAGAGTGTGGAGTCAAAGATGACACCAAGGTTCTTAGCCGCACAGAAAGGAGCAGGAAAAGGGCCCAGAGTGGGCAGCCAGACGGAGAGAGAGAGGAAAGGAGGCAGCGAGTGTCCCAATGAGGAAAATGTCAGTGTTACTGGCATTAAGGCCGAGATCGTTGGCGGCACACCATTTCTGAATTGCGGCCAGAGAGTTTGGTATGAGAGAAGAAGCAGAGGTGGCTGAAGGTAGCCTGAAAGAGAGCGGAGTGTCATCCACATAACATTGAAAATTGGAGCAGAAAGTAGTGATGAAGTATGAAAGGCTGAGTTGGCCTTAGCAGGATTTGAACCTGCAAACCACACTCAGATTACAAGAGCATGCGCTCAGCCCACTGAGCTATCTTACCGGCTAGCCAGCAAGAGCATGTTTTCTTACTGTGGCATTGCAGTTCATTACTGGTGTTAAGGCCAAAGGCAACATAAGTATTCTCACGTTGGGGTGGGGGCATTTGTGCACCCTGCAAGGCAATGTTTTTTTTTTACTGTGGCATGACATTTTTTCCTGCCGTTAGGGATAAAATGCAACATGATAAGAGTTCTTATATGGGGAGCGGGGGATTTGGATAGCCAGCCACAATATGTTTTCTTACTCTGGCAGGACTTTTATTTCACTGGCATTAAGGCGACGCCAACAGGAATATGCTCTTATATGGGGATACTGGCACGTATTGGCAGAGCCAGCATACATATGCTTTGTTCTAGTATCCTCACTGTCATTGTGGACAAAGTAAACATGAGTAGTTTCCTATGTGGCAATAGTGGCATGTATAGGTGTGAGCACAATCGTTATGAAAATGCTTTTTACACTTGCAAAGTACTCGCATATAGTGGGCAAAGGCATTATGCAAATGTGTTTGAAAATGCTCCTGTGCATTGTTGGTGGCTTGGCATATAATGGACTTTCTATGGATTACCCTACAAAACCGGTTGTAAACTGTGTGGCTTTTTACCTAATTTATCAGAGAAAGTGTACTGAAAAATGCACTATTTTAACCCATTATTTAAAAACTTTGCTAAAGGGGACAACCCCTCCGCCCCCCCCTGATTGGTTCACCCTCCCTCACTACTCCGTCACTCCTGTGCATTTGGGTGGGAGCAGAAGAGGTACCTTTCCTTCTACATTGGCTCCAGACCTCACATGTCACAGAATCCTGGCTACGCCTCTGGTGAGTTGGAGTGAAAGATGGGCCAAAGGAAAGCGTCGTATCTACGCAGCCTCCTGGGCTTGGGGAGGGGCGGTAAGAGGGGGTGATCAGTAGAGCAATAGGTTTAATGTCCCGTCTCACGAACAGTTTTCCATCCGGCCTCCCGCAAAATGTTGAGGCTGGCTGTGCCCCGCCAGTAACGCTCGTGTTGGCATCCTATCTTCCATACTGAACAAAGTGCTCCCGCAAACTAGCGTGCTCTCTGAGACCCAGCGTGTATTTGTACAACTTTATTTGACGCTGTGCCTAATAACCAACACATTTGCACACAATAAAACATAATGCTTAAATAGAATTAATGTACACAACATACATAACATCATTGAAAGGTTGGTAACAATTCATCATGTTAAATATACGCCTGGCATCCACGTTTTCAAGCCCGCATTCCTCGCCCGCACCCCATGTCCTGCGAATACGTTTTGTTTCTGCATAAACACCGTCCAGGTCTTTGGTCGACTTGCAATGTTATAGCATGAATTAAAATCGCATAGCGCATGATTCGCCGTGCTTACAGGTTTGCTCCCCAGCACAGGAGCAGGACGTAGCTTTCCAAGTGCCTCGTGAATTGGACCCCCCCCCCCCCAAAAAATGGAGACCCCGTCTCCGCTGCGCCCCAACAGCTCGGGCTCCTCATTACACACTCCAAACGTGTTTCAAGTAGGCCAGAGGGGGACGCCAAACCGAAATCTTACATAAAGCGCACACGCATGTGGTGGGTGTGGACAGGACGGAGATATTCCAGGCAGCCACTGCCCGCCTCACGGGCTCCATACCCGCGGCCTAGACAAGTGGCATCGCACACGGCTCTATCATACATGCTCATTTCACCTCGTCTTTTGTCCTGGAGTTGATACCCTCTGGGTTTCGCCACAGGCGTGGCTCTAAAGAATTCAACGTTTCTTATAATACGCTTGCGCAATGGCAAGGGGCGACCCTCCAGCGCGTGCTACAGCACAGAGAACACTATACGGCATGTACGCAATATGCAACCTCGCACTGCCTTCTCTAGCACAGATACTATTCCTGAATGTGTTGCGCACAGGGTTACCACATGGTTACCTCGTGTGCTGCGGCCACGGCACTACTAACACGACATACCCAGCCTGGACCCACAAGATGATCTAGTATTGTGTTGCCCTGTTTGGCACACGCTCATCACGTCAAAACTCCCGACAACCAAGCTTCAACTACTACCCCTTGGATAAAGCACGTACATGGCATGAACCCCCACACCAATGCCCAGCGTTTGGTTGCCTTGTGTTGTGCGGGTCGAACACTGCACCAAGTGGGAGACCACAGTGCTGCCCTGTTTGGTAAGAGTCATACGGACTGAGGCACCTGGCACGAAGCTGGCATTATGTACATGGTATGTAACCTTACACCCCACACTCGCGGATACCATTATTGCCTTTGTTTGTGCAAGTCATAAGCCTCTGCCAGACAGCTACCACATAGTTGTACTGTTTGGCACACGTCATTCCCACCTACGCTCCTGGCACTCAAATGCTTTAAGTGGGAAGAGAAATCGAGGCGTGTGGGGTCTAACAAGGTGGGTGGCCTAAATAGTGAGGGGCTGGCCCGAAAGGACTGTCACAAACATACATCATGAGACCCTGCAAACACGTACGTGTGCTGAGTTAGCAGGGTATCAGGTGGCGTGTGCATCCTGTCTGCATATTCAACATGTTGAAAATAAATCTCTCTCTGGCCCAGTTTGCAAATAAATCACTCCCTTGGTATAAACAATTCAATCAGTGAGTATCTGTCCCTCATTCTGTAAACAAATCCCCTAGGAGAAAGGGGCCAAATGGCAACAATGTGGGTTCTTGAATGCTTTGCATAAAAACCAAGAGAATGATGGTAACATAAAAGTGACCACAGATGATATATTTGACAAAGGTGTCTGTGATAGTGATGCTGGAGCATGTAAAGCACACTAGAATTGGTGCTCATCTCTGTCGCAAGACTCACCCTGACAGTAAAATGTCCGTAAACCACGAACCATACACACTCATTTGGGAAGCCTGAGATTTTGCATTTGAGTCTTGGTCTGTCCTGCTTAAGCAAAAGACGACGTTCTCATTGTAAATTCATCACTCAGCACTTGCGATGTTAAACTATAAATAGTCTCCTGGGCCATGCTTTCCGATTCCTGATATAAGCACAGGAGAAACTGCATTAGGTGCTTTTTGTTGGGGAGAGTGGGTCAAAGGGACCACCGACAGCACCCCAGCTGTGAGCAGTTTTTCGACAGGGGAACCCTCCCCCTCCAGCCCTGGCCCACTCAAAGCCCCGAGTTCCAAGGTATGTAACCCTACATGCAACTTTCCAGAGCGTTGTTGGCTTGAATCATACAGTCATACACATCTACCAAGTGGGTGACGAGAGTACCAAACGTTTGCTCTGCTTGAAGCATAAATGTGATCATGAACACTTAACATAAGGTTTGAGTTCTGAATGTTTTACAGAGGCAAGGATAGACACCATGAGAAATCGCCGTCAGCAGTTGGCGCGTTTGCCTTTCTTTGACATAGCGGGTGTTTGGGAACGTCATGTTTAAGAAAGAGACGTCCTCGTCATAGAGTCGTTTTGTTTTTACCTGAGTGACCTGCAAAACATTGCCGTGCCTCGCTGTCAGCCATTTCCCACGGTTCTACTGTGTGATCTCGCCAACATGGCATGGGAAAGTATATGGTGACTTGGGAAGCTCGCAGAGCACAGTCACATACGTCATACGAGTACCTTCGTAGCCCCTGTGTTTGGAACACACCAACTGGAGACGGTCCTGTTTCCAAAACGGCATGTGTGAAAAGAAGTCTTGGAAACGAGTGCGCCCCCCCCCCCCCCCAGGTCTTTTGTCCCTGCTCACCCGTCATTAAACAACGGTAGTGTACCCACACTGCCCTTCCACACGTGTGTTACAGGCACGAAGGCTCCATCGTGCATGCAATATGATCATCTTTTGTGGTCCAAGAACATGCAATCCATACGAGTGCTGTGGACTGGATCAGACGGCAACAACGGCTGTACCCCTGAGGTTCCACCACTCGGGGGCAGAGCCAGGGGGCCCTGGTGCCCTATCCCAAGCCTCCCGCTGGTGCCCTTTTAGCCCCCCCCCGCACCCCTTTTGACAAAAAATCTCGGCACTTCGGAAGCCCCTCCACATGGACTCCCCGCTGGAAATGCACCTCTGAGCAGATCGGGTGAAGTTTGAAAGAGCCCGGAGACTGTTCCCCTCCCTCCACTGTGCCTAAACTGGGGGCATCGCCAGGGCGGTTTCCCTGTTGTCCTCAGCTGGTCCGAGTGCTTCATGAAAAACCCGAAATAATATTAAAATGACCAGAAGCTTTCACAGTCTAGCCTCCATGCCAACTCGGCCAGCTGATGAAAAGGTGTGCAAAGGAGGGGTTTGTATCTGGCAATCGTTATTATTTGTAGTCTTAGAAATGTGGGGTACGGGCATGCAACAGCAAGGTCACTAGGCGGCTTTGGATCCAACATTCTGTGACAACTAGGACACGAGCCCACAGGACACGCAGTCTAGAGGTTGTTATTGTTATTCATCGTAGCAGTAATTCGGGGATATGCTCAGGATAGAACAAGGTACATGGTTGCCTTTGGATCCAGGCCACACTTGACAAGATTGTGTGATTCTTGGCACATGTAGTCCTGTGATTGCTACTATTATTATCATTAACATCTTTACTAATGATATTGTTTAGAGATTTGGACGAAAGGTTACTGGTCAGCTTTGGACCCAGGCCCCGGTTGAGCAGATTGTGTGATCCTTGACAAACGTGTACATAGGAGAAGATCCTGCGCAGGGGTTATCATCATAGTGCACACGCACACGCACACACACATGTATGTTCAGTTCAAAAGTGAAAGTCAACAGAGCACTGTACACAGGGGACATCCCAAGAAGGGTTCAGGTTGGGTAGGGTGAGCAGAGCTCGCTGCTGGGATAGGCCGATGAGAGGAGGCGGGGGCTCCCGATGAACCAGCGTTTGTTCAGATGGTGTTCAGCGCCTCCACGGAGTCTAGTGTGGAAGGGTCCATACGTGTTAATGATGGGTCAAATGGCACAGCAAGGAGCTTCACTTTCCACCCATTTACGTTTCTGTCCCCACTTGACCCGATTTTGTGATTCTGGGCACATCATCGCTGCATCACCCCCTCTACGCCTCACTTCACCTACCGACCAACATTGGAAGTGCTTAGAAGCCCGGTAACAGCGTTAGGTAAAATAACTGCGGATTTCCCCTCCTCCATGGCACTAGGAAAGTGCAGCAGCCGCGCTGACTCAGAAAGCTTGTTAGAAAAAAAAATCTCCCTTCCCACTAAAGAGCATTGTTTTTCTTCTTTCTTTTTTAATGATGAAATGCAAACAAACTCAGCCCTGCTGGACCGATGGATAACACCAGTATTGTTGCTACTCTAAGGACTTGTCAAATGTCCAAAGTCAATATAGAGTAATCGCAATACTGTGTGTAAATCCTTCCCAACACCCACCAGTGCACAAACCCGCACAGAGCAATCCTGGGCCATCCAGGCTGTTTTCCACCCCCTCACACACACACACACACTCCTGACTAGTCATCGTGCCTCGTCCTGCACACATAGTCTGTGCGGCCAGATCTTTCCTGTTGGGGGTGGGAGGATTTTTTTTTAAATCACATGGGAAAACTAAGCACAACACACGTATAACCAAAAAATACAGGGCAGCCAGCATTGGCAAAGAGAAACATGAATGCTATAAGAACCCAAATCGAGGCATTCCTATAGGTCATCTCTGGAGAACGGACCTGCGCTTAGCTGAGAAGTTACAGCTTCTGCGCTGACTAGTTGCAGAAAGAAAAACAACCCCGTGGAGAAACACGTACAGCGGGGGGCGAACAAAGCCGTTCCACGGGCCTCTAGGGGCCCCGCTTTTGACTTACAGTGCTGTGGCCGTCTCAGGCAGGTCTTGGCAGCCCCTGGATCGCTGCAGCTCCCCTGGCTGCCCCGAAGCCAGTCTGCATTCCTCGCAACTCCTCTGGGCACCTCCACAGGAAACCCTGCCAGCCGCAGCTCCACGGCACCACGTCCCCTGGGCACAGCAGCAGCAACACACCGCGCAGGGAGCCAGAGGCCGGCGAACGACCAAGAACACAGCGCGACGTTAAAGTGCGAGAAAGTTACTGCGAAGGAAGAGGGCGCCCACCGTGTGTGTGTGTCCCCGCACTCGTTGTGCATGCGGCTCCCTCCGCTTCTGCTGCCTGCATCGGTGCAGCCCTGTGCTGCGAGACTCCTCCCCAGCCCCCGCCCCTCGCCCCTCTGTCAGCCGAACCGGGGATCAGCCCGTCCCCCGGCTCCGGCCAGAGCTTTCACCCCTCCGTCTGCCATCGAGGGCCGGGAACGCCGCTCCCCTCGCCGGACCAGAAGAGCCTGAACCCGGCGGCGGCCCAAGCCTCCTCCCGGAGGACGCGACATGCGCCTCTACCCAGCCGCCTTCTGCCTTTAGAGCCAAATAACAGAACTGCTCTCCCAGAAACCAGACGGCGGAGGATAGAAATGCGCCCCCGCCGTAAAGGCTCTTCCTCTAGGATTTCCTTTTAACGCTTTGTGGGGATAGAAAACTACAGCTGGACGCGGCGTTTTGAAGTGACACGTTCAATACGTGCAATGAAAATAAGGGAACGCACACAACGTGAGCATTCTGCACTATCACTTCTGACTGGTCTGGAGGACAGATATCACATATCGGTAATCGTAGAGCAATACACACTTATACCACAGAACGTTAGCCGGCACTTCAAGGGGCATATCCGCCCGCTGTGCACGCCATAGTCTCCTGGCCCAATAATCTATAGCATTGAATTGAGTCTCTCAGACCAGAAACACCACATGGCCCGCGCCGACCCGCGGAGGGGTTTGGGGGACGCCTCTTTTAGCAGTGCCGTCTACCGGCATTGGTTGCTTGTGGCCTGCACCTCATTTTAAGGTAAGGGCATAACAGGGGTCTGAAGGTGGGATGCACTATGGCAGTGGTGGTCAAACGTTTTGATGCGGAACCTTCACTCCCTTGATTCACAATCTTGTTTCCGGCCCCCCACAAACTATTCACGCTTACATTCTCTATTAAAACAGTCACCGTAATCCCGATTTAAACAGCCCCACGCCCCCCTGGGCATCGTTTGTGCTCCTATAGGGGGGCCAGCCCCATCGTTTGAAGACCACTGCCCTCTGGGTGAATTGAAGTTGCTGGGGGGATTCAGTGTTTCCTGTTTCGTTCTTTGGTGAGTATGACGCCTCCCTGGTGAGTACACCTAGTGAGTATCTCCCGGTGGCATCCTGTACTCCCTCCTCAAACCCCTAAGTTCGCATTGGTTGTGACGAAGGGAGGACGCTCCGTGCAGAGGCACTTCCGACGTCACAGGAGGCGATCCTGAAAAATGGAGGAGACTTGGGTCAGGGGAGCATTCTTAAAACCATGGTGTGGTATAGGTGTACTCTGTTTCCTTGATGCCATGGCGCCGGGGCTGTGCCATTCATTGGCCCTGTGCTGCACCTCCAGCAACTGGCAACGATGGTGTCTGCTCTCAATACACTTGTGTGCAGTCTTCTCCGAACATATATGTGCAGCTTTCAAAGAACATGTGTGGGTCATTTTCAATCAACATGTGGGCGCTGCTTTTACTCTAGATGTGTGGGCAACAGTCAATCGATATGTGCATGCCCAGCTTTTAATGTGCCCGTGTTTGTAGTTTTCAGTATATTCCTATTCACTCCCCTTCGGTTCTATCAGTCTGGGCTGGAGCCCTCATTATGAGTTCGGCGCTGTGGCCAAAAACTGTGGTGATGCAATGACAACTCAGTTATCAGTGCATTACTGCCGCCTTATCACTCTGCTGAACTGTGGGTAAAAAGGCAATTTCGGCATAAAGGGGGGCTATCACCACCATACCGCCACTTGTAATCTGGCAGTAATTCCGCCAGATCAAGGCGATAATGATAAATCTGTTTGGTGGTATCTCAGCGGATTTACAGCCAAGATACCACCAAACTTGTAACGAGACCCTATAATCTTGCGCAGTAAAAAACATTCTTTCCCTGTCACATTACACATAGGTCTGCCTGTGTATTTCAAAACAAGGAACGGCAGGGGTTTAACACTTATTTAAAATAAACTATTAAAAAGGAACTTTTAAATGGTTGTATCTGATAACATTTGCCGCATTACAACTCTGGCGTTAGTCGTGCCGCTGCCGCCGGAGTTGCATTTTATCCGGCACCCGTGAATGGTCAAGAACCGGATCCTTCCGAGTTAGGAGGACCCGGTAATTGTTAATTTTTCGGGTGCTGGAATGAAGGGTCGTCCCATCCCCATTCTGCCGCATAGGGCGGAATGGGGATGGGGACGTCGGATGCATCGGCACATTCAGAGTTGTGCTGGTGCATCCAACGTGCTCTGCTCGTGGGTGCCATTACACCCGCCAGGAAAAACCTGGCGGGTGAAACGGTTCCCGCGAGCAGAGCCTGTAGTATGGCGGTCCGGGAAGTAACGTACCGGCATGCTTACCGGTACCGTACTTCCCAGACCGCCATGCTCGTAATGAGGGCCATTGTGTTGCTCAGGTGTTCACACATTTATTTACACTTTGCAAGGGCATCTTTTATAAACATGGTAGTGAGCAAAATGTGCAATCCAATAAGAAATATACTTTTGCGAATAGCGCCTCTCTCGCTCTTACAGAGAGGCTTTTTGCCATCATTTTTGTAACAGTTTATTGAGAAGCCACCCTCAACACAGGGAGTTCATTCCCTCCCCACTCACGTGGTTATGCAACAAACTGTTTAACAGATTCTTTTTTTTAGGCCTATCTCAGACACATATCATGCCCCTTGGATCCCTCTCCCCTGAGTTAACAATGAGCCAAGAGCCAGGCTGGTGTACAGGAAATATATTGGTATTTATTTAAATTAACAGTAATAGAAATTAGCACAACATGTCAAAACACCACTTTATCCGTGGCACAACACCATCAACTTCTCCCAGCATAAATAAATCCCAAAAGTGAGTTAAAAAGAACACAATCACAATTCTTCCCTTTCTGCAAATTTCACTTCAAGAAATACACGGATCAATAGTGAAAGAAATTATAATGTAGTGTATTGCGATTTTGATTTTCCTGCAGGCTTAAAAGGGTAGCAGTAGGATTTCAAGATTGGTAAAAATACATATGGCAATTATAATTTCACCCACACTTTTGGTTTAAAATAAACACAGGGTGATTTATCGTTTTGTTGCTCCGACCCCTGTTTGCTTTGGTCCATGTTGGGAAGTCAGACAGAAAAATTGGAATGCTGTGGGGAATTTTGGATTTCAGACCCTCCTTACTGAAAGGCCTGTGTTGGGGAAGCTAGATAAAAAGGTTGGACTGATTTAAGAACAAAGACACCTCTCTTCCTTATAGAGTCAGGGTCAGCTGGACAACAAGGATTACCCAATTAAATCATGGGCTATAGTTTTCAGCGCACACTGGAAAGTGAGCTTTGTTAATTTCGAATTTTATCAAAATTCACCCTGTAGTGTTCTGCCAAAGGGGAATTAATTAAATTAATATTTTTGGTTACATAGGTAAGGATCTACACAGTTTTGCCCCTCCCGCACCCACTATAAAGAGAAAGGATTCAAGGCAAGCAGACTCCCCCATCTTTTGGTTTCCCAGGGCTCAGTTCTACTTCCATAGCAAGCCTCTGTTGATGGTTCAGGAAAGCCAGCAACATTTTAGGACACTCTGGAAAGATAGGGCAGCGGCCTGGTCACTCCACTGTTAAAGATAGCCTCGTGCTCTCCACCATAGGACCCAGTAAACTTTGAGGCCTTCCTAAAGATAGACGGCTCCACCCAGATGCATGCTCAGCAGCAGAGGCGGATTTAACGGTCGGCAGGCAGACAAATGGCAGCCAGGCCCCTGTGCTTGGCCCCGTCCCTTCCACACAGCACAGTGCCCTTTCTGCTGTGACATCACTCCAGTCAAGCTCCTAACAAGCCGTGATAGCAACGCGCTTTAAAAAGGTCACCTTGGGAAAGGGCATGGGCACCTTCACCTCACCCCCTTTCCCTTTTCTCCTTCTCGGCCCCACTCCAATGTCCTCCCCTTTTGAATGCATCAGCAAAGAGGAGCGGCAATCCACTTCACCCTCTGCTCCCTCCCCACCAGCGGGCCCTGGTCTAAGCCCAGGGCCATGGCGAGCCATTGGCTGTCGGTGCTCCGCAGGCTCCCACTGTCTGGTCCTGAAAGTGGCGGAGCGCCCAGAGAAGGGCGGCACTCGACATGACCCCTGTCGCCATGTCCGGTGCCAAGGAGGCAGGTGGCCTGCTGGATGAGTTCCCTGGTCCTCAGGAGGGAGAAAGGGAGGTGAAAGGAAGGTGGGGTGTTCCTAGGGGTGCTCTGATTTGTTGCCACTAGATGCAATGAGCGGTGAGCCAGGTAGGGTGTTCCCACCAGGTGGCATCATGTTTTGCCTGCCAAGAGCCAGCACCTCCGCACGGCCCCCAGTGAGGGAGAGATGGTCGAGCAGATGTATGGGCCGGCCTGTGAGTGGGTGAATGAACACACAGAGGGGCAGAGAGGTTGTAAACGGACTGATGAGAACAGAGACGTTTAGATGGATAAATCAACGCCTGGGTGGACCGATGCAAGGATGCAGAGATTGACATGTCTAAGCGAATGCAGGGATGGGAAGTCAGCCTGCTGAATGGCCGGAAGATGAATTGAAGTGGATGGATGAATGAGTGGTTAGATTCATGAATGTACAGGCAGAGGGATAGATGGATAGATAGACAGTTGGAGACATGGTTGGGTGGATAGATAAGGTAAAGGATAGCTAGACAGATGGACGGAGTATGGATGCATTGAAGATGACGGACTTGGTGAATGGAGACATGATGCTAGGTGGATGGACTGACAGAACCAGGGCTGTACGGATGTTGCCGGTTTGGTATCTGTACGATGCCTGGATGCATCGGGCGAGAGAACGGTGGTCCAAGGGATGCACAGGGGTTATGTGGAGGGATGAGTGGGTGGATGGACGGACTGATGGCTTAATAGACAGGAGGACAGATGGAAGTTCAAATGGACCAGTGGAAAGACGGGCAACCTGATTGCTCGATAGTAAACCTGCCTGACAGATGGATGCATCTAAAGACTGATAAATAAAATGACAGATGGGCTGAGCCAGGTGGCTGGATGCCTTGTTTTCCATGTATAGGCGCTATATTTATCATCAAGTGTAAACATTTGTACAGCCATGCAGTGTTGATGCTCCTACATAAACTGTGTGTGGGGGAGGGGCGGTGAACCATAAGACCCAATGATACAGTAAAATCCCTGTTTCTCTGAGGCACTATTATAAGTGCAGCAGACAGAAGTGTGGCAATCTATTTTGCTTGTGTTATTTATCAGTGCATTTTCCATTTCACATTCCCTTTTCTGTTATATGTAGGCTCAAGACCACAACTGTACCACAGAGCATTATATTATCTTTCGAAAAAAAGCAAATTAATAAACTAATAGATACAGCATATGGTCCTGCAGCAATCACAAGCAGCTCATCACACTGTTGTCACAAACATAAATTATCTTCTTGTTTGTTTTTTAACATCGTCCACATTGATCTGTTTTGCATCTAAAGTACATGCAGATACAACAAATTGTAAAGGGCTCTGTAATAACATACTCTACAGTACACCAACCATTATGCAGATCCGAGGTTTTCACTCTCCAACCCATGCAGCAAAAGCTTAACACCATCATTCTGCCGTTTTGCAATGCATGGCTGAAGCAACGCCCGCACAAACAGAATGACATCACTTTTCTGCTACAAGGACACGTATGTTCTCTAGGTTTAGAAGAATTAGCATTGATAGCAAAGCCTGCTGAGGAGGCCCAACTGTTTCCAGGAAGTCTGACCCCTAGGTAACTGTAATAAAGACAACTTAATAAAAAATAGCTTTTGCCCCTAAAGTTTGCCATTGTTCAATTGTGACTAGAATTAACTCTGCCCAACCAAAGCTCTGCCTCCATGACGCGCCTAACTAGGGCCTTGGATCAGGTGCTGCCCATGGGGCCCTTTGCCTTAAATCTGCCACTGCTCAGCACTCTCCTCTGGTATCTGTCACAATATATTATACGGCATAAGAAAGTCGGGGATCAGCAAAATGCTAAGGATCAAACGAAATTGTACCACACAAGCAAACTTTGAAACACATGTATGCCAAATGATGAAAATGTATAATTCAAGAGGATACATTCAGTCTTTGATTACAAAGAGCCATCAGAAAACATTTGGGAGAACAAGAAAGCAACTATTACAAGACAAAAGATCACAACCTGTTACAGTTAATCAACAGAAAACAAGATTCATAACTACTTACAGCACAGATAACCGTATCATCAGAAAAATCCTACTGAAAAACTCGGATATACTTAAAGTAGACCAAGATCTGCACACAGTATTGGATGAACATCCAACTATAACTTTTCATAAATCCAAGAGTCTTAGAGACAAACTGAGTCCATCTCACTTACAAAACAAACAATCTGAACCAACTCAATCAAAATCAATGTGGTTACAAGCACCCCTAAGGGGGAACTGCAAGTGTGGCCAATGGCAGATATGCAAATACTCAGAGAATGCCAAGAAAACAATCCTGATGCCCAACGGCACAACCATTGACAAAAAACCATTGATAAATTGCAACAGTACCCATGTAAGTTATGGCATCAAATGTGTTTGTGAGCTCATATACATTGGAAGCACGATCAGACAACTTAAAAAAAAGAATTGGGGAGCATATAAGAGCCATAATCAATGAAGATACAACATCACCACTATCAGTGCATTTCCAAACAAACCATTCTCAGGGTCAACTGAGAGCCCTGAGGTTCTTTGGAATAGAAAAACTCAACATCCCACAGAGAGGAGGCAATGTGGACAAAATTCTGCACAAACGGGAAGCAAAATGGATATGCAACATGGACACATGCCACTCAGGTTTACATTCAGACCAAGAACTTTACTATTTCCTATAACAGTTATACCCTGATTATTGATTTTTTCAACATGGACACATTCCATTTTCTAAAGATTCTACTTTCAAATATAGTTAATCACAGACTGTTGACTCATGCATCATACATGTTTTAAAGGTATGATTGTCTTGTTATAATTGTGTAATTAAAAATCTTAATAGGAATTACTTTCTGTTTGTAAAAAAGAAGCACATGTTTGTGTCAGGGCCCAAGAACTAAATGCAGCAGTGGTGACTTGACACGTCGTGATGCAATTAAGTCTTCCTGACAATATACCCCTCAAGAGTACAAGAGGACAGATTAAGGTGAGTATTGCCCGAAAATATTTGGTACTCCCTGGTACCCTGTCAACTGGCTGCAAGAAAAGTAACCAAGTATTAATATGTATGGTTCAGTACAATGAAATACTTATGCAAGATATGAGCTGATACTCACAAGCAAGAATAGTGGATGGGACTGATAAGTTCAAAGCTAGACAGGTAAGCACCCTGAAACAAGAGATGTAACTATTACTATGACTTATTAATACAAGGTAGCAAAACAAGAAGGAACCACGTAGTGGCAGCTTACCAAGAGATGGGTTGAGTTCTGATGTAATACTGAAGAGAAGGCTGATGTAGTTGCGCCGATGCGCTGATGTCTTTTAAAGTTCTTTAGAGTCCTCCGGTTTAGTAGCAAGCAGGTAAGACGTGGAAGAATGAGACGAATGCAGTCCAGGGAAGATTCTGGCTTGGCGGTATGCAGGTGAGACTTGAAGGATAAGACAAAGGCAGTCCAAATAACGTTCAGAGTCGGCAACAGAGATCAAAGAACAATGACAAAAGGGACAAGGCAAGGTAACTCCAAGGGTAGAACAGTGGAACGAGGAACAGGGGAACAAGGTACCAAAATACGCAGCTTAGAAATGACAAATTCAGAAGCAGCGCCGTGCAGCGGGGGCGGGGCTAGTATACCGATCAGCTGACCACACGCACAATGCGCCGCCGTAGGCTGGAATGCCTGCCGGTATGCAATGGGTGCCAGCGTTTCCAGGGCAACCCATAGCGTTCTCTGGAAAGGACGCATCCACTTGAAATGACAAATTCAGAAGCAGCGCCGTGCAGCGGGGGCGGGGCTAATATACCGATCAGCTGACCACACGCACAATGCGCCGCCGTAGGCTGGAATGCCTGCCGGTATGCAATGGGCGCCAGCGTTTCCAGGGCAACCCATAGCGTTCTCTGAAAGGACGCATCCACTTGGATGAACAAAGATTCTGAGGACACAAAGTAACTCCCTTATTATTACGTGTATTGCTGAATCTCCAGAGGAAATGGGAATGTCTCCTCATGTTTGCACCCTCTCTATGACATGGAAATGAGGAGTCCAAGGGAACCCTGACAGTTTTCTCCCCCAAAGAAGGATCCCTGGAGTGAGAGGCCAAGAACCTAGAAATGAGGAGAGGAGCATGCACATTCGACTCAGGTTTGCATGTTCGTTCCTCAGGCCCGTAACCTTTCCAGTCAATGAGAAAATGACGCACTCCACGGATCATCTTGGTATCCAGAATGGCCTTGACCTCGTACTCCTCCACCCCCTTTACTATGACTGGTGCTGTACGCTTAGGGAGGCGGGTACCCGCAGGACACGGTTTCAGAAGGGAAACATGAAAAACTGGGTGTATCTTACACTGGGAAGGCAGTTCCAAACGAACTACTAAAGGATTGAGCACTTCCTTGATAGGAAAAGGACCCACAAAACGAGGTAACAAACACCTACGACCAGGCATATGAAGATTCTTAGAGGCCAACCAGACCAGCATTCCGGGTTGATAATCGGGGTCAGGGGTCCGGTGTTTATCGGCATAGAGTTTGGCTTGTCGTTGCGCAGCCTCCAAGTGATCAGCGACCGTCTCCCTCAGGGAGATAAAGTCCCAGATGCAATCCTGAGCTGCTGGGTTGTCAGTGGTAGGCATGACATCCCCAGGAAGCGACCTAGGATGTAGACCATAGAGGGCAAAGAAGGGAGTGGTGCCAGTAGATGAATGTACTGAATTATTGTACGCATATTCTGCTGCTCCCAAAACGTTTAACCAGAATTCTTGATGTTGAGTAATCAGACAGCATAAGAATTGTTCCATAGTGACATTTGCCCTCTCTGTTTGACCATCCGTCTCGGGGTGATAGGCTGTGGAATAGCGTCCATCAATACCCAAAGCACTGACGAGATGACGCCCGAAACTAGAGGTGAACTGTGAACCTCGATCAGTGATGATGATTTCGGGCAGGTCAAAACAATGAAACACATGCTGTAAGAACAAATCTGCTAGGACCGGAGCAGACGGCAGACCTTGGCAAGGTATGAACACAGCCATTTTAGAAAAGTAGTCTATGACCACCCATATATTATCACAGCCCCTGACAAGAGGTAATTCAACCACCAAATCCATTGAAATCATATGCCAAGGTTTCTTTGGGACAGGCATGGGACGAATCAACCCCAATGGTTTAGACGCCGTACCCTTACACTGAGCACAAGTAGCGCAATTCTTGATGTATTCCGATACATCCTTAGTCATAGTAGGCCAGAATGGCCATCGTTTTAGTTGCTCAAGAGTCTTGCGTCTACTCGGTTGTGTGGCCATTAAAGCATCATGACACCACTGGAGAGCCAACACACGAGTTTCAGTTGTAGGAAGATAAAGCCGCCCTTGTACATATGCAGTGAGTGGGTGATAACCATCTCCTAGTCATGTAGTTCTGGAGGATTAGTCGCCATCCAAGACAGAATTAAACCTTTCAAAGAAGAATCCACAGTACAAGAACAAATGACAAAAGACGGCTGTAGGACCTCCCCTTCCCGAACAGGCGTTTGTTCAGTTTCATTCAATCTGGACAGGGCATCTGCCTTAGAATGCAAATTGCTGGGACGGCAGGTGATCTGGAAATTCTACATTGAGAAGAATTCATGCCAACGTGCGTGGCGAGCGGTAGTACAGCGTACTGATTTTAGAGCAAGAAGATTACGATGGTCGGTGAAAACCTGCACCGGAGCAATGGTCCCCAATAGATGGTGTCTCCATACCATGAATGCATCCCGTATTGCAAGGAGTTCACGTTCAGTGATCGTATAATTCATCTCATACTTGGTAAGTTTTCTAGAATGATAGGCCACTGGATGTAGAAGACCTGTGTCTTCACATACCTGAGAAAGAATAGCCTCAATAGCATGATCAGAGGAATCGGCTTCTACAACAAATGGCCGTTTTTGGTCCGGATGCTGCAACAGTGGTGCAGTAGTAAATGCAGATTTTAGTGTGTCAAAGGCTTCTTGGGCTGGATCAGTCCATACAAAGTGGTTTTTGGAGCTAGTTAGTGTTGTCAAAGGAGCTGCGATAGCAGAAAAGGAATGGATGAACCGCCTGTAAAAGTTTGCAAACCCTAAAAAGGATTGAAGTTTTGCTGGCTACAAGACATATACCTCTGAAAGGAACTCAGACTTTTAATCTTAGATATTTGGGACCTTACACCATTAAGGCCATTATCAACCCGGTGGCCGTCAAATTAGAATTACCCTCTAATATGCGGATTCATCC